>NC_139627.1:59649249-59796749 GCF_964638095.1 Poromitra crassiceps
GATCCCTGAAATTACTGACCAGCCTGAAGTGCACTGGTGTTGAACGCCCTCCCCTCCAGATGGGAGAGGACGGTGTGTAGCCCCTCCCCTCCAGATGGGAGAGGGCGGTGTGTAGCCCCTCCCCTCCAGATGGGAGAGGGCGGTGTGTAGCCCCTCCCCTCCAGATGGGAGAGGGCGGTGTGTAGCCCAGACTCAAATTCCTTGTACTTGACCAATAAAGCTGATTCTGATTCTGATAGTTTGAGACGGGTGGCGTTAACATGACACAATCCAAAGTTTGAACCCCCCCCCCCCCCCCCCCCCACACACACACACACACACACACACACACCCCCCCCCACACACACACACACACACACACACACCCTGAATGAATGACACGCTACAGAGAAACTGTTGAAGCTGCCATCTCTAGGGCTGGAGCGTCGTGGATTAGTCTAGCACGGAGGAAACACAGGTAGCCATCGGTTTGGTTTGACCGGCATGCTCACACTGACGGTGCAGGGGCAAGAGGCCATTTATTGAATGAAGCACACACGACATAACCACGCCCCTCAGACAATTGGCCTGAGAGCACATTCAAGAGCAATAGTGTTCAACAGTGTTCGTTTGTTCAACACCCCCACTTGCGCTTAGGCTGATCAATCATATACAATACAATTGTCAAATACATTACATACATTTCATATTACACCCCAAAAACAAAATACACAAATTTATCAAGCTTGGCTTTACTTACAGGTTTGGTCAGAATATCAGCTACCATGTCTGTGGTTGGACAATACACAATAGTTATCTTGTCATCATTAAGAGCAGATCGAACAAAATGATACTTAATGTCAACATGTTTACACCTCTGACGACATACAGGGTTCTTAGACAAAGCAATCGCACCCTGATTATCCTCATAAACGGTCACTGGTGTATACACACAACCATCATCCATCCCACTCAGCAACTGGACCAGATACAGACTCTCCTGTGTAGTGGCTGCCAAAGCCATGTACTCTGCTTCACATGTGGACAAAGCAACTGTGGGTTGTTTTAGGAAATAACAGGGCCCGTTTCTAAAAGACTAAAACAATAACCAGTTACACTTCGCCTGTCATTCTGGTCTGAGGCCCAGTCAGCATCACAAAATGCAACAAGTTTGAGATTCACATCATGTTTCCTGTAACATAATTCTTGATCCATAGTACCTTTTAAATACCTTAAAGGAACACTCCGCCCATTTTCAACCAGCTTTGTATCATTAGAACATCAGTAGTATATCAGAAAACTGTAAACGGTTTTGAAGTCTGTCATTTAATTTGACAGTTATTGAGTGTTTAAGTGTGGACCAGTGACATCACTGGTCCACACTAACTCAAATTAATAACTCATTAACTCAAATCAACTCTCAATAACTGTCAAACTATTCATCATTCATCTAGTTTGACAGTTATTGAGAGTTGATTTGAGTTAATGAGTTATTAATTTGAGTTAGTGTGGACCAGTGATGTCACTGGTCCACACTTTAACACTCAATAACTGTCAAATTAAATGACAGACTTCAAAACTGTTTACAGTTTTCTGATATACTACTGATGTTCTAATGATACAAAGCTGGTTGAAAATGGGCGGAGTGTTCCTTTAAGACATGCTTTGCTGCCACCTAGTGTTGTTCTCTTGGTTCAGACAAATGTTGTGATAATTTACTGACAATAAAGCTCAAGTCTGGTCTAGTACTTGTCATCACATAGATCAAACTGCCAACCACTTCTCGATACATTTTGGGGTTAATAGTTTCACCTTCATCATCAAAGTTCAGTTTATTTTCACATGGAGTTGATCTCGATTTGCAGTGAGTCATGTCAAACCTCTCCAAAATCTTGGCAATGTACCTTTTTTGATTCATCTTAATCTCATCTTTTCCTTGTGTAAAATCAATACCTAGGAAATGTTGCAGTTTACCAAGGTCTTTCATTTGGAATTTTTCGCTCAACATGTCTTTTACACTACAGAATGTTTGACTGTCACTCGCTGCAACAATGAGATCATCAACCCAGATTATCAGTATGATTTTCTCACTTTCAGTTTGCATACTGTAAACACAATGGTCAGACGGATTTTGAACAAAACCTTTTTGGCTAAGGAAATCATGTAGCATTCGATTCCAATTCCGTCCTGACTGTTTCAGACCATAGATTGATTTGTTAAGCTTGCAGACCAGTTTCTCCCCCGTGTCTGACTTAACCTGAAATCCTTCAGGTTGTTCCATGTACAACTCACAATCAATGGGGGCAGTGGCGGACTGCATAATCGGGCACGTCGGGCAAATGCCCGGTGGCCTGGCCTGGCCTGGCCTGCCCAAAAAAAAAAAAAAAAAAAAAAAATTTTTTTTTTGCAAATTTATTTTAATTTTATTTAGCCCAAATTGGGCTTCAAACGGCCCAAATTGGGCTTCAAACGGCCCAAATCGGGCTTCAAACAGCCCAAATCTGGCTTTAAACGACCCAAATCTGGCTTCAAATGGCCCAAATTGGGCTTCAAACGGCCCAAATTGAGCTTCAAACGCCCCATACGGGCCGATACGTCGGCCCGTATCGGCCTGGCCTGCTTGGTATCTAATGCCCGGCCTGAATTATGATCCCAGTCCGCCCCTGAATGGGGGCATGCAAATATGCAGTTTTTACATCCATTTGATGCAGTTCCAAATCATACTGAGCTGCAATCTGCATCAAACTTCGTACAGAGGTCATATCTGCGGTAGGAGAAAAGGTCTCTTGATAATCAATCCCCTCAATTTGACTGTAACATTTTGCAACATAAGGAGCTTTGAACCTAGTCTCATCTGGGTTTTCTTTAACAGTGTAAACCCATCTGCCCCCCACTGTGCGTTTACCTTCTGGCAATGTGGTGAGGGTAAAAGTGTCATTCTCCCTCAGAGACTGCATCTCCTCCTGCATTGCCCTAGTCCACTCTGGTGAGCTCATAGCTTCGTTCACTGTCTGGGTTAAATCACATATGATTCTGTAACAGTAGTCAAGATTGGTAAATGCATAGTTATTATCATATTTTACTCCACACTCATAATCTCTGTAACGCCTGGGAGGTCTCCTCTCCCTCTTTGGATAACGTGTTGCCCCACTGCTCTCTCTTTCACCTATGCCTAGGTCTGGGGCAGGGGCACACACTTCTGTTTCCTGTTTTATGATCTCAGCCTGTGGTGTGCTGCTCTCCCTACGCAACAACACATCCTCACTTGTGTCCTGATCTGTCTGAGTGTGAGATTCACTGACATGCTTTGTGACAAATTTCACCAATCTGTTCTTCACCACTTTTCCTGACTCTGGGTGAAAAACTAGATATGCCGGGCTATTCTTGTCATAACCAACAAAGATTCCTTTAACACACCTGGAGTCTAACTTTTTCTTGTTCTGCTTGTATGCGTAGCACACGGACCCAAAAGTTCTCATTCTTGAGAGATCTGGCTTCTTTCCTGTCAGCATGTAATATGGAGTCTGTCCTACACGTCTGTTGAAACATCTGTTTCTGATGACTGCAGCAGTCTGAACTGCATATGTCCACAAACTCTTTGGTAGGCCGCTCTCTATCAACATGCATCTAGACATTTCGAGCATCGTTCTCCAACTCCTCTCTGCTGTCCCATTCTGATGGGGTGAATAAGGAGCTGAGGTTTCATGTCTAATAACATTCTTACTCAGCAGTGACTGAAATTCCCTGGACGTGAATTCTGTACCATTATCAGATCTAATGCATTTTAGCTTTCCATAAGGTGCAACATCAGCAATGAACTTCTCTGTAGCTTTTACTGTGTCACTTTTAGCTTTCAAAAAATATGTAAACACTGCTCCTGAATAATCATCAGTGAAAGCCTGGATATACCTGAAACCATCTTTTGCTGTCGGTTCCATTGGCCCTGTTAAATCTGTGTGTACAAGGTCAAGAGCACCTTTTGCTTTAGGATCGGCCTCTCGATTCCTGCTCTGAGCAAATTTACCTCGCATACACACTTCACATTGCAGTTTACCAGCTTTGCCTTTCATTTTCATTCCTTCAGTAACACTTTGCAGTTTTATCACATCTTCATAATTGCAATGACCTAGAATCTCATGCCAGGTTTGTACATCGTGACACCCATGACACCCATCAACATCATCAACATCATCTGTGGCAGTACTGAGGTAAAACAGTCTATCATGCACCTGAATGTTAAACGCCACACCGTTCCTGTGAACGAGTCTGTTCTGACCTTCTTTAAAGATGACTGTTGCTCCCTGGGTGGTCGCCGCCTTGACTGAGAAAATGTCCTGGGGGAAGGACGGGACGTACAGCGCCCCCCTCAGCATTGTGTCCCTCACTCTACCTGCATCATCTCTCAGGCGAACCGTGGCAGTCCCCCGCTTGAGTGCGACGCCGCTGGTCCTCTCTCCATCCGCCAGCTCCAACACATGTTTGTGTGGCTCGAAACTCGTGGCGAACTCCTGGAACGTGGCGATGTCCCGGATGATGTGTGAAGTGGCCCCCGTATCGACCATGAGGCCTTTTCTCTCAGCTCTGTGTACAAGCTGATCACTCGCGGCTTCCCCTTACCTGCGTAGTGTTCCCGCAGGATCTTCAGCGCCTTCCTGCCGTCATCTGCCCCATCTCGCATCACAAGCGATAGGCTTTTGTGGTCCAACAACTGAATTAGTTCTGCGTAGGCCTCCTCATTTTTCTCCGCGTCCTCTGCAACTTCGTCTGCGTCTGCAGGAGCCGCACCCAGTCCCAGTATGGTGCTCTTCAGGCTCATCAGTCGCAGGTGTGCCAGGAACTTGGTTTCATCTCCGTCAAAACATAAACGATTCCATCGACTCCCAAAATCCCTTCTGGGCCCATAACCTGTTGAAGCTGCCATCTCTAGGGCTGGAGCGCCGTGGATTAGTCTAGCACGGAGGAAACACGGGTAGCCATCGGTTTGGTTTGACCGGCATGCTCACACTGACGGTGCAGGGGCAAGCGGCCATTTATTGAATGAAGCACACACGACATAACCACGCCCCTCAGACAATTGGCCTGAGAGCACATTCAAGAGCAATAGTGTTCAACAGTGTTCGTTTGTTCAACAGAAACAATACACACTCAGGTTTGAGTGAAACAACAATTACTAAGGAATTGTTTGTGTTAGTTTGAGATGAGTGACTCCATCAGAACATCAGTGCCAGTGAGGTTATTTTAATTGATCTTCTGCCAAGTATGTGATCGGCATCATCTAACAGGCTTATCAGGTTCAGATGAAACAGCAATTATGATGAAATAGTTTGTGACGGGTGGCGTTTTCCACATCAGGACAATTGGTTCCTATTTTTATTATTATTATTATTATTATTATTATTATTATTATTATTATTATTATTAGTACTAGTAGTAGTTTAGTATTATTATTTAAGATTTATTTCCCCAGGGAGGGCCATTACCACTATAATCCAAACTATTTCAGCACTTTACCTTGCCGGCAAACCATCATGTGAGTGAAAATCCTGCGGTGACCTCAAGTCAACAGTGTTTATCGTGGAGGGGGCAGACCAATGTTCAGATGCACAAGACCATGGCTGACCAATTTGGGGGCCGCGGGCCAAGTATAGCCCTCGCTCTGTTACACACACACACACACACGCACACACACACACACACGCACGCGCACGCACGCACGCGCGCGCACGCACGCACACTGAAACGTCCGTTGTGCTCTCTGTCCAATGGTGTAATGTAACTAAGTATTAATACTTAAGTACTTTATACACCACTGTCTCTGTCCCATGTGACTGTGTGCTCTCTGTCCAGTGGAGGAATGTAACTAAGTATTAATACTTAAGTACTTTATACACCACTGTCTCTGTCCCATGTGACTGTGTGCTCTCTGTCCCAGGTGGCTGATGAAGGCTTGACGCTGAAATGTCCGTTGTGCTCTCTCTCCAGTGGTGTAATGTAACTAAGTATTAATACTTAAGTACTTTATACACCACTGTCTCTGTCCCAGGTGACTGTGTGCTCTCTGTCCAGTGGTGTAATGTAACTAAGTATTAATACTTAAGTACTTTATACACCACTGTCTCTGTCCCATGTGACTGTGTGCTCTCTCTCCAGTGGTGTAATGTAACTAAGTATTAATACTTAAGTACTTTATACACCACTGTCTCTGTCCCAGGTGACTGTGTGCTCTCTGTCCAGTGGTGTAATGTAACTAAGTATTAATACTTAAGTACTTTATACATCACTGTCTCTGTCCCAGGTGACATAGTGAAAGGACATGGTGGAGTGCTGACCTGCTTCTTCCTTGTTTTGGCCCTGCAGCCAAGGTGAACGTTTGCTTTGAGTGTCGCTCGCATTCGCTGAGTTTGGATGAATTCTTTTCTCGCCTAGTTTGACAACTATTATGACGAGTTTCGTTTGACTTCAGCTTGAAGTGCGGAGAAGCACAGAGCGTGCCCTCCCCGTAACCATAGCAACTCACTCAATCTCTACCTGTCTGATGAGAGAGAAGAGAGAGACAGCAGCAGCATGCACGCACAATGTCACAATGCATGCACGCACAGGTGCGTACGCGCACAGACACACACACACACACACACACACACACACACACACACACACACACACACACACACACACAGCTGGCCCAGAGATCTTAACTCATCACATCGTTTGACAACCTGTTGTTCGTAAGAAAAGTGAATTGGGCAAGGAGAGATAAGAGCACAATGCATCTCTTGTGTGTTTGCCAAAAGGGGATTCCATTCAACCGCCTCATTGTCTCTGTGAACAGGAAACATCTTCATCGAGTTCCTCATAGTTGACTTCACAGAAGTGAAGTAATGCAGCAGGCTGTTATGGTGGTGTCAGTGTTTTCCAGGTGGCAGTCTTATCTTTTCATCAAACACTGTCATCTTCCCTTGAGACGACCAAATGCCCTCTGCACTGACATCCGTGCCCTGCTGACCTGGCAGTTCAAGGTTTTCTGTTCAGGAGTTGCATGGCTTTCAGGGTATGGTTTCATCAACCATGTGAGGAGCAGGTAGGCAGCATGGCCTAACACCACCACCGGCACATCTACACCCACAATCCTCTCGGTGAGATTGGGGAACAGTGTGCCACTCTGACCCCTGTCCTAAACGCTGGAATTCCCAAACACTCTAGCGTCATGCACTCTGCCTGGCCGACCCACATTCATGTCCCAGAACCTGAGTCGATGGTCTACCACACCTTGCAGAATGACAGAGTAGAACCCCTTAGGGTTGAAATACTCTGCGGGGGTGTCTGGAGCTAAAATTCCAATATTCAATATTCCAATTGTGGGGATATTCCAATATCCGATCAATTGCACCTCCACATTGCGGGGAAACCCCAACGGTCACGGAAACCTTGCATGGCGATCTTAAATTCATGAGCAGATGGTGTTTTGATGTAGATGGAGAGCAACTTGTCCACAATTCCAGAGGCAACATGGCTGGTGATAGACCAAGCTGTTGATAGACCAATACCAAATAAATGGGAAATGGACCTATACTCCACATTGGTGGCCAATCTCCAGATGCATATGGCCACACATGCACGTTGTTCCACAGGCACTGGACTTCTCCACCTGGTTCCATCTCTTTTGAGATGTGGCCGAAGGATGTCAGACAGCTTCAAGAATGTGGTGTTCCTCATACGGACATTTCTTAGCCATTCTCCATCTCCCCAGGTTGTGATGACATGCTGCCACCACACACCAGACCTCTGTCGAACCCATATGCTCCTGAGATAGAATAGAAACACAAACAACTGTCCAGAAAAAGTCCTGGTGTGACCCTGGCATTGTTTCATTAAAGACACCATACATCACAGCAACATTAAGCCAAATACTAACCATTTTCCCCCAAACATATTTAGATCGCTCACATTTTATGAGCAGATGTTATAGTCTCATCCTCCTTGCAGTCGTCCATAGGACACTCTTTGGTTTTAACAAAGCAGCTCCACTTGACGACTGCTCGGACTGCTAGTCTGCCAACTGAGACCAGCCACAGGATGTCTCTCTTGTTTTCTGAGAGACACTTACTAAATATATTTTTAATACAGACCTGAGAGCTTGCTTCATCTAAATGTTTGTAGGGGAAAACATCACCATACAAGTCATTACACAATTTTACATATATATATTTGCTGGACCTTACATTTAATTCCAAGCAATATTCATGTGTGCAAACTTGTTCACAAAGTCACCGTACAAAAGTTTATAATATGGAACTGAGCTCCTTGCTCGTCCTATTTTTTTGGTCCAGCTCAGAGCCTCACCTATCCACATGGCCTTTCGCTCTATGGCTGATGCAACGTTCTTACAAAAAGCGATGTTTAATTTTAACCCCAGATCAACAGCCCCAAGGCCTCCCTCCTTTTTACTCTTATAGAGTAACTGCCTTTGTGTGACCTCCCTGGTGGTTCCCCATATAAAGTTCACTATAGATTTACCAATTTTCTTTAGTGTCTGGGCTTTGGGGGGGAAAACGGTTGCTAAAAACAATAATTTGGATAAAACAAACATTTTTATTATTAATATTCTAGTTTTATAGTTATTTAATTTATTACCCCATTTCTCAAGTTCTTCCTTTATTTCTATTTCTTTGCTGTCCCAGTTTTCATCGTAACAATTTGTATGACTTATTTTGATACCCAATCATATACATCACCTTCATGCCTTCCCTGTCCTCCTCATCCCTTCCTTGTTCCTTGTTCCTTGTTCCTTGTTCCTTGTTCATTGTTTATTGTTCATTGTTCATTGTTAAATATTCCAAACAACTAGACCCTAAGCTACATATGCCACACACTTCCTTGTTCCTTGTTAAATATTCAAACAACTAGACCCTAAGCTAAATATGCCACCTGTGTGTGTGTGTGTGTGTGTGTGTGTGTGTGTGTGTGTGTGTCAAATGCTTCGCCCTAGCAAAGTGGCTGTCCAGTGACGATTTCCGTTTGTGTTCCTCCACGACAGTGTTGCACGGAGTGCAAATTAGTTTGCCTCCACTTTCATGCAAAACATTTGGTAATTGCTGAGCGAAACTATGATGTTGGGAACCGGGAGTTGTTGGCCGTGGTGCTGGCATTGGATGAATGGAGACACTGGCTGGAGAGGGCGGCTCATCCATTTCTCATCTGGATGGACCACAAGAATCTCACATATATCCGGTCAGCCAAAAGACTTAACTCTAGACAAGCCAGGTGGGCATTGTTTTTTGATCGGTTTCAGTTCACTCTGTCTTATCGTCCAGGTTCGAAGAACATGAAGCCCGATGCCCTCTCTCACCAGTTTGGGTCTTCTGAGAGGGATCCTGAGCCCATTGTGCCCAGTGCCTGTATCGTGTCCCTTGTGTCCTGGGCTATTGAGTCGGTGGTCCAGGAGGCGTTGCGACTGGATCCGGGGCCCACCGGGGGGCCTCCAAATCGTCTGTTCATCCCCTTGTCTGCCTGGTCAGGGGTTCTCCAGTGGGGGCACTCCTCCAACCTGGCATGTCATCCGGGAGCTCAGCGCACTCTGTCTCTCGTCCGACAACGTTTTTGGTGGCCTACCATGAGGGTGGATGTCCGCTCTTTTGTTGCCGCCTGTGCTACCTGTGCTCAGAACAAGGTCCCTACACAGAAACCTTCCGGCCTCCTTCATCCCCTGTCTATTCCTAAACGTCCCTGGTCTCATATCTCCATAGACTTTGTTACAGGCTTGCCTCCCTCCAGTGGGAACACTGCTATACTCACCATTATAGACCGGTTTTCCAAAGCTGCCCACTTTGTGCCCAACCCTAAGCTGCCGAGACGGCTCAACTCATGGTCACACATGTGTTTGGACTACATGGCCTGCCACAGGATATTGTCTCAGATAGGGGTCCCCAGTTTACTTCTCGTTTTTGGAAGGCATTTTGTTATCTGCTTAACGCCTCTGTCAGCCTGTCCTCAGGTTATCACCCTCAGTCCAATGGCCAGACCGAGCGGCTCAACCAGGACCTGGAGACCACTCTTCGCTGTTTGGCATCCACTAATCCCACAACCTGGAGTAGCCAGCTGCCCTGGGTGGAGTATTCACACAATTCCCTGCCATGTTCTGCCTCTGGTTTGTCTCCTTTCCAGAGATGTCAGCATTAGCCTATTTCACTTACAAGAAGTTAACACAATTAGAGAATGTAGAAGAATTATTATATTTATATAGTTTCACTGTTACATACAGGTAGAAATGGATTTCTGCACAAAACTAAGTATGTCAAATAATACAATCATAGGCGATTCTAGGCTTTCCAAACAGGGGTTGCACCACCAAGAAGGTAATATGACTCTGACTGGGGGGTATCTAGGGGGGCTGTGGTCCCCCTAGACAAAGACATTTTTTAAATTTTAAAGTAAAATGCATTAATCTGGTGCACTCTGAGAACAAAATGAAGAGGCTAGTAGATATGATATAACTTGTCGCAGACAAACCAACATCAGGACATCCAAGCAAGTTCTGACAGAGAGCAATGCCATTGGACCCATTGGACAAATACATAAAGTGACCACAAAGTAAAGTAACCACATTAAATAAGTGGTGAGCGGAAATAATCATTAGCCTATTCTTAATTAAACATGCAGTTTTGGAACATTCAATAAAGACAAATAAAAAAATAAACTATGACTCGACACCCTAAGTGATACACACGTTATGAGAGTGGTACACAGTATATACCCATCACACTAATATCCGGTTTAGTGTAGAATGGTTAGTTCCTTGCTCTGCTCTCCCCTAGAGTGAGTCACAGTAATTCTTTACATCAGCAGCAGCAGGTGACAGCCAATCCCAATTTAGGTCTCCAATTAAAATCATGCCTTTATTTTTTAAGTCTGACAGTAGAGTTGATAGTGACATCAAGGTGTCTTTAACAGCAGATGGAGGCCTATAGCAACCAACCAATACAATGTGACAGTCAGTAGCAAAGTCAATATCTAATGCAAGTAGTTCAAATTGTTTGGGTATAGATACAGATTTGATCACTGTTGCTCTAAATTTGGTTTTGACATAGATAGCTATACCCCCTCCTTTACCTTGTCTGTCTGAACGAAACACATTATAACAACTCATTGCAATTTCACTGTCAGGAATGCTTTCCTTCAACCAAGTCTCAGAAAATACCATGAAGTCTGCATCTGTTGTTTGAGCCCATATCTTAATCATATCCATTTTAGGAATGAGGCTACGTACATTTAAATGGAAAAAGCCTTTCCGTTGTAGAAAGTCATCTGGAGTGAGCAAACATTTTCCATCAATACGACCTGGGTTTGGTTGTATGTTACCAGCCAACATCAGTAACAGCATTACAATACACTTCAACCTCATGGAAGAGGTGCCCTCCTTTGATATCATGCTTCTCAAAGCGTGAAGATGGGAGCCAAGTGGAGGAACTGTAAAACAGTCTTACGATACAGTACTAGCAAATACTGCAGCTGTGCAAAGTTACAACGTGAATTTGGATGCAGATATGCCATACTTCGACTGTGCCATGTTAAAGGGAAAGCACAGGTTGATTTTATATGTGGGTGTGCAAATACAAGGGTGTCTGAGAGAGTAGAATTGTCAATAGACCAGTTTGAATCATTTTCAGGATCACATGTCCCTGAAATACTACATAAGAATGATATGATATATAACACTTGTAACATTGTGCTTGCTTTTACCAGAAAAACTGGAATCGGAATCGGATCGGATCGTGGCTTAGCCAGATGGGAGCACCCCTATATACAACTGTATATTATTATCTGTATACTCGCTCTGTGCCTCCATATGTCCACAGAAGAGCTTGATTAGCACGGAGCATTAGTCGTCGTTTTCAGTAGTTAAAATTAGTAAAAACTGGTTAAAATTAGTCAAGTAAAGCTCACTAAAACGATAAAAACAATCAAAACTCAGAGTCAGAACAAACGAATGATGGAGGTACATTCATCATTATCTTGCTCAACAGGTACACAAACATTTCCCCCTCTTGTGTGAAAAAGCAATAACTAAGGAATTCTTTGTGTTGGTTTGAGATGGATTGACAGCATCAGGAAATCAGTGACAGCCAAAGTATTTCAATTCAGCGTCTGCCAAGTACTTTTGATACTTGAGATTGTTTGGTTAAAGTAGAAAGTTGAAATCTTGTCTTCAGTTGGACGTCCCAGCTGTGGGACAGGACACATGATGTGTTCTCAAGGGTGGAGCTAGGAGGGGGAGAGGGGCGGAGCCAGGAGGGAGGGAGGGAGCCAGGTGGGTATTTAACGAGGTGAGTTTCAAGAGAATGATGACCATGAAGATTATGATTGGTGTGTCTCAGATGCTGCTGCTGCTGCTGTGCTGTTATTTCGGGCCAGGGGCTCGGGCCGGGCCACTGGGCGGGGAGGTCGATGTCAAAACCACCACCGAGCCCGATGTCTGGATGGAGCTGAGAGAGAACTTGCATCTGATGGGAGCCAAGGTGGAGAGGGTGGAGAAGCAGAACACAGGTATGGGGGAGGGGGCGGGGGGGTTGGCGTTTGACAGTTTCCTCACAGCCCCACACATTTTTGGGGCTCATGCAGGGTTAGCGTGAGGTTAAAGCAAGATTCCACATACAGTAGTTTCAACATGGGGGTTATTTGGCTCGTGACCGACATGAAAACCATAATATAGTTAAACATTAAATAGTTATTTAATGAGTAGCTAAGGAATAATTTGTCATTAGTCAATCACTAGTTAATCATAGTTAATGAGTAGGTACTCATTAGTTAATGATTAGTATCTAAGTTCCTGAGTAGAGTAGTTAATCAATACTTAATGATTACTAAATGTCAGCTTGTGAATATAGTAGTTAATCATTAGTTACTGATTAGTCGGTCAGTTCCATGAGTAGAGTGATTAATCGTTCGTTAATGATTAATACATGTCAATGCGTGAATATATTAGTTAATCATTAGTTAATCATTAGTTAAGGTCACATTATAAGTATAGTAGTTAATCATTATTAGTTCATGATTAGTTGTTAGTTCCTTAGTAGAATAATTACTCATTAGTTAATGGTTAGTCATTTGTGAGTATATAGTTAATTGTTAGTTACTCATTACTTAATTATTACCTGTCCATTAGTTACTCTTTTTGTGTACCCTATTGTAAAGTGGTGCATCATACTCAGTAGTTTATGAATACTGAATCATTACTTAATTATTATCTGTCAATTAGTTAGTCTTTTTGTGTACCCTATTGTAAAGTGGTGCATCATACTCAGTAGTTTATGAGTACTGAATCATTACCTGTTCATTTGTTACTCTTTTTGTATACCCTAATATAATGAAAAATATATCCTTATCAAATACACACTCCAGGTGAGATTTGAACCCTGAACCCCAAGATTGTTAAATTGTAAGTCTGGTTCTCTCTGAGCTAACCAGCCTGTTATTTGGTAGAGCCATACTAGGGGTCTGTAGAGTCAGAGACTAAGTAGTATGTTCTATCCACATACTACTTTCTGTTCAAGTACATATAGTTTTTAAGATATATTCCACCCAAATACTACCTTCTCTCCAAATACTTATAGTTTTAAAGGTATATTCCATCCAAATACTACTTCATGTCCAAGTACTTAGGTATGTTTCAGCCAAATACTACTTATGTCTAAGTACTTGTGTTTTAAAGCGCAGAATATACCTTCAAAACTATAAGTACTTGGACAGAAAGTAGTATTTGGGTGGAATATACCTTCAAAACTATAATACTTGGTCTCCGGCTCTACCGATAGTAGCAACAGGCTGGTTAGCTCAGATGGTAGAGAACCAGACTTACAATGTAAGAATATTGGGGCTGAGGGTTCAAATCTCACCTGGAGCGAGTGTTCACTTGATAAGGATCTATTTCACTTTATATTAGGGTACACAAAAAGAGTAACAAATGGACAGGTAATGATTCAGTACTCATAAACTACAGAGTATGATGCACCACTTTACAATAGGGTACACACAAAGACTAACTAATAGACAGATAATAATTCAGTATTCATAAACTACTGAGTATGATGCACCACTTTACAATAGGGTACACAAAAAGAGTGCCTAATGGACAGGTAATAATTAAGTAATGAGTAACTAACAATTAACTATATACTCACAAAATGACCATTGACTAACCATTAACTAATGAGTAATTACTCTACTAAGGAACTAACAACTAATCATGAACTAATGATTAACTACTATACTCACAATGTGACCTTAACTAATGATTAACTAATGATTAACTAATATATTCACGCATTGACATTTATTAATCATTAACGAACGATTAATTACTCTACTCATGGAACTGACCGACTAATCAGTAACTAATGATTAACTACTATATTCATGAGCTGACATTTAGTAATCATTATGTATTAATTAACTACTCTACTCAGGAACTTCGATACTAATCATTAACTAATGCAAGGCCGGATTAAGCATAGGGCAACCTGGGCAGGTGCCCAGGGGCCCTCGGTGTGAAGAAGCCCTAAAAAAAAAAAAAAGATTTGGTCGGGCTCCACAGAACTATGACACACATCTAAGACCAATCAGGACAAAATAAAATTTGTTTCCAAGAAGATTAAGTCTGATGATTTAGTCTCATTGGATGCCTGTGGGCAAGTGGTGACCAGGGGTGCGGGAAGTGGGGGTGCTTGTGGTGCTGCGGCACCCTCTGCTGTTTTGTATTGGAAATGTAATGTCAATTAAAAAAAAAATATATATATGATTAAAATGTGTTTTATATGTTTTATACTGCGATATTTAGGGTTTAGTTGAAGACTATGAGCAAAGCATGTTATTTTTGAGGTTTGGTTTATAATAATAAGATAATAAAATATAAGACTAAATAATTTCAGTGTTTCTGCCTCTGTTGCTGTCTGTTGTAGTGTAAAACGACCTAAAGGGAGAGCAGGTGGTGACATGAAAGTGAGTGCACTGGCGATTATACGTTGGTGCACCGGATGCACGTGCAACCCCTACTGGCCAGATTATTTTTTTATTTTATTTCTACGTAATAAACTATTTAGATGTCCCACATTTGCGCGAGATAGAGCGCGAGAGACCGAGGCAGATAGAGAGGGAAAGAGAGATAAAGAGAGAGAGCGAGAGACAGAGGGAGAGCGGGGGAGGGAGAGAGAGCCACGGCTGGCACCCAGCTGCTTGTTAACTTAACTTAACGACACTACTGCAGCCTGAAAGACTCGTGAGTAGGCTACTCCCAGTAAAAAAAAATATATAACAATACCAATAGCAAATATAGGCTACTTAACCATAAAATAGGATACCAATATTAATGCAACAGTATCTTCTTTGTACAAAGCTTACCAATGTTGTTTTAGCACAATTGAAGACAGCCTCAAATATTTCTCAACAGCATCCTGTCTTTGAGATGTCATTTGCAGATATTTCTCTACACTGCTGTTACAAAGGACATTTATAAATTCCATAAGCTGCTCTTATTCTTAAAGTCCCTGGAAACCAGAAATATTTCTTTATTATTTAGCATTTTGAGTTCATCACATCACAAGACCCTATGTTAATAAGCCACCAGCCAAATTTGAACGATGATGAACGTCGCAAAGTATATAAATTTAGGTTTGACAGTCATGGCAAAACTCATGAGAATCAATTATTTTTTAGAGTGTATTTTCTTCCGCGGACTGTGTGGGCGTGTCCCGTCTGCAGCAGGGAAATTTCTCTCTGTCTCTCTCTCTCTCGGAGAGAGAGGGAGAGAAGGAGAGAGAGAGAATTTAAGAGAGATTGGGTGAGTGTGTGTGTGTGTGTGTGTTCGCGCGTTGCTCCGCGGCTCTGAGAGGAAGAGATCTCTGTCCGTTCTTTGCCCCCACAGCGCTCGCTGAGTGTCTGTCTCCCACTCTGTGTGCTGTGTGCTCCTCTCTCTCTCTCTCTCTGTCTCTCTCTCATGTCCAGAGAGAGAGAGAGAGAGAGAGAGAGAGAGAGAAAGAGAGAGAGAGAGAGAGAGAACAGCATAGCGCTCGACACAGCCTGGTGACGCGAGGTTACTCACACACACGCACACACACACACAGTAGGGCGGGTTGCGCGCGTGTACAAAGGTTATATAGAGCTTATGACGTCATAAGCTCCTGCATTTTAGCACCTCGCGCACTGCTCTCTTCAATGAGGAAGTACCTTGTAGAAGCTTGTAGAAAAGTGTCGATTTTAAGGCTTTGGGTTGAAAGTAATGTATAATAATTTCGGAGGCACACAATAAGATAACATAAGACCCTAAATAACATAGTTAGAACGTTTTTGTGGATTTTGGTTTCCAGGGACTTTAATGTTTTGTTCAAATGAACCAGTAATGTAGCCTACTACAGTTACAGTATGGTTCTACGTCAGTTTAAGCTATTAGTACATTGTTCTACTAGAAAAGATTGACTAACTTTAATGCTATGGTTGGAAGGCACAAACATGCCATGCGTTTCATATCTGAACAGAAGCCATGAATCCCATATCAGCAACCTGTCTGTTCTGTTTTATTGTAGCCTACACACTTTAGTCACATGTGTTGCTTACTGTAGGCTATTTACATAGCCTGGGAGTTGGGACAGTATCCTTCTCACGGGGTCACACAGGTGCAAGCAAAACACTAATGAGGGCTTCAAACTTCCATGATTGGAATTTGGAAACCCTCATTAGTGTTTTGCTTGCACCTGTGTTTATTAGACAATTCTTTTTTCATCATTGTAAACCCACAGCACAGTGAAGAAGATATTAATGTGAAGATTAGCCTCTTCCTTTTGCTCTCAGAGTGCATCAGATTCATGCATTTTACTTTAAAATGTACAAAATTTCGTTTTGGGGTAACTAATGCTATTTTATTATTAGTGATCAATATAACAGAGACATGGGAGGATTTAAGCCAGTTTGCTCGACCAGCTTTAGCAAAGCAGAGGCATAATGGAGGGTATACACAGTTTATTCACCTATTTTCAGATCAACTGTATCAATCAATGACTGAGTGAAACAAGGTGGGTAAACTACTCACATTGGATAGTTTACCCACCTCTGTATTTAATACCACTACACCCCTGTCACATAACATTTTAGGACTTGCTCAGCTGACTACTATTACTGTAAACGCTACATAGCCAGCTGAGAGCTAGCTTACGTTAGCAACCAAAGTCGCAGCACCTTGGTAATTCAGATTATGCTA
Organism: Poromitra crassiceps; assembly: GCF_964638095.1. Classification (NCBI taxonomy): domain Eukaryota; kingdom Metazoa; phylum Chordata; class Actinopteri; order Beryciformes; family Melamphaidae; genus Poromitra; species Poromitra crassiceps. The sequence goes on from NC_139627.1 coordinate 59,666,471, forward strand.
TGTGCTGTAGCTTGCTAACCCAGCTAGTTAGGTAGCTGTTGGTGGTGAGAGTAGAGTGAGCATGTCCAAAAAGATTGTTTTAATAAACGAAAGAGTGGAGTTTACAATCTGTGGTTAAACAAAGCTAACTAGCGTTAGCGGTCTCTACCTACGTTACGTCAGTGACGATGGCTAAAACCTATAAGCAACTTACATGTTGATGTCCTGATGAGACGTCGCCGTTTCTTATGTACTGGAAGCGTGGGCTGAAAGTGTGTTATCACTTTGTGGACATTAAAAGAGGCCGACTGAAGGTGTTTATCGGTGTGTTCCGCCATTGTCAAGCCAGAGCTCGCCTCACGTTAGACTCCCCCTAGCCCCTGACGCTATGACGTAGCGGTTCTTTAATCTGATCCAGGACAGAAGTGGAGCCACTGAAGCACCAGTTTCCAGCGCCGAGAGCCAGTGTCTAGGCTGTCGAAACACAAAGAACTGGTTCATAATTAGGCTCTGGCCCAGAACCGGTCCTGAAACTAGGTCGGTGGAAAAGGGGTATCATTCATCCAGTCAAAAGATAGTTCAAAACGACCAATATCTAAAAACTGACAGTCATGTGACTTGAAAAAGTAAGAAAATAGTCTAGAATTGCCCGGAGAATCCAAGTAACAGCTGGCTCTGTGATGATGACATCGACAAAAAGCGAGTTGCTCTAACTGTGAAATATATATATGACTGCTGGTGTATACAAGTCTGGCCTAAGTCTCCTGTTAGAAAGACTGCAGCATTCAAAGTGTTTCATTAACCGTCTTTAATGTCCAGTATGAATAAACATTCAGCCATCCATGTGTGGTTAACGTGTGGTTATCTGGAATGATATAAACAAAAATATATATCCTTGAATAAACAATATATCTACATATATACACATACATATACACATAAACATATATACATACATATACATATACACATACACATTTATTCAGAGGAATAAAGAACAAAACACCAGGGCCATCTGCTGGGAACTGTCAATTAAACAGCTATTGCTGAACAGTACTCGAAATGTCCCCATGAGGTCGCTATAGACCGCTACTAAACCCAAAGCACGTGGAACATGGCGAATGATGCAATACAGGACAACGCAATGGGATCACACAAAGCCAACAGTAGCACGTTTACTTTAGAGTCCCGGATCTGCCATATCAATAAATCAATAAATCAATAAATCAATAAATAAATAAGCAGATAAATACATATATATGTATCATAAATATATGTAAAAATAAATGTAGGCACACATTAATTAATATGAGTGACATAAATGTATATATGTGTATTTTTCTATTTTTGTACGTTTTATATATTTATTTAATGATTTATTTGTTTATTTATACGTTTATTTATTTATTTATAATTTTATTTATTCATTTATAAATTTATTTATTTATTTATAAATTTATTTATTTATTTATGGCATTTATTTATGTCTGTTTTATTTACCTCCCATTTATTTCTGTGCCTTGTATTTAGTGATGTCTCCTTTGTATTTAGTGATGCCTCCTTGCTTCCTTTCCTTTTCTGTATGCATTTCTGCCTACTCAATGCAAATTAGGGGGCTGGCCGTCATGGGCTCAAGTCTTTGCCTATTGGCTCGAATGCACATTGTCCTATCTGCTCCAAACTTGTCATGCATGATAAGTGTCCATGCCTGAAGATATCTGCACATCAATATCCATGGCATTTACACTCATATCGCCACCTACTGGCAACAGGAAATGACATGTTTTACACTTACATGAACTGCTGAGTGGGTTGAACACATCCACCTCGGATGTGGTCAGAAAATCCTTTACCACCCAATGCAGCTTCATTGTGACGATTATGAGTGCTCATTGACCGGCGTGGGCGTGGCGCCATGGCGAATGTTGATGTTTCGCCGTCACACAGGAAGTTGGAGTAACTTCATTGTAGATTGTCCAATCTGCTCCAAACTTGTCATGCATGATAAGTGTACATGCCTGAACACATCTAGATGTCAATATCCATTTGTAGTCATAGCGCCCCCTACTGGCAAGACAGAAAGTGCTTTGTAACTTGGCCCTACATGCTCACACGTGCACCAAACTTCACATGTTTGATGAGCATCCCAGCCTGAAGACATCTAGATGACCATTTGGAGTTAGAGGCAGAGCGCCCCCTACTGGCCACACAGAAAGCGGTTTGTAACTCGGCCGTACATGGTCACACCCGCAACGAACTTCACATGTTTGATGAGCATTCCAGACTTCACACATGTACATGCCAATATAGCATTATAGGCAGAGCGCCCGCTACTGGCAACACATGAAGTTGATTGTAACTCAACTGAACGTTGTCCTATCTGCTCCAAACTTGTCGTGCATGATAAGTGTCCATGCCTGAAGATATCTGCAGATCAATATTCAGTGATAGTTACAGCTCCACCTACTGGCAAAAGGAAATGACACAAGTTTTACACGAACATGAACTGCTCATAGTGGGTTGACCACATCCACCTCAGATGTGGCCAGAAAAGCCTCAAGCTCTCGATTAACCGTCATTGTGAGGATTATGAGTAAGACATTGATATGTCAATATCCATTTATAGTCATAGCGCCCCCTACTGCCAACACATACATCGTTTTGTAACTCGGCAGTACATGGTCCCCCGCGCACCAAAATACACATGTTTGATGACCATCCCAGCCTGAAGACATCTGGATGACCATTTGGAGTGATAGGCAGAGCGCCCCCTTCTGGCCACACAGGAAGTTGGAGTAACTCCATTGTAGATTGTCCAATCTGCTCCAAACTTGTCATGCATGATCAGTGTACATACCTGAAGACATCTAGATGTCAACATCCATTTATAGTCATAGCGCCCCCTACTGCCAACACAGACAGTGGTTTTTGTAACTCGGCCCTATATGCTCACACGCGCACCAAACGTCACATGTTTGATGAGCATCCCAGCCTGAAGACATCTATAGGACCATTTGGAGTTAGAGGCAGAGTGGCCCCTACTGGCCACACAGGAAGTTAGAGCAGGCCCGGCGCTAGGGGCGGGCCTGACCGGGCCGGGCCCCCCCATTCAACAAACTGGCCCCCCCATTCCAAAAAAAAAAAAAAAAAATTTTTTTTTTTTTGCTAAACGTTTTTCCGTTTTTCTGTTTTAAAGTTTAACATGGAATCTGGCTGTCATTAGGCATTGATTAACTGAATGCTATTGCTAACTGTTACTTTGAACATCCATTTGCAATGATTCTGGCTGGATATTAACTATTGTAAATTTGTCACAATGAATGCAATTTGTGCACAATGTGTAAATACACTTAATATTAATTGTTTAGGCCTAATTATTTGTAAAGTCACAACACATTAGAGATGTGTGTAGTTCTTCACAGATTTAGCCTCTTCATTTTGCTCTCAAATGCACCAGGTTGACGAATTTTACTTTAAAATGTACAAAATCTTCTTCCGGGGGAGAATCCCCCCGGACCCCCCTTGGGTAGCTTGGCCCCCCCAAGCTAGTGGCAGGCCCCCTCTGTAACTTGGGTCTGGAGCCGGGCCTGAGTTAGAGTAACTCCATTGTAGATTGTCCAATCTGCTCCAAACTTGTCATGCATGATAAGTGTCCATGCCTCAAGCCATCTATATGTCAATATCCATTTATAGTCATAGCGCCCCCTACTGGCAACAAAGAAAGTGGTTTGTAACTTGGCCCTACATGCTCACACGTGCACCAAACTTCACGTTTGATGAGCATCCCGGCCTGAAGACAGCTAGATGACCATTTGGAGTTATAGGCAGAGCGCCCCCTACTGGCCACACAGGAAGTTGGAGTAACTTTATTGTAGATTGTCCAATCTGCTCCAAACGTGTCATGCATGATAAGTGTCCATGCCTGTACACATCTATATGTCAATATCCATTTATAGTCATAGCGCCCCCTACTGGCAACACAGAAAGTGGTTTGTTACTCGCCCCTACATGCTCACACGCACACCAAACTTCACGTTTGATGACCATCCCAGCCTGAATACATCTAGATGACCATTTGGAGTGATAGGCAGAGCGCCCCCTACTGGCCACACAGAAAGCGGTTTGTAACTCGGCCGTACGTGGTCACACCCGCAACAAACTTCACATGTTTGATGACCATCCCAGACTTCACACATGTACATGCCAATATAGCATTATAGGCAGAGCGCCCCCTATTGGCAACAGGAAATTACATATTTTACACTTACATGAACTGCTCATTGTCCCAGCCTGAAGACATCTATATGTCAATATCCATTTATAGTCATAGCGCCCCCTACTGCCAACACAGAAAGTGGTTTGTAACTCGGCCCTACACGGTCCCACACGCAACAAAATTCACATGTTTGATGACCATCCCAGCCTGAACACATCTACATGACAATTTGGAGTGATAGGCAGAGTGCCCCCTAGTTGCCAGTAGGAGGCGCTATGACTATAAATGGATATTGACAACTAGATGTGTTCAGGCATGTACAGTTATCATGCATGACAAGTTTGGAGCAGATTGGACAATCTACAATGAAGTTACTCCAACTTCCTGTGTGACGGCGAAACATCAACATTCGCCATGGCGCCACGCCCACGCCGGTCAATGAGCACTCATAATCGTCACAATGAAGCTGCATTGGGTGGTAAAGGATTTTCTGACCACATCCGAGGTGGATGTGTTCAACCCACTCTGAGCAGTTCATTTAAGTGTAAAACATGTCATTTCCTGTTGCCAGTAGGTGGCGCTATGAGTGTAAATGCCATGGATATTGATGTGCAGATATCTTCAAGCATGGACACTTATCATGCATGACAAGTTTGGAGCAGATAGGACAATGTGCATTCGAGCCAATAGGCAAAGACTTGAGCCCATGACTGCCAGCCCCCTAATTTGCATTGAGTAGGCAGAAATGCATACAGAAAAGGAAAGGAGGCAAGGAGGCATCACTAAATACAAAGGAGACATCACTAAATACAAGGCACAGAAATAAATGGGAGGTAAATAAAACAGACATAAATAAATTCCATGAATAAATAAATAAATAAATTTATAAATAAATAAATGTATAAATAATTAAATTTATAAATAAATAAATACATTTATAAATAAATAAATACATTTATAAATAAATAAATAAATAAATGTATAAATAAACAAATAAATCATTAAATAAATATATAAAACATACAAAAATAGAAAAATACACATATATATACATTTATGTCACTCATATTAATTAATGTGTGCCTACATTTATTTTTACATATCTTTATGATACATATATATGTATTTATCTGCTTATTTATTTATTTATTTATTGATATGGCAGATCCAGGACTCCAAAGTTTACATCACTATCTCCCATCACCCATCTGTAACATTGTACCTGGCATGCTATGGGCTACATGCACAACTTTTTTACTTCCTGAAATTAGTACAGCTTCTTTATTTCCTGTCCTACACTATTGGATGAACTGATTAATGTCAGGTGTGCTGCAGTCACAACAATGGTCAGGCACACCTGATTAATCAGTTCATCCAATAGTGTAGGACAGGAAATAAAGAAGCTGTACTAATTTCAGGAAGTAAAAAAGTTGTGCATGTAGCCTATTGACATCAAATTCGGTGGGGCAAACTAAACCCACAACAGACATTACAACCGGGTAGTCTTATTATTAATAATGAATATATCTGGACTGAACAGTAATCTATCTACGTTTGGTCATTTCCCAATTAACATGCATCAAAGTAAACTGAACTATAAGTGACATTATAGTGAGGAAATAAACACTGACTTACAGTTGCATTCACGCACAGTATACAGCACACACAAGATGGAATGACTGACGGACTGTCCAACTCCTTCCTCGAATGTTCTGGAAGACTGATTGAGTGTTGCGCACTGTGGTTGCGCAGCGCACCTGTTGCGTAACGTAACAGTCCTGTAAGTGCGCTCGACAATCACACCGATAGTCCCCGCGGGGCGGGGGGATTCGGAGCAGGGAAGTTTGCACACTAACCGTCTGTGTTATTTGATATAATATAATAAAATTCTGGATTTTGAGCACTTTTGAAAAACATTTGGGATAATGTAAGTTCATAAATAAAGAATATAACATATATCTACTCGTTTTTAGACATTTTAATGCTATAATAATATAATGATAATGCTAAAGGTTACATTTAAAGCCCTCCTCCACTCAGTTTTTCCTACCTGTTTCACGTTGATGTTAGATGAAAACGTACATATAATAATGCACGCGCTGTAACAACGCACGTCACCATTTGTGCCAAAAAGCTTACATTGATAACAACCGAAGACACTTTGTTCCACTGAATCTCAGTATACTCTTTGTCTGTGATAAAACCAGTGGACCAACAGAATGGGGGAATTTCTGAGGCCCATCCTGGAATTCCATTAATTCCAAGTGACGACACGTACATTGGCTTCAATTGAAAAATGAGCCAACTTCTCTCTCGGTCTGTATCTTAAATAAACATTTTCCGAATGAGTTTATGGTCTGAATAAACAATTTCAAGTCTTTTTCATGCTCTCCTGGGCTCCGTTTTCTAAATTATGGTCCCATTTCGAGTAAAAGAGACGATAAAAATGATAACTTTGGGGGCGGGATTTTCCTTGATTGACACCAGCCACAGGAAACCAGATGATCCCAACCACAACACAACCAGTTGCCAAGGCAGGCTAGCTAGCTAGCAACGTAGCCATAGATTAAAAGTAAACTACCAGAAACAGCGTTACCTTTATGATCTTTTAATGATGTTAGTAGACACAGTAACAGTATAGATGCCCGTTATGAGGTCTGTTGATCAAAATAACACCTACAGAGGTCTGCAGAACCAGGGGGAGGTGACGTTGCCTTTTCCCGCGGTGTGCCGCTTTGATGAAAACAATTAGGCTGCAGTAATATTTATTAGACGATAGGTGGCAGCAGATCACCTGAATCTGCTGAATCACCTGAGAAACGATACACTGTGTGACCACAACACGGTTAAAATGGCAGAGTGGCGCTGTCCACTATTTCTGTTCATTGACTCCACAGGAAGTGCCTGGAGTGAACCAAAGGAGAAGAAGGCTGTCTAATAACGTTAATAAATAAATAAATAAATAATAGTATTTTATGCCACGCAGCGCTGTGGAAATAGGCTACAGTGTGTGCTCATCCCTTTACAAGTCCAGTCACTATCCATCAACTTTGTAACACAACAGTGAAGGTAAGACATCATTTCTGCTTATGGTAGTAGCCTAACAGAAAGAAGATGATGGCTTGTTATCATTTTATAATGTTAAACTCAACTACATGTACAGGTTTGTACAGACTCGCATATGCTCCCCAAACAAATGAATCTCACTGCAGTTTAACAAGCGTGTGGCAGGGGCTTTGAAACTACGGTAGGCTATAACACCTTTTTATTCATTGGTCATTCATTGTGATCTAAATTAGTGACATTTTCCCCAAAATACTCATGGTTCTGTGCTGTTGGTAGCCTATCTGATGCCTGCAGTGCGGCGCCGCGTCAATTAACGATAATGGCTGAGTTTCCCAACAAAGAAGCTTCTTAACACGTTCACTGCCAATGGCGAGTTGACTCGTCAAACACAATCCAACGGTTCACTGCCAATGACGAGTTGAGACGTCAAAAAAAATATTTTTTTTTTGACGGTGCTACGTGGATCAATGCCCCCCATGTCTCCTATAAAAATATTGGAAGTATTGAATGTGTATAATCTATTTTACCGACCAACTAAGTGGCGACAGTGCTCTCCCGACAGAGAGAAAGCCAACCAAAAACAGCCGCGGGAGGAAGCCATTCTCAAGGAAATGGCTTGGCGATTTTACAGTCATCAGTCACCAGACTCGCCCGAGAGCGGCCGCGCCAGCAGCAGCACACCGAGAGCGGAGAGCGGTGCCTGGGTGCTGGCGTGGGGGATTGCAAATTTGCATAATAGATTATGGGTGAAACACACTTTGAAACACCCGCAGAAAGGCCAGAATCGCATGCATTCCGAAAACCCAGAAACGAACGAGCCTCATTCTCATACTGTAGGCGAAAACGCTTTCACGCTGCTGCACACGGGCGCACAACGGTGGGGGGTTCCAAAAATAGACTGGGTGGGCAGCATAAAGCCTAGAATCGCACAAAGCTTCATCAAAGCTCTCAACCGAAAATCCAAGAAACGATTGAGCCCCATCCACAGTCCACACTCGCCACACTCGCCGACGAGGGGCCGCCAGAGAGGGAGGCTGCTCACTGCTCAGACAGGCAGGCAGGAGAAACTGGCTTTTGACAAACGCCACCAGACACGCCCACGGAGGGAGGAGTTTGAAGGAGAGGGTGTTCAGAACTATATTGTTCAGATGTCTGATCTTTCACTGATGCCAAAAATAAATGGTTAAAGTGACTGTTCTGCCTGTTTGATTGAATTTCACAAAACTGCGATTATCTCAGCTTCCTGTCTCAGACGCTGAAACCATGCTGTACTCAACGGCTAATATCTACATAACTACTAACTCTACAAACTAACTCTTTTAGACAGAGAAAGCACACATTCTATTAGTACTTTTATGAACTTTGTGTTCACAAAGTCCAAGCAGAAAATTATCCTCGGCTCTTGTACAATGAGCCAGAATCCTCAAAAAACGGCTTGGCAGAAGCTACCTACAGTAAAAAAAAAACGGCTGGCAGTGAATGTGTTAAGAGTTAAGAAGCTTCTTAAGGAGTTAAGAAGGCTCCAAAGAAGTGTTTCCCAAACGCCTTCTTAACAGAAGAGAAAAATAAAAAAAATAGAAGGCTCTTAAGAAGCATCTTAACTGGAGCTGTCCACCATCGCGGTGCTGAAAACAAATCAATCTATGCCAGGCTAATCGATTGATCCACATAATCACATGCTCCCAAATGAAGTGGCATCCTACTCACCCCCATCAATAAATAATGCTAAAAATAAACAAGCGGGGAAACGGGGCGCCCGAACGCAATTAGAATACTAACTGCGGGCTGAATCCCATTACCCTGCTGTTCTGCCTACCTATTCCAAGTAGGATAACATTATGTACCATTAATTTGCAATGTGTATGTAATGTGCTAAACAAATTAAATAGCCTTGCTCGCATTGCCCATTACAAATATGAAACATCTGAAAACGTCAACTAACTGACGCAAATAATGACCAATGACCTGGATAAAATCAGACAAATATGAAAACATAAAATTAAATCCTATAACATAACTTGGAGGCGTGCATGGGGAAAATAGATATGCAAGGATAGCAGTAGTTGAAGCAGGTAGGCTAGAAATAATAGGCCACAAAGGACATTCAAGATGGCACAATAAACTGCCTGCATGTATAAGCAACAAGGAAACCCAGGTTATTATAGGGCGTGGTGTGTGCCAGTGGTGGAGGTGTGGTGGAAAACACAATGAGCAGGACAACAACTTATGGAATAACAAGTGAATTTATTAACCAAAAAACATAAACCACAGGGAACAAGGTGAACTTAACTCATTGAGTGCCAGCCACTTTTGGAGAACGGACGCTCCCAGTGCCAGAGTTTCAGAGCGTTTTCAGTGATTTCTCGAGGCCCACAGAATATTGTGTGATATTACTATGTAAACACCGAACACGCAAAACGAACGATGAGACTCTCTTCTATCATCAGCAAAAACAGGTTTATTGATATGATTTTCCGTTCTTTAGTTATCAGCCGGAGAAGATAGCTTGATTTAACCAAAAACAGCAATTTTTTTTCTAGAAGCTGAGATAATGAGCCTTTTGTGAAATTAAACATTTCAAGCACATCACTGACTCTGAAGTTAATATTTTCTGATGTAGTCACACCTCAAAAATAATTTCCTTCAATAAAACAGTGAAAACCAAGAATTTTGTTTGGCAAAATAATATTTTTTAGCTGCAACCAGCAGCGCTGGCCCCTGCGTGCGCTGCTGGTTGCAGCTTCTTGCTGGTCTTGATTTAATGCTGGTGGGCATCAGATATTTTAGCTTGCGTTTGCCAATCCTGTCCTGCTGTCTGGGTCAGTGTTGTATGCTGCTCTGCTCTTCCGTTTCCCCAACGACTTCTTCTCTGTTTTTTCCTCGCCTTTCTGTAATCTGGAGAGCACTGTCGCCATCTAAGGGTTCTGTAAAATAGGTTATACACATCCATTAGCTCCCATATTGTTATAGGAGATGTAAGAGGCTTTGATCCACGTCCCACCGTCAAAAAACGCAATTGACGACTTTAGTCGTCATTGGCACTCAACGTTACTAAAGCAATTGACGACTTTACTCGTCCGTGGCACTCAATGAGTTAAAGAAAAAAAACGTAGATAAAGTGGTGGGACCCCTCCCATCACATGGGTCCTGCATCCGCGTCACCTGCAATGGAGGGAGGTTAATTAGTGAAATGGAATGAGATAGATTGTGGATTCTGAGAAACATATGGCAAATGTCACCTACCCGAATCCTACGGAAGGATGATGGGAACGGAGATGCTGGGTCGGTTGAACTGCGCCTGGGCCAGTACCAGTTGTCTCCGCTGCATCTCCAACTTCTCCCGCTTGATATTCAATGCCTCCTGCTGGAGAGCATTGGAGGCTGGCCAGCATTTCCTGCTGGAGGGCACCAGAATGCTCAATTTTCGGTGCAATCCCCTGCAGCACCGTCAACTTTTCCCTCTCTGAGGAGACCAGGTCCTGACTGCAGGAGCAGAGAACTGATCGCCAAGGTGGCCGACTGATGCCTCCCCGCATACGAACACCAGGCCGGCCTGCTAGTGCATGGCGCCTGGGCGAGGGTGGGGGGACGTCTCCGATGGTCAAACTGGTGTCGCTGGGGGCTGGGGAGGGTGGTTGCGCTGTCGTGGCCCCGCTCCCGGATGGCTCATCCTCCTCCTCCTCCTCTTCCTGAAAACACTGTGATGGAGTGCCCCCAAACCCTTCCAACACCCCCTCAATCCCTTCAGAGGCAGTCTTGCCAATTATGGACAAGACCTTCTCTTCATCAGGGGTGATTTTTGTGTCGCCAGGTGCACCGCCACCCGTGCCCTGGCTCTGTCTCCTCACAGTCGCCCCCTTCCTTTTTGTCTGGCTGGCGAACTCCTGCCACTTTTTGCGGACTCCCTGCCAGTCTCGCAGCCCACAGGGACTGGAGGGGGCCATGCTTTTGGCAATGGCCTGCCAGATGTTGTTCTTGGCCACAAGGTTCTTGGCCCCCCTGGTCCCATCAAATAAGAGATTCCGGTGCCTCTGCACCTCATCCAGAAGGATGGCCATCTCTCCTGGGGTGAAGGGTGGCGATCGTTTGGCCCGCGCTTTCTTGGTTGCCATTCTGTCTCAATGTGTGCAACTACCCAGGGATCCTTATGTAGTCTGCATTAATCATAATTGGATGTGATTGCCACTTGGGATACACCTGTTGTCTGTCATCACACACAAACGAGCAATGAGGAATTGGTGCATTGGTAGCAGGCTACCATGTGTTGGCCATGTATTCATACTCTATCAACTGGACCATTAGTCCACACACTATCACTCACACACTCTCTCTCACAGCCACTCACTCAGTGTGTGAACTGTGTATCCGCACACTTGAGCCAACTCACAATCAGTGCAGCACCCATCAAATCAGATGTCATGCTTGGGCAGGAGAAAGTATGCAGCTAACCAAATCTGAGCTTTGCTGCTAGCCTGTTCCAGCCCTAAGCATAGCTGATATGATGCGTGCCGCACTGCACAGTGGCAGTGGGCTTATTTCATTTGTTTATTTGGGGGTGGTGGTGGTTGAGGGGGGCGGGGTGGTGTTCAGGTGCTCAGTAGACTGCTTGGTGACTGCAAGGTTGTAGTAGTTTTCCTATTTCTTTTTTTGTGACTGCAAGGTGAAAGGTTAGGGAAGTGAGGAAGTCCAAAATCAGAACAGGTTGATGAGCTCCTGTCTGGCCTGGAGACCGGCTTGGTGGAGTGCTGCTCGGGGTTCGTGGGGGAGGGGAGGTGGTGGTGGGTCATCGTCCTCCTCCTCTGACGAGTCATCCTCACCATACACATCAGGTGGCTCATCTGCACCAGCACGCACAGCTATGTTGTGTAGCATAGCGGTCACAATGATGACATTGCTCGACTTCAGAGGTGACATGCGCAGCGCACCCGACGACCGATGGATGCAGCGGAAGCGGGCTTTCCACCTGCCAAACACCCGTTCAACATGTGTCCTGGTGTATGTGTGAGCCTCGTTGAACCTCTCCTCCGCTGGTGATGCTGGGTTAGTGACCGGGGTTATTAGGTAGCTGCGCAGGGGGTAGCCACTGTCCCCGAGGAAGAAGCTCCTCCTGAACCCTCCCCTACCAGCCGCCTGCCCCACACGAGAGTTCGCCCAGACAAAGCTGTCGTGGGTGCCTCCTGGCCACCTGGCAACGATGTCGGTGATCAGGCTGTCATGGTCCACCACCACCTGTGTGTTGATGGTGGAATAATGCTTGCGGCAGATCCAGCTTGGGTCCACCAGGGATGGGTTGTGGAGCGGGATCAAGGTGCCATCCACCACACCTATCACCCGGGGGATCCCAGCCATGGTGTAGAATCCTTGGTGGACCTGTCGGACTTCCTCCCTCGTGGTGGGCATGTAGATGTGCCGATAGGCATGGCGCAGGAGGATCGGTGTCACGACTGCCACACTCCGTGACACAGACGCCTTGCTGAGGCCGGTTCCGTCCCCAACCACCTCCAGGAAACTCCCCACTGCGTAGTAACGCAGCGCAGCAAGGAGCTGCACCTCTGGGCTGAGGGCGAAGTTGCGGCGGGTTGCCCTCCGGATGTGTGGGGACACAAGCTGGATCAGGCGCTGGACCTCAGCGCGGGGCAAGCGGTACTTCAGCTGGATAGCCCGGTCTGACAGCACGTCGAGGGGGCTGAAGTGCTCACGCAGATATGCATTTACATACACAGTTTGGCTTCGCTCACGGCGATGCTGTTGGTTTCACGCAATAACAATATGCTGTCTAGCAGCCATGGTATCTCATACATGTGTGACTGGGAAACTCCTTTATATAGACTAGCAGGTAAAGCCTCCCTTCATTACTTTCCAGCCATGTTCAATGAGGCTACATGTGTCGGCCTGATGTAAATCAGTCCCTGATTGTCTCTGTCAAGTATTCTGTCTCTCTGTCAAGATTTGGAGAATGCCCATTTGTTGATGTGATTTGTTTGTGTGTGTGCATTTGATGGGGATGAACTACTGTATCTCATACTGTTTGTGCATGCAGAGATGTGGGATGGTTGTAGAACAGGAGATTCTTAACCTTTTTTCATTCAAGGCCCACTTCTGATTGTTAAAACATTTCTGAGGACCACCTTCCCAAATAAATGATAGGTTATCATTGTGATATCTTGATGTGATGTCCTCTGCGGCCCACTAGATGGCACTCTGAGCCCACCAGTGGGCCACGACTCGGTTGACGGTTGAGAAACACTGTTGTAGAATAACCTAATCATGGTCATGTTAAACTTTATTTATTTCAGACATGGACTGCAGTTCAAATTGCTTTATATACACAGCATACAACAAAACAGAGAAACACTACAGAATTTAAGCGACCTTGGGTTCTGTGAAGGGTGCTATATAAATCCACAACATTATAAAAGGAATCCATTCTGATTAGAGGAATATAGCCTACGGTAAAACATTTAAAACACAAGTAACCATACATAGAGGGGAGATTTTCAAGTGTTCCCCAATTTTAAACACTAAAGGGTGCATGAAAGAAAGGAAAAAGGGAAAAACACAAGAGGAACAGTGGACACAAGTATCTCCTTTTGCCTGACGCGGCTGGATCTGCCAGTGTTTTGTCATTAAGAAGGTGTTAAGAATGCCCCAGACCCTTCTTACAAAACCTTCTTAACGAAAGATCATCTTAGCGCTAAGAAGCTTTTGGGAAACGCAGCCTTCTTAACGGAAGATAATTGGAAGATAATTTTAGGCTAAGAAGCAATCGGGAAACACGTTGGCTTCGTACGGGAGCCTTAAGAAGGGTCAAAGAAGCTTCTTAGCGCTAAGAAGCTTTTGGGAAACGCATGCCTTCGTAAAGAAGCAATTGGGAAACGTGTTTGCTTCTTAAGGGGGCCTTAAGAAGGGTTAAATTAGCTTCTTGGCGCAAAGAAGCTTTTGGGAAACCCAGACAATGACGGGAGGCTTGCGCAGATGTATTCGCACAGATTTTCAGTCCTAAATATCAAACATGTTTGATATGAAAGCATTCATATTGACTTAAATATTTTGTTCATATAAAAACGTGTAGGCTATGTTATGAGAAAAGTATCCATCGCTGCTGTAATTTTAAGGAAAATAAAAAAATATAGGCTATATATTTCCTATCTATCCCTTGCTGCCACTGGAAAAAAATAAAAATAAAAAAATAAAATAAATTCCCTACCGACCATCACCTCAACTGACAACCAACAGGAACCAAACTTTATTATTTTTTTAGGCCTAATCGGCCTCGGCTGGGTCTACTGGGCGAGGGTGTATGATGTTGAGAGACCCGAAACACCTTACAACCCCAGCTAACATCACTGGCTATTACAGTACATGCACACAATATTCCGCTTTTTGCCCATATTTGGAAAATGACAATATTCTGACTAAATGAATAATCCACTAATATTTATATGCAGCTGTAGCTGTGAATGTGTAAATGTGCCAATTTGATAATATAAAAAACCTGCGTACCTGTGAGTAGCCTACTGATTCTACTCCAAAAACGCACTACATTTTCCATTTTAATGCATTTCCTTTTCATTTTAATTGTACAAACACCATGTAATATCCACCAACAAATATACTCTGAGATCATAGTAAGGCAAATCAAAAATATTTTTATTATGCCAATGTGTTATGCTACATACAATAGAAAAAGGTTATGGGCCCTATTCTCCCACAAGCCTTCGGCGCTAAAACGGGCCTTAAACGCAAAAAAACATGCCTTGCGCCTGTTTTGGGATGATATCAATATGGCTTTAGGCTGCCAAATGCGCTTTAGGCCGAATGGGCGTGGCGCAGTCCCAGAATGGGCCAAAGTGGGCGTGTCGGCGCTAAATACCGGCGTACTGCTATCTTCCGACCTGGCGTTAATTTAGCGCCTTGCGCCTTTGAAAAGCAGGCCTATTCAGTGGGCCAGTTGCGCGGAGCGCTCCCCTCTGGCTCTCTCCCTCCCCTCTGGCTCTCTCCTCTTTCACCCTTCTCTGTGTCACCTCTCTCCCTCTCTCCTCAGTCTGACAGGCACAATACCGACTGTCTCTGACTCCCTCGCTCAGAGTCCCATAGAAAAAATAAGCTGTAACCACTGCAATGTGAATGTCCCAAGATGCATTGTGCTTCTCCATTCCCGCTACTAAATAGCAACCAAATGAGCCGAAAACCTATATTAACACATTGAGTGCCAGCGACGCCATATGGCGTCAAGAGAAATTTACCGTAGGCTGCCAGCGACGCCAAATGGCGTCAATAACTCCAAATTCATATTTTGACGGGGGGATGTCGATCTAAGCCTCTTACATCGCCTCTTACAATATGGGAGCTATTGAATGTGTCTAACCTATTTTACAGAACCCTTAGGTGGCGACAGTGCCCTCCCGATTAGACAAAGGCCACGAGAAAAGAGAGAAGAAGTCATGAGGAAACGGAAATCGCCATTGATATGCTTGAAGCATAACGTTACTTAGCTGTGCCTGTGAACAGCAGTCATCTGCTGCCACAATTGAGCCCCATCCGTGTCCGCTGCCATAGTCCATCCATATGATTTAGTTGCCGACACGGCGACACCAGCGTCTTTCTGAAAAGTTACATTATTCTCAGCTGGGAGCCGAGGACACGCTGTAAAAAAGCGGGGGGATGCAGGCAGCGGACTTTTCAGTGCAGATCAAACTCAGAGCAAACCGCAGCAGAGACACTCGACTCCTCCCACCACGGAGGAGGGGGAGGAGGGGGGTGGGGCACGCAGGGCACTAACAGCATACAACCATTGACAGTACACACACACCCAGGCAGCAGCAGGCTCGAACTCAAAGCAGAATTCATTCTGTCGCCTTTCTAACATAAAGATGTGATTATCTCAGAAACTAATTTCAGCATGCTCTTTTCGGTCGAAAACACTCTTTTTCAGAGGGGTGTATTTCCAAAATGGAACGGTTTATAAACACAGTTTTTTTTTTTTAATGAAACAGAAGGGTTCAAAGTTTCATTGAGGCTATTGGTTGTCCATATAAGAGGAACACAAAAAATGATATGGCTATATTAATGCATTGCGGCCTATGTGGCACAGTACAGCACCTTTTGCCCAAGGGCCGTGGCACTCAAAGTGTTAAGGGAGGATCTAAATAATGTGTAATGGTAAGACAACCTCCAATTGTAGAACATTTCAATATTGGACCAAATAAAACATTGAAATGAAAACACCACCCTATGTGAAACATATATGTCCTACTGGGGCTATAAATATCCCTTGTTGATTTAACGTGATTTAGATAAGTGACAGCAGAACGCGCTTCGGAAGCTTCTACTGTCATCTGCTATACTGTGATGTCCGCTCCAATAACTTGGCCCTACTCCACATTTAGTTTTACAATAAAAACACATTTATGCAATGACTTTACATAATGTAGGCTATATTTATGTGCATCATCCTTCCTGCAGCAGGCGAGAGAAAATTATATCTTTCTGGACAAACTTTCATCAATCTAATAGGCTATATTTTTCTAGCTGATGCGTTTAGAACATTATTTTCACTTTGATCTTGCTATAGTGTAGCGTTTTTACATGCTTGCAGTATTTCAACTGCAGTTATATTGGTTTGAGAAGCATCATAATATGGAATAATAGCCGATATATGGAGACAGACGGGATGAAGGGAGGTGGGGGGGGGGGGGGGGGGGATCAGAGGCTTGGGTTTCGTCTGGTTTTGCTGGACCACTGGAATGGAGCTTAAAAGGCAAGCATGCGATTCGTTTATTGCACTTATCCAATGAACTGACGGTGCATAATTTTACGCTTAAAAGGCGTGGTTGTAATGGTTGAGGCTGCGTCTAGCGCCAAGACCAAGATATCAAGTGCGCTGGTCCACGCCCACTGATTTGCGCTGCGCCAGGCGCTCGGCCTAGAAACAGCGCCGATGCAACGATAGGGACCAATAACTAAGCACATTCGGTTAGGCTACAGTATAATCACATTATTTTATAACCACATGCAGACAACCACAATAGAATCGGGTGTGAGTAAAAAAATATATATATATGAAAGTGGGCCCCTAGGATGGAAGTTGGCTACATAGCAGTGGCATATCCATTCATCCGAATGACCTGCAGGGTGACAAAATACATTAAAATATAATACTGTATACAGAGAACTGGTAAAAACTCGCCAGAGCTCAGAGATGTTTTGTGTCTACTCACCATTGGCATAACTTTATTCAAATGGTTAATGTAGTTGTTGCAAGTCTGTTGGGTGAGTTTATCTCTCCAAAACGTCGATTAGTGCCTCCCTGTTGTGTGGCTGGGAATGTCGCACATGCTCCTTCATGGCATGCCAGACAAGCTCGATTGGGTTGAGATCAGGTGACCTACAGTACATGTACAAATGGGAAAGTTAAATGTTTGCCTTCACACAAAACCACACGTCCAACTGTAATAAAATCTTACTGTAAGTTACTTACTCTGGTGGGGTTCGAAGCTTCGAACCCAATTAATTCCCTCCTGCTCGATACTGGCTCTGGCTCTCATTGATGTATGTTTCAGATCGTTGTCTAAAAGAAAAAGAATAGAAACACAAAGAGAAACTTTGTCAAACTTACAGCCAATGCTGTCACGCTTTGTATTTGTGTTGTAAACATGTGGTTTCTCACCTTGGAAAAATCGATGAGTTGGCTACTTTGCAGATGATCTCTTCGGCATAAAACTGACCGTCCATAATACCTGCGGGTGAAATAACATGTTGCCAACATTACTCAAAATGTTTGAGAAGTTTTTTTATGAAGAAATAAGAAGAAAAAACATTTGCTCCACTCAACACAGTAGCCTACACACCATCAAAGATCAGAAGAGGACCCGGTCCTCCTCGTGATATACCTCCCCACACGTGGAGCTTAAGGGGGTGCTTGGGAACCTGGATCATTGTATTGAAGCCTTTTTTGCTGTAGCTGCGTTTTGCAAATGGCTCCAATGCCACTGTGGATTCATCTGTGAACAGCACGTTATCGAACTGTTCGCCAGTCTCTATCCATTCTTTTGCTTGTATCATACGCAGCTCTCGGTTTTTCTCCCGGGTCATTGGAACTGTTCTGTAATTGGAATATGAAAATCATAATGTTATGAAGGATAATAAGGATACATGTTTTCTTTAATCAGGTGGAAGCATTTCTCTATTAAATGTGAAACGAGTGTGTGTGTGTGTGTTTACTTTGTCTCGCCATATTTCCATTTCAGGCTCTGCACGATTTTGCTCACTGTGCGCAAACAGTCGGTGATGTCGTGCTTTGACTGAAGCAGCAGTTTCACCTTATGTGCTGGGAGTGCCACGTTTGATTCCAGGATCTTGTCCACTGCTTCCACCACCTGACTGAATAGAAACAGATACATTTTTACACCAAGCATTATACAGCCAGGTATAAAAACTGACTGAATTTAACGTTAGTGCGTTTACATGCAAACAATAAACGGATAACTGAGAATAATCAGTTTATGGCAATAATCTGATTTCTGCGTTTACATGCACTTTAATAATCCTACAATAGGAAAAAACCAGGTTTACATGATTCTAGCTGAGTAGGCTACGTTTTCTTCATATAAATCTTTTTAATCCGTCATCTGAAAAAAATCGTCACACACAGATCACGGCTTGCACACTGTGCACACAATGCGTTTTTATTAATGCGTCGTTCTATTCACAATTCGAGACAAATATTCGTTTGTTGAGTTTATTGAGCAGCGCAAGTCTCCAGCTGCCTGCTCTCCCGCAACGTGTACATGCGCAGATGTATAAACCAGAAAGAAAGCTGGTTAAAGGAGAATTTCGGTTTTTTTGAACCTGGACCCATCTCCTGGCAATAATTATGATTTGGCCAGTCACCCAGCGATGTCCGCGGCGTTTCTGGCCGTCCTAGCGTTGTTTTGAGATCAATAGCGTCCAAGTCAGTTGTAAAATGGAGCTGATTTGGGGCCAAGTAGGAGCCTGTCTTTCCTGCATCTAAATAGCTATTTTTATTCCCGTTTTCGCCACATGTCGTCATAATCTGATCCCTCAACATCCACCAGAGTGATATTTAGCCCCAGGCTGTTTCCTGGAGTCTCCCAGGGATCAAATTGCCTCAAACGTGATCTCGGTCACCAAGTCTCGTCAAGTCCCGCGATACTTTCCTGCCTACTGGTCAACTACAGGTAGGACGCTTTGAGGTGGTGGTTTTAGCGTAACCTATGTGGGGTTTGGCGTAACCTATGTGGGATTCGAAATAACGAAGGTTATGCCAAACCCCACATAGGTTACGCTAAAACCACCACCGCAAAGCGTCCTACCTGTAGTTGGCCAGTCGGCAGGAAAGCATCGCGGGCTGGTCACCTTTGGACACATTTTACGGCGAAATGATCTGATAAACTGGTCTGCAGCTCTGTGGTGATCAGCTAATGTCTTCATAGCATTGTGATTATGATTTAATGCACTATGGAAGATAAATGCTGGTTTAACATAATGAAAATAATTCCCTACCAAACATGTAAAGTGACGCTTCTGGGCAGTAGACCATTTGAGTAATGTGACTTGTGACATGATCACCACATTTCAATAAATATAACGTTTTTGCACATTTTAATGCTGCTGGTCGTTTGTTTAATGCTGTATATATTGGACATTTAAAGCTGATACACAATTGTGTTGAGGTAATTCCACAAAGCTCAGTTAAAAATATAACGTGTAACACTTGAAACAATCAAATGTAACTTTTTCACAGCAATACATACAGTCCAGCCCACCATGGTATGGTGAGCTAATTGTTTGAATTATATCGAAATATATTTGCATGGTGTAGCATAATGCAGTCTGTATTCAGAAGTTACAATAATATGACAATATAAGCCAGTTACCCTAGCTAGAGAGAGTGATTTCAGACCACCAGATATCACCATATTTCATTTCAATAAATATAAAGCATTCATTGATTGAAGCAGACTGCTGGTCGGTTAAGTTTCTCCGTCGTCATGTCCTCTGGTCCAATCTTCGGTTCGTAGTTTGTGTTCACTCGACATCAACAATCTTATACATGATAATATACAACAAGGCTATCTTTGTTGACAATGTTTATTGACAAAAGCATTAAAACAAGCAAATATAACAATATTCTCCGGTCACTGGCAGATACTAGCTACACCTTGTTCAAAGCAAATCTCTCATGTCAGCATTTGGCTTGTGTGTTATTGCAATTTCCTATGTTGAAACAACTGATCTGAGGCCTGTACTACGAATGTTGTATTAGAAGATCCAGGATCTGTCCCTTGATCTGGTTTGTCTAAACCAGATCAGCTCGATTGTAGTTAACTTGTACTACGAACGTCGATTGGCACTCGTTAACTCGAACCAGGTTTTTCTAATCAAGCTGACAGCGCGTGCACATGAAAATGCCCGTGCACTGGAGCTCGTGCCCGCAAAAGAGGCGTGGTTTTTAACAACTGCCAATCACAGTGCAATATGGACTGCTCCAACTCTGACAGCGCCAGACACGCCTATTTCCTCATTCTATGAAACCGCAAATAAAAATCTGCGTTGGATATTATTACTGTTCCCGAATGACTGTCTAAAGTGACCACTTTTATCCACACAAGTAATTTATTTGAAGAGCGGTTTCGTAGGCTATCTACAGCTCTCTATCTACAGTCTTTTGTGGAAGCAATGTGTAATCTATCTCAGTCCAAAATCCGTATAGACCATTTAGGCTCAATGACTGATTGAATAATTCCTATAGGCGCAGTGATCAGAGTTTTAGCGGATATTTAATGTAGCCTGTCAGAATGAAAATCCGCGTTGGATAGTCTGCTGAAAGACTGTCTAAAGCTGACGCTTGTATTCACATCAGTCATTTGATTTACTTTGATCAGCGATTTCTATTTCCTACAGCAGCTTTTTGCAAGTGTAAAAATGTAAATGTGTAATCTCAGTCTATAAATTTCCACAATCTGTAAGCCTATTTAGACCATAGATTTAGAAACGCATGCTCAATGAATAACATAATGATATCCTAATAGCCTATAAAAGAGAAAACTGCTGAACTGAATTGAGACGATGCGGGCATAGTTTTCATTGATAAAAACTAGCCTATTTTGTGGTCACATGGCTATTGTAATGTCAGCAGAGTCGCATATCTCCATATTTCATATAATGATGCTGGAAATATGAAGTTCAATCACATCATACAGGCCAAAAGCAACACAGTTGCAGCTGCAAAATGCAGGAGTCGCCTAGATATGAATCATCTTAATATGGGATCGCCTGTGTGCAGGTGATCCCATATTAAATTGCTTAGATGTAGTAGGCTTTTCCAGCATGTAGGCTATGACCATTTCAATTCCAACCCAACGTCAGCCTCAGCTCCGTTGCGCACACGGCACCGTGCGCTTTGGAGACGTTTATGTAACCTTTTTATGCCGGTTTAGTGATATTTCTCCACTCACTATTCAGCTGCAATCGATCAGCGGGATCAAACAACGTATCTAGGCTACTTGAGAGCACAAAAATGAATATATAAAAACATATTCCAAAGTGGTAAGTAGGGCTTAATTAAAATAGCCAACAAGTGCAAGGCTTTAGTCCTTGATTAACATTAACATTGATTAACATTACTCATTCAACATTACAATTCGTGCTCCTTCCTAGATGGGAAACTCGTCCAGAAAGGGGTTGGCCATTTTTCCAAACTGCTGATTCGATTGGTTCGTGGGCAGTGTATTTAAGGTCTAATCTTATCCTTGCAACTTAACCTGCTGCAGACCAGGTTAAGTGTGAAGCATAAGTTGCTATGGAAATATATGTCGGTAAGAAGTTAACTTGCTTTGTAGTACGGCCAAACCAGGTTTAAACCTGAAGTTACCTCGCTAAACTACTAATCTTGCTTTGTAGTACAGGCCCCAGCAGTAACATGTAGTTTAGCGTTAATCTCAGGAGAACAGAATATTATAGCTTTGATCTTCACAAATCATGATCCTCTGTTGTGTGTCCCATCACTGGTACTGGACGGCGGCTACCCCTGGAAGAAACGAATTAGACACTGTTAATCACTATAGGCTATAACGTTAACGTTTGCTTACCCACCACTACGTGCGATTGGTAAATACTGTAAATGCAGAGGTGGATAAACTATCCAGAGGAGTTTAACCCCTTGTTCCCCCTCATTGATTGATAGTTGATCTAACGTTAGCTAGATATATAACGCTATAGCTGGTAGATGAGTATGCTCTGAGTCTGCCTCATCTCAAAGAGGTAACCTAGGTAAACAGAACTGCGTTTGTTTTCTGTCTATGTCCGAATCTGTGCAGCATGCAATACTGTTTAACGTTGTATAACGTTAACTTATGCTACTCTAGTCTAACCTTAGTCCTCCTGTAATGACAAATGGACATGTAGCTAGCGTTAATGTCATGCTATGCAATTAGCGTTACATTAGAACATAAGATTACCTCGATTTTGTGGAAGATAGGAAGATGCAAGCGGCAGGCTGGTGACGCCGCGCGAGGTCTGGAGGAAATAATACTCTGGTTTTTCTTCGGGCTACTGTATTCACTGTGAGAGCAATGGAGCAAGGCTAGCAATAGCAACTAACGTTAGCAACATTTGTTAGCCAAGCTAACAGCTAGCGGGGAAAACAACTTGAACAAGATGGATGCCGTGGCTAGCAGGAAACCCTCCCGAGTCCCGTCCACACTCACGCCCCTTCCTGTTTTCCCGGCTCCAGGCTTGAACAGATTTCCCACAATGCAACAGGAAAATCCATTCATTCAATCAAACGAAATCAAACAATATCGGGAAGTGAACTTCATTTTGCCATGTCAAAAACATATAGCTCAGGTAGTCCATTATATTTACTGTCAATGGATAAAACGGAAGTAGCAGCCATACTGGTTCAGTCATATCTCAGTGAAAAACATTTTTAGAAGCCAAAATATCGCTTATTGTCAACAAACCAGGCCAACAAATATGAAAGCTGATGGACTTTATGGAAAGAGCACAATTCGAACTGGTTAAAAGTTACTATCGCGGCATTATGAGCCTGGTGAGCACTTAGTTAGCAAACGTAGCGGCTAACAGCTAAGAGCTAGCTAACGGAAGATCATATTTACTATAAATATTGTATTTGTCTATGACATGTCACTCGTTAGACAACATAATGTCTGACGTCATCACCCATCACCATTTTTACCAAAAGCTTAGTTTTAGGTCTTTGAGCCCAAAATAAGGTTATTTATTATAACCTTATAGGGTTATAAGGCTGCTTGCCTGCTCTATTGGCATGCGCAGCGCACAACACAATCACCTGCTCATATTGGCATGCGCAGCGCACAATTTCTCAACTTCGCATCACTGATCACAAAGCCTATGACATCACTGATGATGTCACATTCCCTATGACATCACTGATGATGTCACAATGCCTATGACATTTGTGCATATGACATCATCAGTGAGACAAAAATTTAAACAGACAAAGTCCACTTGCTCCCTCTTATATTGGGATATATTAATTAGTGGCCGGGCCAGCGAAGTGGCAGGGCCACTTATTGTATTTGCCTTTATTATTTTTCTTCCTCCCGGGAAGTTCGACTTCCCATGGATGAAAACTAACCAAACTTTGCACAAAGGTCCAGTCCCATGCCAAACGTCTTTGACACAAATTTGGGGCCAATAGTCCTAACGGTGGCACTACAGCGACCGTCTGAAGTTTAAAACTTAAAAAAATTCATAAAAAATCAGGCATACGTGCTACGGCTTTGCAACTTTCACCGAAATGTGCGCCTAAATGAGGGGAAACTTTTGTACAATGCAACCTATGGCCAATTATGAAGTCTAAAGACAGCAAAACTGCAAAAACGAATTAAACCCTAATCCTCCCACATTTTTTCTTCAAATGACACCAAACTTCCGCATCTGCATCGTTAGACTGCCCTACACAAAAGTATCAACACAGATTTTCGATCGGTCAAAAATTAAGCCCACAGTGCATCAAAACGTTGAATTCTGGCCCCGTGTATAGCCTAATTACCTTAATTACCTATAGCAATTAGGTTGTATTTGTGATGTCATCAGTCAGTCAAGCAATTGTGATGCCATCACTGATGTCACTCGAGCAATTGTGATGTCATAATAGCTCAAAGCCTTGAGACTTGCCCAGCCACGACCCATTGCTGCGCAGCAGCCACTTTTTTGGCGCGTAATAACTCCCACAATTTCTGCGCCACATAGACATGCCCGAACTCAAAACATGCGGCTCATTGAGGACAGGTGTGCTATGACTTTTCTAAGGGTTTGGTCAAGCGGCCGGGTCCGGGTCGGAACCTCGGGTATTCGGGGGGTCGGGCATACCCGAAGACCTCTAGCTCAAAGCCTTGAGACTTGCCCGGCCACGACCCATTGCTGCGCAGCAGCTATAATTATATTTATTTATTACCTTTTTTGAACTGCAAATGATAAATCAATCAATCAATCAATAAATAAAATAAAAATAAAATACAACTTTGTCTCTTTTTATCTCTTCACTTGATCTCACTTCAATAATGTTTATTTAAAGGTCCATTCCGTCAATTGTCACTGTTACTAATGCCGGTGGCCGTTAAGAGTAACTGCAGGCAGCGTGTGAACGAGCTGACGCGCGGGCACCATACTCGCACGCGCACAAGCAGCTGCCTCGCAACAGCAGAGGTGTTGGTTGCTTTGCTCATAAAAGTCACTTGAAAACGGCAACCTGGACAATTTATCGGTCAGATCAGCCTCGAGATGCCCAGGATGGATGAATTATCGGACGTTATTGTGGCATGTTTGGCCGTGTTTTGGCCTACATTGGTTGCGGGGAAATGGATAGGATATTCACGTTACCGTGAGCCAGGAACTACCCTGCTTCCCCTGTAGGCCTATGTACGGTACCGTGTAATGCCTGGAGTTGACCAAACTGAACAATCAAACAATGTTTCATAAGCATAACAGTAACGTTAGGCATATTTACGACTGTTACATTCATTATCCACACAAGACGGTAACATTATTAGTGGAGCTCGGTGGTAATTTCTATAAATGTAAATTAATATTAGTTAGCCGCGATTAGCATCAAGCTAACATTACTATGTGCAGTCCCACTGCAGCTAACTGCAGTCAGAGCCTTCTCCCCCGGTACGTCTTGACCAAACTGAACAGTCAAACAATGTACCGTAAGCATAACAGACAGTAGGCTAACGTTAGGCATATTTCCGACTGTTCGATTCATTATCAACACAAGACAGTAACGTTATCAGTGGGGCTGGTGGTAATTTCTATAAATATAGCTAAATCTATTAGTTAGCCGCGTATGGCATCAAGCTAACATTATGGTTATAATAGGCAGACTCACCACCGCAGCTAACTGCAGTCAAACAATAATTTTCCATGACCATAAGCATAACGGTAGTAACGTTAGGGTTGTATATTACTTCACACAAGACGGTAATGTTAGCAGAGTTTCTGACCAGGTGGTCAGATAGTTGTACTACGGAGTGACAATAAAAATCTTGAATCTTGAAAATCCATTAGCAAGCAGCTAACGTTATCTGGTCAAAACCACATTACAGTAGCTACAAGCAGCAAGTTCCCTTCATGAACCGAAAACACAGTCCTGACTCTAGTTTCCCCCCGATGTCGGTCACATTGCTGCTGTCTGGCCAGATGGGCTTCATTAGATAAATATTTATTTATTTATTTAGTGTGGACTTTTTCTGGAGTCTGTGTTGTTTCATTTTGCTAGCAGCTAGCGACGAACGTAACGTTAGCCATTTCCTGTTAGCCGTCTTCTTCGTTTACGCCGGAGCCAGGACAAGAGGCGGGCTCGTGAACGCGCAGACGTCACATGATCCTCCTGAAATGCTCACCCCTTCGAAAATGCGGTATTTCCATGTATCTTCTGAACGGCTGGTTGGAGAGAAACGCCCCTGGTCGCCATTTTTAAGTTACGTCAAGGCGTATTCCCTCATTGCCAATAAAAAACACTTTGTGCACATTTATTTCTCACCATAACCGACGGAATGTGCCTTTAACACATTGAGTGCCAGCCATGTTTTCATTCCTGTAGGTAAGTTGTGCCAGGGGTGTTTTTGACGATTCTGGCTCATTTTAGAACAGCCGAGGATTCTTTTCTGTTAAGAATTCATGAACACCAATCATCTAAAAATAACTAATAGAATGTGTGCTTTCTCTGTCTAAAAGAGTTAGTTTGCAGAGTTAGTAGTTATGTAGATATTAGCCGTTGAGTACAGCATGGTTTCAGCGTCTGGAAATTTATTCAGAGATAAATGGCTTTTTGTGAAACAGTCACTTTAACCATTCATTTTTGGCATCAGTAAGACCGTCAGACATTCTAAACAATAGTTTTGAACAGTAATTTCCTCCATAACAACAGGAAACACCCCTCTCATTCAAACTCCTCCCTCCGTGTGTCTTCTCCTCCTTCCTCCTGGCTCTAACAGCGGGCGTGTCAGAAGCGCGTTGCTGCTGCCTGCCTGCCTGTCTGCCTGTCGGGCAAGACGAGTCTGAAATGGATTACTGTAAAATCGCCTCGCCATTTCCTTGAATGGCTTGCTCCCGCGGTGTGTGTGTGTGTGTGTGTGTGTGTGTGTGTGTGTGTGTGTGTGTTCGCGCGTTGCTCCGCGGCTCTGGGGGGAGGGGATCTCTGTCCGTTCTGTGTGTGTGTCTCCGGGCTTCTGACTGTAAAATCGCCAAGCCATTTCCGCGGGAGGCGGCTGCTTTTGGTCCCCGTGGCTGTGGCTTCTCTCTGTCTCTGTCGCCACTTAGTGGTCGGTAAAATAGATTACACACATGCTCTTGCTCCAATAGTTATCTCGAAGATGTAAAAGGGGTTGATTGATGTCCCACCGTCAAAAAAAAAAAATGTTTATGTAAGACGAGTTAGCTCGTCCTTGGCACTCAAGCGCTGGATTATGTAAGACGAGTTAGGTCGTCTATGGCACTTAATGAGTTAATAGTCATAAAAGTCATAAATGTTGCATGCATGATGTACCTGATAATGTATATAATAAAATATTGTGATACTTGGCTGTGTGTATCGATATAAAATAGCCACACAGAATATTGCGATACTATGCTGTATCCCCCCCAGATGACATTTGATCGAATTAGCTATACCTTCTTTGACATACAGTATTTTATACAAATGCTTCTGTTTGGCAATAATTACATTGATGTTAATTTGTATTTGAAGAAAGCTTCTTGTTGTGTTCAGTGTTGGACCACAGAGTGACCGAGGCAGAGGAGAGGGCAGCATGTCTTGGAGCCAAGCTGCAGCTGCAGAAGGAGAAGGCAGAGGATCTGGAGAGGGAGAACACAGGTGGGACCCCCAGGGAACTGCATATCACAGCTAGTACTTACTTACAGCTAGTACTCTGTGGAGTACCGATAGTTTATCCCAAAACGGGTACATTATTTTGTTGTGTTTTGTGTAATATTTACTAGTGCTGAAACTAGTCTGCAATTGATTGATTGATGAATTATAATGGTGAAAATCGATTAGCCGTTTTAGACATTTATCAAGTACAAATACCAAGTTCCAGCTTCACAAACAGTGTTGGGCACTCATTACTAAAAAAGTAATATAATACATATTACTCGTTACTATTTTCAAAAGTAATATTATTACTTTACTTATTACTCCATGCCAAAAGTAATTCGTTAGATACTCGTTATATTACTTTTCCGTTACATTCCACACAAATGGCAATAGGCCTTTTTCACTGCAGCGATTTTTTGTCTAAAAGGCAGGAGGTAACACAGATGCACCAAGATGTTAATTAGGGCTTCCAACTTCCAGTCCATTTAGGTGTTCCAGTGCTGGAGCCTTAATTAGTTAGTTGGTTGCACCTGTGTATAGCCTACTCTGTCTTCTAGACACAAATGGCCGTTGTGAAAAAGGCCCATGGCGTTTTTCTCATCAAAATGCAGACTTTGCGGTGCGAATGTGTGAACTAGGTCTATTATGTGCCGTTCCAATTAAACTAATCGCTTTGCCAGAGCACAGCTTCCTACAGAGATGCTTGATGAAGAGCACACCTGGCTCAAAGTGATGACTGACAAGATGCAATCTTTTGCAAACTCAATACGTATAGGCTACATCTTTGCTTAACAAGTTTGTGTCACAAATAACGTTAGCTCTGCAACATTAACATGACAATAATAACAGCAATGTTTGATGTCCACCAACTTGTGAGTTTTTACGTTATCTCTGTATTTTAACAGTTTTCCGGTTTCTGTTGTGCTGTCCTCTCGTCTCGTAACGTTAACGTTAGGAAGTTTGAGCTCGTGTTTTTCACAGTGGAAAGAGTGTTAGTAGCCTACCTGTCCTGAGCCCTGTACTACGAAACTAGTTTAACAGATCCGCGATAAGTCCCTTTGATCTGGTTTGACTGAACAGGATCAAAGCTATCTAGTTAACTGATACTACGACGCTGGTTTTTTACTAGGTAAGTGGACCTGGGATCTGCCTGTGCACGCGCACGTTTTTCGCTCGTGCACAGGCGCGCGTCCACGCGAAAGAGGTGCGCTAGCCAATCACATTATGAACAGCTGAGTTTATCCACGCCCACACCCATTTCCACACCCATTTCCTCGTTCAATGAAGCGCAGTGCATGATCAGAGTTTTAGCGGATATTTAATGTATCCGCGATTTAATGTCAGAATGAAAATCCGCGTTGGATAGTCTGCTGAAGGGCTGTCTAAAGCAGCAGCTTGTATTCACATCAGTCATTTGATTTACTTTGATCAGCGATTGATACAGCTGCATTGATACAGGCAGCAGCAACAAATGTAAATGTGTAATCTCAGTCTATACATTTTCACAATCTGTAAGCCTATTTAGACCATAGATTTAGAAACGCATGCTCAATGAATAATGATCTCTATCACTCATGTGTGTGGTTGCACTGATCGAATAATTCATATATAAAATAGCCTAGTATAAAGCCTAATAGCCTACTATAAAAGAGAAAACTGCTGAACTGAATTGAGACGATGCGGGCATAGTTATCATTGATAAAAACTAGCCTATTTTTGCTCATATATTGGCATACAGCCTACAGGACACAGTTCCAGCTGAAAGATGCAAGAATAGCCTGCATATTTAGTATTGGGGCTATCCATATTGATCCCATATCTATATTATATGTATAGGCTTTTCTGGCATGTAGGAGAATATCACCCTCACTCCACTTGAGGGTCCATTCATGATATGCGCCGCGGTGATTAATAGTGATCATATTTCTCCACGCATCGTTGAGCTGTTAAGACATAAAGTGGTAAGTAGGCTTAATTTAATTATGTAGCCTACAGAGCCACAAATGTTTTTCTTGTTATATTCTCAGTTGACTGCAATCTATTTTTCATATGGCGATCTTATATGAACGGTGAGTGACTCCAGAGAGCCGATTATATGGGTCTGTCCTGGATTTTGATCTTATCCTCTGAAGCTAACCTGGTCGCGACCAGGTTAGCTTTGCAGCGTCAGTTGCCATGGTGATTGAAAGTTAACTTGCTTTGTAGTACGGCTAAACCAGGTTTAAACTCAAACTTACTCGGATAAGGCATTAAACTAGCTTCGTAGTACAGGCTACTGGACACCGTTTACATTTGACTTTGATGTTCAATCGTGTCACCTTTCTTCCCGACAAAAACAAAGTCATGGGAATATATCCAGCCACGGATTTTCCTCCTCGGCTCAGTCAGCAGGGCAGAGAGGGTGCTCTGAAGTGCTCTGCGGTGACGTCACCTTGTTTTGGGAGCGTTAAAAGCCATGCTGCTTGTGATCAGTGAATGCCGACTGCGTGTCGTTTTGCAGCGCAGCAGCATCACAGAATGGACTCAACAAAAGATGTAACGACTAACGTAATGAGCTCGTTTATCTTGAAGTAACTGTAATATTATTACTTATATTCTATAGTAATTCGTTACACTACTCGTTACTTGGAAAAAGTAATATTATTACAGTAACTCGTTACTTCCCAACACTGTTCACAAATGTTAAGATTGAATACATCTCTTTCATATCATAAGAAAATATGTATTCATTTATTTATTTTGGTCTTGTCATGGCCCAGAAAGAAACCCCAAAGAGCAGGCACGAAAACCCAGACAGAATTCAATGTTCTTTGTTGAATTATGCAGTGCAGTTTGCTAGGCTGGAGGAGGCTTGAGGCTTGCAACTTGCTTGTGTCTTGTTAACATTTATTAAGGGTTTACATGTTAATTAAGGTACTAACAAATATTAGTAAATGGTTGATGATGTTAATTAACATGTACGCTATGAAATTGAGGTTTGCTGGTTCCTTCATGTGGCAGGATGTTTTCAGCCACACTGGAAGAAAACACACACACAAATGATTGTTGTGATTTGTCTCTGTGCTTCCAGCTCAAGACTCTGCAGTGTCGTCCCTCAGAGACAGAGTGAGCGACACCGAGAGGGAGGTGGAGGAGCAGAGGAAGGAGGCAGCAGCTCTCAAAGCTGAGCTGAGCATGCAGAAGAAGAAGGTGGAGGATCTGGAGAGGGAGAACACATGTGCAGGTGGGATGCCCTGAGGAACCACAGCTAGTACTGTGTGGAGTACCACTACTGAAAAACTACTGCAGTACCTGGCTTGAGACACTTTATTATAATGTTTCCCCCAAAATCGGGACTTTATTTTGTTGTGTTTCGTGTCAAATTGACTAGTGCTGAAGCTATTCATTTTGGGCACGTTCATGCCATGATCAGTGTATGTGACATCCCTGATGTGATGTCACACTTGATATTGTGACATCAACGTGGCAGTGGTGGCCCAACAGTTCGAGAAGCAAGCGAGCTTGTGACTATCCCTAGACCGGCAGGATAAACCTGGGTGGGGAAAGTGAAAACACATCTAACCTTATTCATTTATTTCAAGCTCTATTAAACACATCTAACCTTATTAATTTCACACTCTATTAAACACATCTAACCTTATTAATTTCAGACTCTATTAAACACATCTAGCCTTATGCATTTCACACTCTATTAAACAAATCTAACATTATTAATTTCAGACTCTATTAAACCCATCTAACCTTATTCATTTCACACTATTAAATACATCTAGCCTTTTTCATTTCAAGCTCTATTAAACACATCTAACCTTATTAATTTCAAGCTCTATTAAATACATCTAACCTTATTAATTTCAAGCTCTATTAAACACATCTAACCTTATTTATTTCAAGCTCTATTAACACATTGAGTGCCACAGCGCTTCAGTAAAATTGTCTGGAGCCTGTGCCAGATTCACTTCCATTCAGTTGAAAACAGCTATAGAATTTTTTCTATTATGGCTATATTAACGGGGCTGGACTTTAATGAAACATTGAACACTCCTGCTTCTTCCAAAGAAGAAATTTTGTTTCTAGACAGTTCCATTATGAAATTACAGCCTCTCAAAAAAGTGCACTTTCAAGGGTTTTCTGTCGTTTTTTTTTACTTTCCAAGATATAGGCCCTTTTATGAATACCTTTTGCACTCTAATTTCGAGCACATTCACTGACTCTGGCTGGTGTTTTCTGATGTGGTGGCGTGTGGTGTGGTTTCTGTGCAGCCTACACCCCTCTCCCCCCCCCCCCTCTCCACCTCTGAGCTGCGGGCTCCTCCCACACGCACAGAGTTTAGTTTTCTCGACTCCGTTTTTGCCCCGGACAGATCCCAGCGCCCATCAAGGAAATGATGCGCGCTGGCAAACGCGACTGAACGAAAAGGCTTGGCCGTTCGGCTTCGGATGCTGGCTTTCTAGGAAATCATGTGGAGATAGATAGAAGCATAAGAGCTCAGTTGTGAGCGCGGATGCAGCCGAGCCCACTCTCCGCTGTAAACAGAGCAATATATACGGCTCTGGCAGAAAGCATGCATCGGTTTCCACTTTCATCACGGCTTTCTCCGCTGTCTCCTGTACAAAGTAAAGGATCTGAGGTGGGTGGAGCAGCTCCTGTGACGATGTTTAAGGTGGCGCCGTGTGATCCCTTGAAGGGATTCATGCTCACTGGCTAGGTACGACCTTAAACAGCAGAATTATGGAATAATATGAATTATGATTTTAGGACGTCCACAGACGTCCTTGGCACTCCTCGTTACTTTTTTTTAGGACGTCCACAGACGTCCTTGGCACTCAATGTGTTAAATACATCTAACCTTATTAATTTCAAGCTCTATTAAACAAATCTAACCTTATTCATGTCAGACTCTATTAAACACATCTAGCCTTATTCATTTCAAGCTCTATTAAACACATCTAACCTTATTCATTTCAAGCTCTATTAAACACATCTAACCTTATTCATTTCAAGCTCTATTAAACACATCTAACCTTATTCATTTCAGACTCTATTAAACACATCTAACCTTATTCATTTATTTCAAGCTCTATTAAACACATCTAACCTTATTCATTTCAAGCTCTATTAAACACATCTAACCTTATTCATTTCAAGCTCTATTAAACACATCTAACCTTATTCATTTCAGACTCTATTAAACACATCTAACCTTATTCATTTATTTCAAGCTCTATTAAACCTATCTAACCTTATAATAATAATAATAATAATAACAATTCATTTATTTTATATAGCGCTTTTCAGAACCCAAAGACGCTTAACAGTAAACAAAAGACAAGCAACAGAAACAGGCAACAGATACAGGTAACAGGTACAAATAACAGTGGCGATTCAGGGCAAGGTTGTATGGAGAAGCAGAGGAGAGGAAGAGAACAGGAGGGAGGGGCAGGGGGGGAAGGGGGAAGGAGGGGGAGGCGGAGGGTGGTGGTTAGGAGGAGGTGGTCAGGGGTAGGGGAGGTTGTAGGCTTGGGAGAACAGGTAGGTTTTAAGTTGGGTTTTGAAAGTAGGGAGTGAGGGAGAGTCTCGGATGGTCTGGGGGAGGGAGTTCCAAAGTTGGGGTGCGGCGCGGGAGAAAGCACGGTCACCAAAGGTTTTGGGTCTGGATGGGTGGATGATGAGGGTGGAAGTAGAAGAGAATCGGAGTGTACGGGAGGGGCGATGGGTTATTCATTTCAAGCTCTATTAAACACATCTAACCTTATTCATTTCAAGCTCTATTAAACACATCTAACCTTATTCATTTCAAGCTCTATTAAACACATCTAACCTTATTAATTTCACACTATTAAACACATCTAACCTTATTCATTTCAAGCTCTATTAAACACATCTAACTTTATTCATTTCAAGCTCTATTAAACACATCTAACCTTATTCATTTCAAGCTCTATTCAACACATCTAACTTTATTCATTTCAAGCTCTATTAAACACATCTAACCTTATTCATTTCAGACTCTATTAAATACATCTAACCTTATTAATTTCACACTCTATTAAACACATCTAACCTTATTCATTTCACACTCTATTAAACACATCTAACCTTATTCATTCCAAGCTCTATTAAACACATCTAACCTTATTCATTTCAGACTCTATTAAACACATCTAACCTTATTAATGTCAGACTATTAAACACATCTAACCGTCTCCATTTATTTCAAGCTCTATTAAACACATCTAACCTTCTCCATTTATTTCAAGCTCTATTAAACACATCTAACCTTATTCCTTTCAAGCTCTAATAAACACATCTAACCTTATTCATTTCAAGCTCTAATAAACACATCTAACCTTATTCATTTCAAGCTCTATTAAACACATCTAGCCTTATTCATTTCAAGCTCTATTAAACACCGCTAACCTTATTCATTTCAAGCTCTATTAAACACATCTAACCTTATTCATTTCAGACTCTATTAAACACATCTAACCTTATTCATTTCAAGCTCTATTAAACACATCTAACCTTATTCATTTCAGACTCTATTAAACACATCTAACCTTATTCATTTCAGACTATTAAACACATCTAACCTTATTCATTTCAAGCTCTATTAAACACATCTAACTAGGGATGCATGATAATTATCGGACCGATAAATTATCGGCCGATATGGCC
Source organism: Poromitra crassiceps (assembly GCF_964638095.1). NCBI lineage: Eukaryota > Metazoa > Chordata > Actinopteri > Beryciformes > Melamphaidae > Poromitra > Poromitra crassiceps. The sequence goes on from NC_139627.1 coordinate 59,700,796, forward strand.
ATTTTGCGTTATTATTTATTATTCCGATAATGGCCTTTTTCCGATAAATTATCCGATAATAATCCTGTTTATTTTTTGCCTCGGAAGCGGAGCTTTTTGTTGTCGCACATTTGTGACATCACAGCTGCGACGCAAACATGGCTGCTGCCAGTGTGTTGCTGTTTTTCAGTTTCAGAATGATCAGAAAGCTACTGTAATTTGCAATCCATGTCCCACACAGGTTCAGAGAGGAGGGGAAACCTCTAAGCTGGCATTACGTTAAACCAAAGCTGGCGATGATGCAGCGGATATGTTTGTTGTTTGTGTTAGCGAGTTTTGTTAGCATTAGCTCAGTCGTAGCGGGCCTACCCTGCAGGCTCGTCCGCTTAGCAAACTGTGACATTTACAGTCTGTGGCTTGTGATCAAACAGCCCCACAAAAGCACTTAATACACAGAGCTTGCGTAAACTTATAGAAACTAATGGAAACCCCTTTACCCGAAATGAAACATCCAGAGATTGTGTATTTAACTCCAAAAAACCACTCGTTAACGTTAAGCTAACCGCGCTAGTTAGCGTTAGCTACGCACATTAGGCTACATAAAAAGCATCAGTCAGTCAACATTACATAGTGCCTTTTATTTAATCTGGTGGCAGCATTTTTCAGTAAAAAGTGAAACGACACAGATGGTTTATAGTGCCTGCCCATGGACTGTATATATGCCTGCCCCATTCATTGGGCCCAGGCTACAATTCACTGAGAACTGGAACCAATGCAAAATTTGAACAGATCAGTATGACAATAAGAGTCTAAATTACTATGCCTTTTGTCATTGTGTTTTATCTGCAGACTAAGCAGCTTGGCTTTCCCTTCTATAAAAGCCTTTATTTTTGTATTGACTATAATTGAGTGATACACTTTATTAAAACAATCATATTATATCAGAAGTTTTCTTTGTTTTGCGTTCACAGTGATGTTAGTTAGATTTGGTTAGGTCAGAGCTATGCTCACTACATCCATACATCTACCCTGACCCTTTTTTAACCCCAGGTGTGCATAAAATACAGGTTAAAAACTAAAAAAAAAAATTACATCTATTTTTATTATAATAATTATCGGTTATATCGTATCGGTTATCGGCCAAGAAGAATATATTTATCGTTATCGTATCGGCTCTAAAAATCCATATTGTGCATCCCTACATCTAACCTTATTCATTTCAAGCTCTATTAAACACATCTAACCTTATTCATTTCAAGTTTCTTGATGATCTACAAAGGTACAAAAAATACAATTTATGGATTACCAGGTGCCACTCTTTAACTCTGCAAGCATAACGTTAGGCTATATACTCCACGGAGCAGTTAGTAAGTGAATACAATTTCATTCAATTCTAGAAGTCACCTTAAAGCTAATATCCCATTCGTCTGTTTAAACACCATGGCGGCAGTCGAAAAATGTTGCTCCTTATTTAGCATTATTTACTTTGAACTGTGTAGCGCTATTTACTCTAGGCTGTAGGGCAGGGGTGGGCAATTATTTTTCATGGGGGGCCACATGAGAAACCCAGATTGTTGCCGGGGGCCGAACAAATATTGTCATGCCGTAACCCAGGAACTTTGATGATAGAGGGCTACAAAAAAATGTTCTCGCTACCAGAGGGCCACCAAAGGGGGGGGGAATGGCGCCGCCGCAAATTTTTTGGGGGCATTTGAAGTCAGGTTTAGAGGAATACCTCATTTTAAATTAACAGTTGTGATGTCATTATTCAGTCTTAAACACCAATATTTGATCCTTTTCTCACTCACTCCTATGTCATTAACTTTTTTGACCACCTGCCAATATGGCTGCTATATTTTAAAGTTACCAGCCAATTAGAATTTCCACTAGCCAAAATGTTTTTCTTTAAATAAACCAGAATATGAGTGTTAATTTAAGCATAAGTATCAGTAAGTGGCCCGGGATTCTCAAAGCCTGTGTTGAGGGTCACACGAACAAAAATGCACTCTTGAAGCTAAATAAATCCAAAACTAACAAGTTAATTATTTCCATTTTTACTTCAATGTAGAACAGTCATTTCTTACACATTAGATTACTTTTAACCTTTTAGTCATAAAGATTACTGAAAGATATTCCATACCAGACTGAAATGTTATAACAGAAGTGGAGTATTGCCCAGAATAACATGAACATTTGGACACTTATTATTATTATTATTATTATTATTTTTTTTTGCAATTCCAGCGCGGGCCACACAGGGGGCGCTCGGCCCGCGGGCCGCCTTTTGCCCAGGTCTGCTGTAGGGTATGTTTTGTGATTGACAAAATTGGCCCTTCTGGCCAGTGGGCTGGAAAGTTAATTTTCAAAGTTTTGTGCAAATCCGTTCATACTTTTTTTAGATATAAATATAAAGACACAGACAAACGGGGGTGAAAACGTAACCTGACCAATAGGGGTGCACCGATCGATCGGCACGCAATCTGTATCGGCCGATTTGGACCTCAAATATGTGATCTGCTGTTTCCGATATTCCTTTATTGTCGCCGATCGCATAGCCGATCATGCTGCACGTGAGAAACATGAGGCAGCCCATTTTCATGTCTTCAATGTCCATCGTTTAACTTTCATATTGTGCTCTAACGTTTATATCATTGTGTTGCAAAGCACACGCTTTGCTTTCGTCAGCCAAGGCGCACCTGAATATAAGCGCAGCAGCTAAATTGAATGATTGTTACATATATAAGCTGCACTGGACTAAGCCACAGGTGTTTTAATGTTTAAAACTGGTCAGGAGGAGGCGTAGCGCCTGCCTGTAACAGAGATCTCCGTGTCTTATCAGCGGAGACCGTTTTGAGTCCGATGAACAAATCAATCAAAAACACTTCACTATGTCCAAGGCTACAAGATTCGTTTCATTCCATTGAATTTGGCAGCGCGGACGAAACATGGGTGGAACGAAACATGCAAATTACATGTTTTGCATCCTCATCTCGTAACACAGCCAGTTCTCCATCTTTTGAAGCATGATGTTAGATTACAACGAGCTAGTTGTGTGGCTTAGCCTTCCAAAATGTTGCCGTTAAGTTTTTAGAATGTAATACATAGAATTGGGAACGTTACATTCAATTTCATTCAGACTGTGTTTCTGGCTCAATCGCCGACATTTTTCCCCCGGAGCGAGGGAGGGTGTTTTACAGTAGTGGCTGATAGAGCGTAGTGGCACAGTGCTCCAAGCAGGTCGCGAGGCACATTTTTTGTCCACACACCACACCAGACTGTCATGCTGTCAACACACCCCTTGCGTCTTTGAATCACACACATCAGCTGGTGATGAGCAGACTCAGCAGAGAGAAGTTACCTCCAGTCCTCCCGCCCGGTGCCTACCGAGGCATTTGCATGCTGTTAAGTCCGTGTTTGATCCATATTTGCGTGTATCCTCCTAACGTTAATAGCTCCGGTTAGCTTTAGCCGCTTTAGCTTAATCGATAAAATAGTTAACTTGGGTCGAAGTTATTTTTCTTGTGTAACAGGGAAATCCCGGAAAATTGAGTATTTTTGTTGAGTGAACTGAACTGCATTGAACTGGTAACATGGAAATCCCGAAGTGGAATGAGTTTTGTTCTTTTATAAACTGAACTGAGGGAACTGGACTGAACTACTAGCCATTTAGTTCAACACAGTCTTGTGCTCCAATTATCTCACACACAAAAAAAATCATGTTGGCGGTTTCCTTTAGCCTACAAAATATAAAATATTGATGTAGAACAAAAAAAAATGTGCTGCACTTTCAATTTGATGCATGAAATGTAGGCCTATATGTAAAATGGAAACTGTTCTATAATAGACTGCTATAGCTGCTTACAAAATAAATAAATAAATATATATATATATATATCGGTGATCGGTAATCGGTAATCGGTGATCGGTCGATGATCGGTTGGGCAGATATTTCTCATAGGTGATCGGCAATCGGTGATCGGTGGCAAAAAACGTGATCGGTGCACCCCTACTGACCAACTCTGCTTGCGGAGGTAATTATACGAAACTGGGACCCTTATTTTACTTTTGTGGATCCATATTTGGGACACATTGAACGTTGAACTGTAAATATGCAGTATAACACCTTTTCCTAATTATTATACCTCTAAATCCAGCCCATTTCACCTTTTCGTTCAGCGAACACTGCAAAGAATAGCACAATGACTTGGACACGCCTCTAAATGCACTAATTGGCCAGCACCACCACTGCGGCGAAATTAGCCAAATATGGGCTAACATACGGGGACTGCCCCCTAGTCCGATACCTCACGAGTCCGATACCTCACGAGTCCGACACCTCATGGTTTTGGGTTAGGGTCTGGGGGAGGTTAGGTTTAGGCGTGGGGGTGGGAGAGGTTAGGTTTTGGGTTAGGGTCTGGGGGAGGTTAGGTTTAGGCGTGGGGGTGGGAGAGGTTAGGTTTTGGGTTAGGGTCTGGGGGAAGTTAGCCTCTTTTTTCGGACTCGTGAGGTGTCGGACTCGTGAGGTATCGGACTCGTGCCATGGCACCTAACATACAGGCTTCTATATCTTTGTTGTCACTTATCTCTGTGCTTCCAGCTCAAGACGCTGCAGTGTCGTCCCTCAGAGACAGAGTGAGCGACAACGAGAGGGAGGTGGAGGAGCAGAGGAAGGAGACAGCAGCTCTCAGATCCCAGCTGAACGCCTCCAACAATGAGCTGCAGAAGAAGAAGTTGGAGGATCTGGAGAGGAAAAACGCAGGTGGGACGCGGGGATGATGTGTGACACAGCGAGTACTTACTTACACCTAGTACTGTGTGCAGTACTGCTACTGAAAAACGACTGCATTAACTGGCTTGAGAAACTATTATAACATAGTTTATCTCAAAACCCATACATTATTTTGTTGTTTTTTTATCTTAATAGAAATCTCACACGCTCGATTTCTAGGGTGGAGACTGGAGAAACTACATTTCCCCCTTAACTCACCCTTCTTCTGTCCTCTTCTCCCTACTTCTTCTTTTTCTAATGGCTTTCCGGCAGACTGGATGCCTTGCGGCACATTGCTGCCTCTCACAGATAAGATGTTCTGAATCTAGACCTGGTTCTTCTTCTTCTTTCAAGTTTCCAGTTTCTCACACCTTCTCAATCGTGGCTGTTGCACCTTGTCTCATGTTCCTCCGCTCCTCATCCCCCCTGAGCGCCTTCACCTTCATGAAGGGGTCCTCCGTATAAAGATGTCAGCCCAGGGGCGGAAGCCATCGTCTGGTTCCTAACTCTCGGTCTTCCTCGAGTACACTGTGTCTCAAATTGAAGGCTTCTTCTTCCTCTTCTTCTTCTTGTGGCTTTCCGGCAGACTGGATGCCTTGCGGCACATTGCTGCCTCTCACAGTTAGAGAATATTCTCCCTCTTCTTACCCAGACACAATTGTCTGAGTTTGCTTAAATGCATCCCTCAGTATTTCATCTACCTTTGCTTCAGATACATCCACCTCTAGTAACCTCTTAACAGCGTCAACACCGATCCCATTCCTCTTCATCTTCCCACTCAAACCAGCAGCAGTTATTTTTTCTTTACAATATTGTATTTTCAATTTTCAGAACAAAGGCAAAACAAACACGGACACAAAAAACAAAAAACACACCAACATTACAATATGGTGCTACCAGCCGCATAAGGTGCTTAAATGCTTGTAAGAAATGCTGTACATAAAATCCCGTGCAAGGAGTCCATGAGAAATCAGCTGGGCCAGTTATTCGTCAGTTCTAATCTTGTCAAAGTAGGCCAGGAACGGGTCCCAAATAGCCGAGAACTTCCTAAGTGAGTTGGTCCTCAGCAACCTGAGTCTCTCCATACGAACAACCGAAATCAACTAGGGGTCGGATTAGTGAGATTTTCGTTGTCGGGTTAACGAGCTGTCGGACTAATGAGATGTCTGTCCAATGCGTCATTTTTCGGACTCGTGAGGTGTCGGACTCGTGAGGTGTGGGACTCGTGAGGTGTCGGACTCGTGAGGTGTGGGACTCGTGAGGTGTGGGACTCGTGAGGTGTCGGACTCGTGAGGTGTGGGACTCGTGAGGTGTCGGACTCGTGAGGTGTGGGACTTGTGAGGTGTCGGACTCGTGAGGTGTGGGACTCGTGAGGTGTCGGACTCGTGAGGTGTGGGACTCGTGAGGTGTGGGACTCGTGAGGTGTGGGACTCATGGGGTGTGGCACTCGTGAGGTGTGGGACTCGTGAGGTGTGGGACTCGTGGGGTGTGGGACTCGTGAGGTGTGGGACTCATGAGGTGTGGGACTCGTGAGGTGTGGCACTCGTGAGGTGTGGGACTCGTGAGGTGTGGGACTCATGGGGTGTCGGACTAGTGCCGACCCTGTCTGTAGTGGTGTGTGACAGTACTGAGGTGTGATTAAGCGGGCTGCCTGTGAAGCTCACAAGCTGCAACCATTGACTGTATATGAATGGACAGGATATGAGTGACTGTAGCGGGTCCGTGTGACAACACGTTGAGCCTGGAGAAAAGAGCTCGTTGCACCACTTTGAGGCACCAGGCTGGAAATGTTGATTGATTGATTGAATTTCTTTGACAAATTAAAAAATAAAATACACCAACAAGCATACAGTATAAAATAATTCATCAGGATATGACAATGAAGTCGTTAAACTTATTTCCATTGTGGTCTTGAGGTCTCGGCTGGAAGGCAAACAGAAAAGGGAATGACGCTATCTGTATCCCATTTTACAATAATACACATGAGAAAACATGAATATAGAACAATCAAGAATAAAACAAGGCTAGGTCGAAACCTAGCATATGGCCGGTGTGGTAAAGCATGCACATATCATGTTTCTCATAGGATGATTGCAGAATTGGATGTTATCTGGAGGGGAAAATGTAGCCTAAAAAAAGGAAGTTTAACATTAGGCTACTTGTCTTGTGTTAAATTAACCTGCCGTTCATCAATTATAAACGTCATGCAGCTCTTTATTTTCTGTGGAGCAGTGCTGTAGTGGTCACTGGTCAGAAAAATGGATAAACTAATTTCTGAGGCAGTTTTCTCACATCGTGCTGTTATCTAAAAAAAGGTGGATAAATAAACTTCAGTCGCCCATATAGGCTACGAGACTATGAGGCTAGAACAACTGAAACTGAATCATATATCCCTAATATAATTAAATTCTTATCAGCATCATCAGCATCATTGTTTATTTTGTGGTTTTCTGGCACGTTGGACTTACCCTGCTAGCCGGGCACAAGGAGCAGACAGAAAGTAAATGCTGGAAGAACGCTGGTCTGCCCGCAATATGCAATTATGCAGATTGAAAACAACGTTAGCTCAGCAGCTGGAGCTAGGGTTGCCAACTTCTTGAAATGGAAATAAGGAACGGTCCGGGGGGCAGTCAGTAGTGTGGACTTATTAACAATCACATAACTGCAATTGCTTCAACTTCAACCATTTACCCATTATTATTAAGACAAGCAAACCTGAATTTGATCCGTTTTTGCATTTTTGCATCTAGCCTATTCCTAGATTATCAGAATCAGAATCAGAATCACTTTTCAAAATTCAAGAATTTTATTTGGGCGTCACAAAACGGAAGTTTCTTATTCTTAATAGGCTAAAACAGCTGTATTTAAAAAACAAACAATAAATAGTAGTGCAAACGGTATTTTGATATAGCCTACCGGGTAATGCAACTTTGCATACTCATTCAATTTTCTTTTAACAGTGCAAACAGCAACGTTACATATTCTTTTGAATAGAACAAACCTGGTATTATGAAAGATTAAATCATTAGTGCAAAAACATTTTAGATTTCAGATTAAATCTTCTGAACACAACAAAATGGCATGTTACTATGTATAGATACAATGTAGGCTATAGCTTACTCAATGTGCTGTCGTCAGTTTAGTTGAATCTAGCAACGCTGACGGTGCTTCTCATCGTGACTCACAACAATCAATGAGAAGCATTCTAGGGTAGTTGGACGTAACATGACACCACACAGGCTGAGGAGCAGACCAGCTGCATTTCTCACTCAATACAAATAGCCTGTCACTCTTTGCACTGCATTGTTTCTTCAATACGGGACAAAGCGTGTCCCGTATCAGTTCAATACGGAACACGTCTTTTTGTTTACAAATACGGGACAATTCCGTATTTTAAGGGACGGTTGGCAACCCTAGCTGGAGCTAGCTTGATAGCTACCAGCTAACAAGTTAACACGCTGGTCCGCCCGCAATATGCAATGAATTAAGCAGATTGAAAACAACGTTAGCTCAGCTGTGGGACGCCAGCGCTGCCTTGGCACAACTTTCTCTAACGCTCCCAACTTTCTCTATACACGCTCTGTCGTCACTTTCTCTATACACGCTCTGTCGTCATTGCAAACAACTGGAAAACTGAAGAAGCTGGAGCTGTGGAAAAGAAGCTCAGTGGACACACTCAGTGGGCACACTTACCGTGGCAACAACTTGAATGCGGAGTACAGCGCCGTACAGCGGTGACCAGTGGGACGACCAGACCAGGATGGGCCCCAGGTCGGTCCCCAGGTCGGGCACGCAAATTGTATGGACGAGTGGAGATGACAGGCCACCGTGGCGCATGCGCACACACCGGCCAAAAAGAGATACAAACCAAGACAAGTTCAAAAACCAGTCATAGAAAGGTTTATGTTTTATGGAGCTTTCTTCCTGAAGGGAGATTGTTGCTTTTCTCTGCTTGCTGGTTTTGTGGGACAATAACCCTGGCTTCTGGACAACTTTAGGAGTGAAGTAGCTTAATGAGGTCTATCGCATGGCGGTGAAAACACGGATTGACGTCATATGACGTTAATTCCGGGAAATGAGTTAAATGTTTGTTGTGATTTTGTCTCTGTGCTTCCAGCTCAAGACTCTGCAGTGACGTCCCTCATAGGCAGAGTGAGCGACACAGAGAGGGAGGTGAAGAAGCAGAACTATGACACAGGAGCTCTCAGAGATGATCTGAGCGCCTCCAAGGCCGACCTGCAGCTGCAGAAGAAAAAGGTGGAGGATCTGGAGAACAAAGGTGGGACACCCCGGGGAGCCGCACAACAGGGCTGTAGTCAAAACTGCATTGGTCAAGTTCGAGTCGAGACCGAGACCACAAAACTACCAGTCCAAATCAAGACCAATACCAGAGGAATGTGTTATCCAAGGCTACCATTGTATTTGACTAAAATAGCATATTTTTGGTTTATTACCTAATATAGAAAACAAGTCTTTTTTTATGGGGCGTTACTGGGTTTTTATTCTGTGATGGACAAAGCTGGAGCAGTTTATCACCATTTGTGACTTGTGTGTCACTATCATGTAAAAAATTAATTTAAAGTTTAATCCTATAAAGCTAAATCAATCACGTTAGAAATAGACAGAATACAGGAAGCTAGGCCTTTTACATTCAAAATAAAAGCAGCAATATATAACTGGGTAAGTAAAAATAAAACAGGACTGTCGATTCACTACGGGTTAAGATTAACTTTTAGTTGTCTGCTTTCTATGTGTTCTGTGTATTTGATCACACACAAAAACAACTTTGCAACATGCATCAATAAGGCTATAAGTTTATTTAATTGCCATTATTGTGAAGACTGTAACCAGAAGTTTCAGTTTTATTCTGGCTCACTTGACACGGCTCTGAGTTTTTTGCAGCTTCAGTCTGCACGCAAATCGTTATCACAAACGCTGTCTATAAACGCGAAATCAAAGGCAAGAATGCAATGACAGTTTCCTGTTTTATGCAGAGACCGTTGTTGTGTAAACATGGCCTACTGTAAGCTTACACGTCTCGTTCAAACAGCCAGTAAGATCATACTATGATCAAATTCTGTGTCTCTATCGTGTGGAAAATTCATTTAAAGTTTAATCCTATAAAGCTAAGTAGACAGAATACAGGAAGCTAGGCCTTTTTATCTTAAAAATAAAAGCAGCAATATATAACTGGGTAAGTAAAAGAGAAACAGGACCGTCGATTCACTACGGGTTAAGATTAACTTTTAGTTCTTTGTGTTCTGTGTATTTGGGATCACACAAAAACAACTTTGCAACATGCATCAATAAGGCTATTAGTTTATTTAATTGCCATTATTGTGAAGGCTGTAACCAGAAGTTTCAGTTTTATTCTGGCTCACTTGATTGATTGATTGAAAACCTTTATTTATCCCCGTGGGGAGATTCAGGTGTCTAAAACAGCGACAGGGACAGAGGTTAAAAGTACAGAGGTCAAGATATAAATAAAAAGCATAAAACAATAAAACCAACAAGAGCAATAAAATTCAATTGACGCAATTGATGCTGTTCTGAGTTTTTTGCAACTTCAATCTGCACGCAAATCATTATCACAAACGCGAAATCAAAGGCAAGAATGCAATGACAGTTTCCCGTTTTATGCAGAGATTGTTGTTGTGTAAACCAGGCCTAAGCTTGCACGTCTCGTTCAAACAGCCAGGAAGATCATCCCATAATCAAATTGCCTGACAGGGATTGACATCATATCACGTTAATGGCAGGAAATGAGTTAAACGTTTGTTGTGATTTGTCTCTGTGCTTCCAGCTCAAGACTCTGCAGTGACGTCCCTCATAGGCAGAGTGAACGACACAGAGAGGGAGGTGAAGAAGCAGAACGACGATCTGAGCGCCTCCAAGGCCGAGCTGCAGCTGCAGAAGAAGAAGGTGGAAGATCTGGAGACGGAGAACAAAGGTGGGACACCCCGGGGAGCCGCATATCAGGGCTGTAGTCAAAACCGCTTTGGTCAAGTTCAAGTCGAAACCGAGACCGCAAAATTACCAGTCCAAATCAAGACCAATACCAGAGCAATGTGTTATCCAAGCTACCATTGTATTTATTGACTAAAATAGCACATTTTCTGTTTATTACATTACATTACATCATTTAGCAGACGCTTTGTCCAAAGTGACTTACAATATCACATTTTGTCACAGTACAGAAAGCAAATATGCAACACAATCCATGACAGCTAAGACATTTTGATGGGTTAGAGTAGCACTTTGTAGAAAGTAGTTTTTTTTAGTTTATTACCTAATATAGAAAACAGGTATTTTTTATGGGGCTTTACTGGGTTTTTATTCTGTGATGGACAAAGCTGGAGTAGTTTATCACCATTCGTGACTTCTGTGTCACTATTGTGTGGAAAATTCATTTAAAGTTTAATCCTATAAAGCTAAATATATCCATTAGAAGTAGACAGAATACAGGAAGCTAGGCCTTTTTATCTTAAAAATAAAAGCAGCAATATAACTGGGTAAGTAAAAAAGAAACAGGACCGTTGATTCACTACGGGTTAAGATTAACTTTTAGTTGTCTGTTTTCTATGTGTTCTGTGTATTTGGGATCACACAAAAAAACAACTTTGCAACATGCATCAATAAGGCTATTAGTTTGTTTAATTGCCATTATTGTGAAGGCTGTAACCAGAAGTTTCAGTTTTATTCTGGCTCACTCGATGCTGTTCTGAGTTTTTTTAAACTTCAGTCTGCACGCAAATCATTATCACAAACGCAAAATCAAAGGCAAGAATGCAATGACAGTTTCCTGTTTTATGCAGAGATTGTTGTTGTGTAAACCAGGCCTAAGCTTGCACGTCTCGTTCAAACAGCCAGGAAGATCATCCCATAATCAAATTGCCTGACAGGGATTGACATCATATGATGTTAATGGTCAAGGCCGGATTAACCATAGGGCAACCTGGGCAGGTGCCCAGGGGCCCTCGGTGTGAAGGGGCCCTAAAAAAAAAGAAAAAGAAAAAATTGGGCTCATGTTGGGCTCCACAGAACTATGACACAAATCTAAGACCAATCAGGACAAAATAAAATTTGTTTCCAAGAAGATTAAGTCTGATGATTTAGTCTCATTGGATGCCTGTGGGCAAGTGGTGACCAGGGGCGCGGGAAGTGGGGGTGCTTGTGGTGCTGCGGCACCCTCTGCTGTTTTGTATTGGAAATGTAATGTCAATTAAAAATATATATATATATACGATTAAAATGTGTTTTATATGATTAAAATTTGTTTTATATGTTTTATACTGCGATATTTAGGGTTTAGTTGAAGACTATGAGCAAAGCATGTTATTCTTTAGGTTTGGTTTATAATAATAAGATAATAAAATATAAGACTAAATAATTTCAGTGTTTCTGCCTCTGTTGCTGGTGTCTGTTGTAGTGTAAAACGTCCTAAAGGTGGTGACATGAAAGTGAGTGCACAGAGGGAAAGAGAGAGACGAGACATGAGAGCGGGGGAGGGAGAGAGAGCCACGGCTGGCACCCAGCTGCTTGTTAACTTAACTTAACGACACTACTGCAGCCTGAGAGACTCGTGAGTAGGCTACTCCCAGTAAAAAAAAAAATAACAATACCAATAGCGTGCAAATATAGGCTACTTAACTCATTGAGTGCCAATGACGACAGTTGTCGTCAATTCGAATACTAACGTAGAGTGCCAAAGACGACGATTGTCGTCAATTGCCTTTTTTGACGGTGGGACGTGGATCAAAGCCTTATGTATGTCCTGTACAAATATTGTAGCTATTGAAGCTGTATAACCTATTTTACGGACTCATCAGGTGGCGACAGTGCTCTCCAGATTAGAGAAATGTCCGAAATATAGCCTGAAAAAGCCCCCTGATCAAAGAGAAAGCGCTCATGCTGCAGCCCAGAGCCATGTAGATTGCTCTGGCTGCAACTGACGGTGCCTGGCAACAGCAGTCAATCCGCGCACACAACTGAGCTCCTCTGCCTCTGTCTGTCTGTCTGCATAGTTTCTTCACAGGATTAGCCGCCAGAAAGGCAGCACCCGACGCCAAAGTGCCAACCCTTTCCCTGCAGTCCGGCTTGGCATTTCCTTGTCGCGCTGCCTGGGAGGCGGCGCACAAAAAGCACTCCGAAAATAGACGCTGGGTGCGTGAGGCTGTGTGTTACTAGTGTGGGGTGGAGTTTGTAGCTGAGGGGGGGAGAGGGGGGTGGGGCACCCAGGGCAGCACACAACTACACCACGTCACTACATCAGAAAATATTAGCTAGAGTCAGTGAATGTGCTTGAAATGCTGCATTTCACAAAAGGCTGAATATCTCAGCTTCTAGATAGAAATGCCTGTATTTGCTGTTTTTGACCTATCTTCTCCGGCTGATAACTAAAGAACGGAAAATGGTATCAATAAACTTTTTTTTGCTGATGATACAATATAGTCTCCTTGTTCTTTTTGCGTGTTCGGTGTTTACATAGTAATATCACACAATATTCTGTGGGCCTCGAGAAATCACTGAAAACGCTCTGAAACAACTCTGGCACTGGGAGCGTCCGTTCTCCAAAAGTGGCTGGCACTCAATGAGTTAACCATAAAATAGGATACCAATATTAATGCAACAGTATCTTCTTTGTACAAAGCTTACCAATGTTGTTTTAGCACAATTGAAGACCACCTCAAATATTTCTCAACAGCATCCTGTCTTTGAGATGTCATTTTCAGATATTTCTCTACACTGCTGTTACAAAGGACATTTATAAATTCCATAAGCTGCTCTTATTCTTAATGTTTTGTTCAAATGAACCAGTAATGTAGCCTACTACAGTTATAGTATGGTTCTACTTCAGTATAAGCTATTAGTACATTGTTCTACTAGAAAAGATTGACTAACTTTAATGCTATGGTTGGAAGGCACAAACATGCCATGCATTTGATATCTGAACAGAAGCCATGAATCCCATATCAGCAACCTGTCTGTTCTGTTTTATTGTAGCCTACACACTTTAGTCACATGTGTTGCTTACTGTAGGCTATTTACATAGCCTGGGAGTTGGGACAGTAGACCCTTCTTATGGGGTCTTTTTTGTCGAAAAGGCAGGGTTAACACAGGTGCAAGCAAAACACTAATGAGGGCTTCAAACTTCCATGATTGGAATTTGGAAACCCGCATTAGTGTTTTGCTTGCACCTGTGTTTATTAGACAATTATTTTTTCATCATTGTAAAGCCACAGCACAGTGAAGAGGATATTAATGTGAAGATTAGCCTCTTCATTTTGCTCTCAGAGTGCATCAGATTCATGCATTTTACTTTAAAATGTACAAAATTTACAATGTTTTTACATGTACAAAATTTAAATGTACAAAATTTCAGAAACTGAATCTCAGAAACTGAATAATGACATAATAACAGTATAATACTAATGTTAATTTAAAATGAGATATTCCTCTAAATATGGCTAAAAAAACATACAAACATCCAAAAAAGTTAATTTTTCACAGTCCCTTCCTTGCAGCACCCCCTACTTAAAAACAGTTCCAGTGTCCCTGGTGGAGACTGGTCAGCCATTCATTTTTCCATAGACATTTTATAAAATGCTTGTAAAAAAATTGATTTGCTTGGTCAAACAAAGCGATTCAGTTATATTTAGAATCAGCATTTTACTTGGACATTTTTTTTTTTTTTTTATCTTGTTTTCCACCTTCTTGTGTCCGAGTGTAATGTTCTGGGGGGGGCGATCGGTAGGGGGGCCCCTGGGAGCTTCAGTGCCCCGGGGCCCCTGGGGGTGTTAATCTGGCTCTGTTAATGGTGGGGAATGAGTTAAACGCTTGTGATTTTGTCTCTGCGTTTCCAGCTCAAGACTCTGCAGTGACGTCTCTCATAGGCAGAGTGAGCGACACAGAGAGGGAGGTGAAGAAGCAGAACAATGACACAGGAGCTCTCAGAGCTGATCTGAGCGCCTCCAAGGCCGACCTGCAGCTGCAGAAGAAAAAGGTGGAGGATCTGGAGAACAAAGGTGGGACACCCCGGGGAGCCGCACAACAGGGCTGTAGTCAAAACTGCATTGGTCAAGTTCAAGTCGAGACCGAGACCACAAAACTACCAGTCCAAGTCAAGACCAATACCAGAGCAATGTGTTATCCAAGGCTACCATTGTATTTGACTAAAATAGCATATTTTTGGTTTATTACCTAATATAGAAAACAAGTCTTTTTTTATGGGGCGTTACTGGGTTTTTATTCTGTGATGGACAAAGCTGGAGCAGTTTATCACCATTTGTGACTTGTAGGGGTGGGGGGAAAAATCGATTCACTTAAGTATCGCGATTTTTAATGTCACGATTTTTTGAATCGATCTTTTATTCCAGAATCGATAATCGCGTAATTTTTTTCTGTTTGTTTATGTATGAAATATTACCACTTTCATCCAGTACATTATAGAGCACTTCCCTCTGCTCCATGTCTCATACAGCCAATCATGTACCTTGTTAGTACAAGTGACACGGAAACAGCCAATCATTTAACAGACAAACTCTGAGTGCACCCGCCCCATGACCCGCCCCCACTCACACAGCTAATCATATCCCTTGACAATGGTGGAATTGCTAGTGACGCGATGGTTTGATCCAGAGCTGAGAGTCCCACTCCCGACATCTCCTGGATTAAGCAGCACTGTTGAGTTGCAGCAAAATATACAGTTTGTGTTGTACTCTGAAAGGGTTTCCCCCCCCTTGAATCAAATTGTACATTATCAGCTTTATTTTAGCATGCAAAAGTAGCGCGAGACCCATTCCTGGCTATGAGTCTCGCATTTTGGTCCTCCGCTGACGCCTCTCATTTGATCTCACCCGGCGTTACAAATAATTTGATGTGGGTGAGTTTTAATTCGTGTTAACGTAACGTGTTAACATGTGTTCTATTAATAAGAGCCCGGGAAATTAACGTTAATGTTAAGACACCAATTTCACAAATACGGACGTCTGCAACGTTACTTTACGGAATGGCATCCGCAGCTCAATTCGCTTCTGTGAGCAGAGACAAAGTTGAAGTGTTGGAAATGTTTTACTTGTACTTTGGGGACAGGAATAACTCATTGTGTCATCTATTGAGCACACAGCTTATATGACTTTATGTCTTCTGCTTGGGCGGAGTCTTGATGCGTATATAAAACTGTACTGGAGAAATGTACCGCATTTTCAGCGAGGCAAGGCTTTTTTCTCGTCCAACAAACGACACGCGGTCCCCAGCGCGGTCGCCCTCCAGACCTACATAAGCCTATGACATATTTGTAGTTAAGCAAGTCAACGCAAAACCCAGGCTTTTCCACACCTCTGATTTACCTAACGTTAACCATACAACCCTGAAATACACGTTACCAAACGTTATTTTAGAAGGCTGGCAACGCTAGGCTGTCATCAAAGTAAAACGTCACCATGTCTGTACATAATGCTTGCAGTTGCACTCAGAGCATGTGTGTGTGTTAAAAATTTGACCTACAGTACCTGTGTTCCTTGAAAATAAGGTGGTTCAAAATAAAGTGGCTAAATGCAACCTTTTTCTTCTCATTTTTTAATTAAGGGTAATTCAAATTATCAATAATTATCGATATAGACTGATATGAAAGATATTATATCGATATACTTTTTAACTATATCGCCCAGCCCTACTCATGATATAATATACAGTCTCTAGAAGCGTATGATTCAACTTTTCCAATGTTCTAGAGTAAAAAAGCAAACAAACTGAAAAAAGAAAAGAAACAAAGAAACAAAAATCGCAATAAATCGTAATATCGAATCGCAATAATCGTAGAATCGCAATACTTAAGAATCGCAATATAAATCGAATCGGCACCCAAGAATCATGATAGTATCGAATCGGGAGATAAGTGAATCGCCACAGCCCTACTAGTGACTTGTGTGTCACTATCATGTAAAAAAATTAATTTCAAGTTTAATCCTATAAAGCTAAATCAATCACGTTAGAAATAGACAGAATACAGGAAGCTAGGCCTTTTACCTTCAAAATAAAAGCAGCGATATATACATTACATTACGGTACATTACATTACGTCATTTGGCAGACGCTTTTATCCAAAGCGACTTACAATATCACATTTTTGTCAGCAATAGAGCAATCAACTATGCAACACAGTCTATGACAACTACAACTTTTGAAGGAACAGTGGTACAAGTTTAGTTTAGGTTAGTAGTTTTTTAAGAGAGAAAGAAGTTAGATATATAACTGAGTAAGTAAAAAAACAGGACCGTCGATTCACTACGGGTTAGATTAACCTTTAGTTGTCTGCTTTCTATGTGTTCTGTGTATTTGATCACACACAAAAACAACTTTGCAACATGCATCAATAAGGCTATTAGTTGATTTAATTGCCATTATTGTGAAGGCTGTAACCAGAAGTTTCAGTTTTATTCTGGCTCACTTGACGCGGCTCTGAGTTTTTTGCAGCTTCAGTCTGCACGCAAATCGTTATCACAAACGCTGTCTTTAAATGTGAAATCAAAGGCAAGAATGCAACGACAGTTTCCTGTTTTATGCAGAGACCGTTGTTGTGTAAACATGGCCTACTGTAAGCTTACACGTCTCGTTCAAACAGCCAGTAAGATCATCCTATGATCAAATTGCCTGACATCATATGACGTTAATGGCGGGGAATGAGTTAAACGTTTGTTGTGATTTTGTCTCTGTGCTTCCAGCTCAAGACTCTGCAGTGACGTCCCTCATAGGCAGAGTGAACAACACAGAGAGGGAGGTGAAGAAGCAGAACGACGATCTGAGCGCCTCCATGGCCGAGCTGCAGCTGCAGAAGAAGAAGGTGGAGGATCTGGAGACGGAGAACAAAGGTGGGACACCCCGGGGAGCCGCACATCAGGGCTGTAGTCAAGACCGCTTTGGTCGAGGTCGAGTCGAGACCGAGACCACAAAACTACCAGTCCAAATCAACACCAATACCAGAGCAATGTGTTATCCAAGCTACCATTGTATTTATTGACTAAAATAGCACATTTTCTGTTTATTACATTACATTACGTCATTTAGCAGACGCTTTGTCCAAAGTGACTTACAATATCACATTTTGTCACAGTACAGAAAGCAAATATGCAACACAATCCATGACAGCTAAGACATTTTGATGGATTAGAGTAGCACTTTGTAGAAAGTATTTTTTTTAGTTTATTTCCTAATATAGAAAACAGGTATTTTTTATGGGCCTTTACTGGGTTTTTATTCTGTAATGGACAAATCTGGAGTACCGTAAATTCCGGACTATAAGGCGCACCGGTCTATAAGCCGCACCTTCAAAGGTGACTATTTTTTTCTTCTATAAGCCGCACCGGTCTATAAGCCGCGGGTGTTTTGATGTTTAATTACCATATGTAAGGCTTCGTGCACAGAGGGGATTGTCGGGAAAGAGATGGCTGTTTGGGGAAGCTCCCATTTATTAACATTTCAACAAAACAAAAGTCAGGTCACTAATCCCCAGACAAAATCACACATTGTGAGATGCTTAAAAATCACCATCGGCGGGAGCTGCTGTGCAGCCAAGAACACAAGTGAAATTCGTTCTCTCGTGACCTGTGGTTCTCAACGTGATGGACGATTCACCTTTCTTGTTAACAGTCCTAGTGAGAGGCAGGTCGAACGTCAAAGGCACTTCATCCATATTTATGATCTGCTCCGGTCCGATGGAATATTCCTTGATCTTTCTTTGTGTGAATTCGCCGAAGTTTGTAATTTTCTCCTGGTAGTCGGGAGGGAGTTGCTGACACACAGTCGTCCGCGCCCTGACGGACAGTCCCTTTCGTCTCGGGTTTGTGCATGATCCTTTGCTGCTGCTGCTGTTGTTGTTCCTGTCTCGCTACTGTCTCAGACATGGCTTTCAGGCTCAATCGCCGCCATCGTCGTAACACAGCCAGTTCTCCATCTTTTGAAGCATGATGTTAGATTACAACGAGCTAGTTGTGTGGCTTAGCCTTCCAAAATGTTGCTGTTAGTTTTTTAGAATGTAATACATAGAATTGGGAATGTTACATTCAATTTCATTCAGACTGTCTTTCAGGCTCTATCGCTGCCTTTTTCCCCCCGGAGCGAGGGAGGAGGGAGGGAGGGTGTTTTACCGTAGTGGCTGAGAGAGAGTAGTGGCACAGTGCTCCAATCAGGTCGCGAGGCACATTTTTTGCAACATCATCCAATCAGGGTCTAGCTCTCATAATGTCTGTCTTGCTCTCGTTCTGCCTCATACCAACATCCATAGATTTTGGAGGTTCCCGAGTGGCCGTTTGCTGGAAAAATCCATAGAAAAGCCGCACCGTTATATAAGCCGCAGGGGGCAAAAAAGGCCAAAAAACGGGAAAAAAGCCGCGGCTTATAGTCCGGAATTTACGGTAGTTTCTGGAGTAGTTTATCACCATTTGTGACTTCTGTGTCTCTATCGTGTGGAAAATTAATTTAAAGTTTAATCCTATAAAGCTAAATATATCCATTAGAAGTAGACAGAATACAGGAAGCTAGGCCTTTTTATCTTAAAAATAAAAGCAGCAATATATAACTGGGTAAGTAAAGGAGAAACAGGACCGTCGATTCACTACGGGTTAAGATTAACTTTTAGTTGTATGTTTTCTATGTGTTCTGTGTATTTGATCACACACAAAACAACTTTGCAACATGCATCAATAAGGCTATTAGTTTATTTAATTGCCATTATTGTGAAGGCTGTAACCAGAAGTTCCAGTTTTATTCTGGCTCACTTGATTGATTGAAAACCTTTATTTATCCCCGTGGGGAGATTCAGGTGTCTAAAACAGTGACAGGGACAGAGGTTAAAAGTACAGAGGTCAAGATATAAATAAAAAGCATAAAACAATAAAACCAATAAGAGCAATAAAATTCAATTGACGCAATTGACGCAACTTGACGCTGTTCTGAGTTTTTTGCAACTTCAATCTGCACGCAAATCATTATCACAAACGCAAAATCAAAGGCAAGAATGCAATGACAGTTTCCCATTTTATGCAGAGATTGTGTAAGGGTTAATGCACGACGAGGTGTACATTATCACTTTTTAAGGGACGACGCGAGAGGCGTGAACCGTCCGAGGCGAAGCCGAGGATGGTTGCCTCCGCGAAGTCCCTTAAAAAGTGATAATGTACACCTCAAAGTGCATTAACCCGCTTATACCATGGTCACTTGCCAACAAAACAATAAGACCAGTCATTTATATTTCCATGTGTAATAAATAAAGCAATCGAAATGGCTAAATGTCTGTTATTCATACTGTAAATCAGTCTTCCACGAAATAAAATAGTCCCTCCCACCTCCACCACCCTCCGTTTTAAAGCCGACTCAAACGCTAACTTTATCACAGGAATGCGGGTTTAACAATGTTTTGCGTTCTACATTAAATGAAGACATTACCGTTTGGCCGCTTGCTTTATTTTGTATGATAGATACGTATTGGCCAAGTATATTAACATTTAATAACGAAGAGTTTCAGGAAGTGACAGAGAGCAGCGCCCTGCGTGTGCTGTATGTGGTGAAATGCAGAGAGAGTTGTCTCTCTCTCTCTCTCTGTCAAAGGCCCGGCTCGCGCCGGGCTCGCCCCCAGAGGGAAATCTCCTCTTTCTCGCCGAGAAGAGCCTGGTGACGCGAGGTTAGAAATCTCCGAAACGAAAATCTAATTGGTAAATAAGAGTTATTTTTGATAAACTGAGCACACAGGGGTGATTTAAATAGTTACTTTGACCGACTCAATTTTTTTCTCAACTTCCAAAATTGTCATATTAACCCTTAACGGGGGTATAGAGCTCAAACAGCTCTCTTGATACCACTGTTGAAACTATGGCGCATTGATATGAATGGTGAACAGACCATTTGGCTGAACGACTTTACCAACTGTACATTATCACTTTTTAATGGACACCATGCAGCCAATCAGAATTGAGTATTCACCCAGACCATGGTATAATGTTGTGTAAACCAGGCCTAAGCTTGCACATCTCATTCAAACAGCCAGGAAGATCATCCCATAATCAAATTGCCTGACAGGGATTGACATCATATCACGTTAATGGCAGGAAATGAGTTAAACGTTTGTTGTGATTTGTCTCTGTGCTTCCAGCTCAAGACTCTGCAGTGACGTCCCTCATAGGCAGAGTGAAAGACACAGAGAGGGAGGTGAAGAAGCAGAACGACGATCTGAGCGCCTCCATGGCCGAGCTGCAGCTGCAGAAGAAGAAGGTGGAAGATCTGGAGACGGAGAACAAAGGTGGGACACCCCGGGGAGCCAGACATCAGGGCTGTAGTCAAGACCGCTTTGGTCAAGTTCAAGTCGAAACCGAGACCGCAAAATTACCAGTCCAAATCAAGACCAATACCAGAGCAATGTGTTATCCAAGCTACCATTGTATTTATTGACTAAAATAGCACATTTTCTGTTTATTACATTACATTACATCATTTAGCAGACACTTTTGTCCAAAGCGACTTACAATATCACATTTTGTCACAGTACAGAAAGCAAATATGCAACACAATCCATGACAGCTAAGACATTTTGATGGGTTAGAGTAGCACTTTGTAGAAAGTAGTTTTTTTAGTTCATTACCTAATATAGAAAACAGGTATTTTTTATGGGGCTTTACTGGGTTTTTATTCTGTAATGGACAAATCTGGAGTATTTTCTGGAGTAATTTATCACCATTTGTGACTTCTGTGTCTCTATCGTGTGGAAAATTCATTTAAAGTTTAATCCTATAAAGCTAAATATATCCATTAGAAGTAGACAGAATACAGGAAGCTAGGCCTTTTTATCTTAAAAAAAAGCAGCAATATATAACTGGGTAAGTAAAAAAGAAACAGGACCGTTGATTCACTACGGGTTAAGATTAACTTTTAGTTGTATGTTTTCTATGTGTTCTGTGTATTTGGGATCACACAAAAAAACAACTTTGCAACATGCATCAATAAGGCTATTAGTTTATTTAATTACCATTATTGTGAAGGCTGTAACCAGAAGTTTCAGTTTTATTCTGGCTCACTTGACGCTGTTCTGAGTTTTTTTAAATTTCAGTCTGCACGCAAATCATTATCACAAACGCGAAATCAAAGGCAAGAATGCAATGACAGTTTCCTGTTTTATGCAGAGATTGTTGTTGTGTAAAGATGGCCTAAGCTTGCACGTCTCGTTCAAACAGCCAGGAAGATCATCCCATAATCAAATTGCCTGACAGGGATTGCCATCATATCACGTTAATGGCAGGAAATGAGTTAAACGTTTGTGGTTTTGTCTCTGTGCTTCCAGCTCAAGACTCTGCAGTGACGTCCCTCATAGGCAGAGTGAACGACACAGAGAGGGAGGTGAAGAAGCAGAACAATGACACAGGAGCTCTCAGAGCTGATCTGAGCGCCTCAAAGGCCGAACTGCAGCTGCAGAAGAAAAAGGTGGAGGATCTGGAGAACAAAGGTGGGACACCCCGGGGAGCCACACATCAGGGCTGTAGTCAAAACTGCATAGGTCAAGTTTGAGTCGAGACCGAGACCACAAAATTACCAGTCCAAATCAAGACCAATACCAGAGCAATGTGTTATCCAAGGCTACCATTGTATTTGACTAAAATAGCATATTTTTGGTTTATTACCTAATATAGAAAACAAGTCTTTTTTTATGGGGCGTTACTGGGTTTTTATTCTGTGATGGACAAAGCTGAAGCAGTTTATCACCATTTGCGACTTGTGTGTCACTATCAGTGTTGGGTGTAACTCATTACAAAAGAACATATTACATGTAATATATTACTTTTAGCAGTAACTCAGTAATATAACTTATTACTTATAGGATGTCAGTAATATTATACCAGTTACTTTGTCAAGTAACTCAAGTTACAAATTGAGTTACATTTGATTAAATGAAAGCACAACTTTAAAAAAGATACAATAATTTTCTAATCAAACTGTGTGTTTTTATACAAATAACCACTATAGATGACAATAACAAAGGAAAAGAATAACATTTAGAATTTTGGATTGTTTACACTGATTTCAAGGCGGTTGAAATTATTTTTCGGGATGGTTCCGGGGCGGCAATGTCATTCTGCTGCTGCTGTTGTTTTGGTAAAAGTAATACAAAAGTAGTGTAATAAGTAACGAGTTACTCTACACAGAAAGTAATATTGTAAAGTAACGTATTACTTTCAAATGAAAGTAACTAGTAATATGTAGTATATTACATTTTGAAAGTAACTTGCCCAACACTGGTCACTATCATGTAAAAAAATAATTTAAAGTGTAATCCTATAACGCTAAATCAATCACATTAGAAATAGACAGAATACAGGAAGCTAGGCCTTTTTACCTTCAAAATAAAAGCAGTAATATATAACTGGGTAAGTAAAAAAAAAACAGTGTGTTCTGTGTATTTGATCACACACAAAAACAACTTTGCAACATGCATCAATAAGGCTATTAGTTTATTTAATTGCCATTATTGTGAAGGCTGTAACCAGAAGTTTCAGTTTTATTCTGGCTCACTTGACGCTGCTGAGTTTTTTGAAACTTCAGTCTGTATGCAAATCGTTATCACAAACGCTGTGTATAAACGTGAAATCAAAGGCCAGAATGCAATGACAGTTTCCTGTTTTATGCAGAGACCGTTGTTGTGTAAACATGGCCTACTGTAAGCTTACACGTCTCGTTCAAACAGCCAGTAAGATCATCCTATGATCAAATTGCCTGACGTCATATGACGTTAATGGCAGGAAATGAGTTAAACGTTTGTTGTGATTTTGTCTCTGTGCTTCCAGCTCAAGACTCTGCAGTGACGTCCCTCATAGGCAGAGTGAACGACACAGAGAGGGAGGTGAAGAAGCAGAACGACGATCTGAGCGCCTCCAAGGCCGAGCTGCAGCTGCAGAAGAAGAAGGTGGAAGATCTGGAGATGGAGAACAAAGGTGGGACACCCCGGGGAGCCGCATATCAGGCCTGTAGTCAAGACCGCTTTGGTCGAGGTCGAGTCGAGACCGAGACCGCAAAACTACCAGTCCAAATCAATACCAATACCAGAGCAATGTGTTATCCAAGGCTACCATTGTATTTATTGACTAAAATTGCATATTTTTTGTTTATTACATTACATTACATTACGTCATTTAGCAGACGCTTTTGTCCAAAACGACTTACAATATCACATTTTGTCACAGAAAGCAACTATGCAACACAATCCATGACAGCTAAGCCATTTGGATGGATTAGAATAGAACTTTGTAGAAAGTAGTTTTCTTTTTAGTTTATTAGGCTACCTAATAAAACAGGTATTTTTTTATGGCGCTTTACTGGGTTTTTATTCTGTAATGGACACATCTGGAGCAGTTTATCACCATTTGTGACTTCTGTGTCACTATCGTGTGGAAAATTCATTTAAAATTTAATCCTATAAAGCTAAATCAATCCCATTAGAAATAGACAGAATACAGGAAGCTAAGCCTTTTTACCTTCAAAATAAAAGCAGCAATATATAACTGGGTAAGTAAAAAAAAACAAGGACCGTCGATTCACTACGGGTTAAGATTAACTTTTAATTTTCAGTGTTCTGCGTATTTGGAAACACACAAAAACAACTTTGCAACCTGCATCAATAAGGCTATTCGCTTATTTAATTGCCATTATTGTGAAGGCTGTAACCAGAAGTTTCAGTTTTATTCTGGCTCACTTGACGCGACTCTGAGTTTTTGGCAGCTTCAGTCTGCACGCAAATCGTTATCACAAACGCTGTCTATAAACGCGAAATCAAAGGCAAGAATGCAATGACAGTTTCCTGTTTTATGCAGAGACCGTTGTTGTGTAAACATGGCCTACTGTAAGCTTACACGTCTCGTTCAAACAGCCAGTAAGATCATACTATGATCAAATTGCCTGACATCATATGACGTTAATGGCGGGGAATGAGTTAAACGTTTGTTGTGATTTGTCTCTGTGCTTCCAGCTCAAGACTCTGCAGTGACGTCCCTCATAGGCAGAGTGAACGACACAGAGAGGGAGGTGAAGAAGCAGAACGATGATCTGAGCGCCTCCAAGGCCGAGCTGCAGCTGCAGAAGAAGAAGGTGGAAGATCTGGAGACGGAGAACAAAGGTGGGACACCCCGGGGAGCCGCACATCAGGGCTGTAGTCAAAATGCCTTGGTGAAGTTCGAGTTGAGACCGAGACCACAAAACTACCAGTCCAAATCTACTTTTAATCTACTTTTAATATAGTTTCTGCTACAATTTTACGTCTGTTCGGGAGCTACTGCAATAAAAAAGGAGAGGGCTTGGAGAAAACAACATTTCCATTGCAGAAGAAGATGTTAGGATGGTCCACAATTGTGGAACTTCCAAACATTGAGACCTAGAAAATATGCAATTCTTATTCCAGACATCATTTGCAGACCTGTGTAGGGGGCGGCAACAACCAAACAAATCTGGGACCCCGTCTTTGAGAAAGGTAGCGTGTTTTGCTCTGAAGTCACGTTTAATCACGCGAGTTTCTGCGAGATCCCAAGTCCTCCGAGGTGACAATCTTCAGCGTAATCGTCAAGTGTGTGGGGTTACGTCTGAACGGTATAGCGATTGTGTGTGCGTTCCAAGATTGAAATGTTAAAAAATCTGTGATCTCTGTCGTGAGGTGTGTGGACTCTCAAGATTTTTATAATCTTCAAGATTTTGAAAATCTTTAGGTGTGGGGGAGGCATTATCGACACTTGAATGTAGGTCGTTTTCACCGAAAACGTCCGTCTGTCCCTAGAGAGCTGAAAAACATGCCTTCTTGTGCAGCAGATTGAGTGAAAGATTCACCTGGAGGTCTGGGGGCATGTCTGACGGCAGAAATGTACATGATGTGAGGGTTCACAAAACTGATTACTAATCTAGCTGACAGGAGAAGTGATTTGTGTGCGTTTACCAGCGTCTGGTGAAAAAAAACCTTCAGCTTTGAGTGACTGTCACAAGTCCTTGTGACAGCGCGTTGAACCCGGGGGAAATAGCTCGTTGCACCACTTTGAGGCACCAGGCTGGAAATGTTGATTGATTGATTGAATTTCTTTGTCAAATTAAAAAATAAAATACACCAACAAGCATACAGTATAAAATAATTCATCAGGATATGACAATAAAGTCGTTAAACTTATTTCCATTGTGGTCGTGAGGTCTCGGCTGGAAGGCAAACAGAAAAGGGAATGACGCTATCGGTATCCCATTTTACAATAATACACATGAGAAAACATGAATATACAACAATCAAGAATAAAAAAGAGATACAAACCAAGACAAGTTCAAAAAGCAGTCAAAGAAATGTTTATGTTTTATGGAGCTTTTTTCCTGAAGAGAGATTGTTGCTTTTCTCTGCTTGCTGGTTTTGTGGGACAATAACCCTGGCTTCTGGGCAACTTTAGGAGTGAAGTAGCACTTAATGGGCCAAGAGCGCCATCTATCGCATGGCGGTGAAAACACATATTGACATCATATGACATTAATGGCGGGAAATTAGTTAAACGTTTGTTGTGATTTGTCTCTGTGCTTCCAGCTCAAGACTCTGCAGTGACGTCCCTCATAGGCAGAGTGAACGACACAGAGAGGGAGGTGAAGAAGCAGAATGATGATCTGAGCGCCTCCAAGGCCGAGCTGCAGCTGCAGAAGAAGAAGGTGAAAGATCTGGAGACGGAGAACAAAGGTGGGAAAACAACTGACTGACTGACTGACTGACTGGCTGACTGACTGACTGACTGGCTGGCTGACTGGCTGGCTGACCGGCTGGCTGGCTGACTGACTGACTGGCTGGCTGACTGACTGGCTGACTGACTGGCTGACTGACTGGCTGACTGACTGACTGGCTGACTGACTGACTGACTGACTGGCTGACTGACTGGCTGACTGACTGACTGGCTGACTGACTGACTGGCTGACTGACTGACTGACTGGCTGACTGACTGACTGACTGACTGGCTGACGCAGTCAGTCAGTCATGTCATCATGGTGAAGCAATAATGTAAAGGAGAACATCTATCCAATCTTTAACGTTAGAAAAAGAACCCATCCCCAGGCCAGCCCAGCCCCTGCTTCCAGCCATGGCGAGGTTGGCAGTGCAAGAGCTACAGTAGGTTATGGCTGAGGTTAGATTCATGATAGGCATGGATAGGCTATTTTTTCATGGAAACCATTATTTTAATTGTATAATGATCATCAGTATAAAAGGTATTCTCTGTGAAGTGATTTTCTGAAATAAATGGGCCTTGATGCTGGGAACAACTAAATAACTAAGATCAGAGGCGTCATGTCCATTGAATCTGAGTATTGTATTTTATTTCATTTTCATAACATGCAGTTATGATCATTTTATAACATTTTATAAGGAGTAAAACATTATGTCTAAATATGTCATAGATCATATTTAACACACACACACACACAAAAGCAAGGAGAGAGACAGATAACCATGATTATATTTCTATAATATTCGTATAATATTTCTATAGTGTGTAGTAGGCTACTCGATATGTCAACTCAATACAATGATTTGTCTCTGTCTTCCAGCTCAAGACTCTGCAGTGTCGTCCCTCAGAGGTGGAGTGAACGACACCCAGAGGCAGGTGGAGGAACTGCAGACAGGTAGAGCTGCTCACACTGTTTCACAGCATTTTGCTGTTGGAGGTGTGAGATTATCTTCTGGAAGGATGTAGCTTAAGAGCCGTGTTGGACTCTTGTGTTATACGACATCTTATTTTGTGTTGTTTTGTATTATGTATTACTATTGTTTTAATTCAGAATATTTTCTGTGAAGCACACTGAGCTTTAAATGTGAAATCAAAGGCAAGAATGCAACGACAGTTTCCTGTTTTATGCAGAGACCGTTGTTGTGTAAACATGGCCTACTGTAAGCTTACACGTCTCGTTTAAACAGCCAGTAAGATCATCCTATGATCAAATTGCCTGACATCATATGACGTTAATGGCGGGGAATGAGTTGGTGCCCAAATTATTTCCCATGAAGGGCCAAAACTCAATCTGGGTGGAGGGCCGAGGGCCAAAAATAAACGTTGTGGAATTACATTAAAATGTATTGTGTTTTATAGAAAATTAACATTCTAAATCTAAAATAACATTTCAATATAATAATTTACTTTTTATCTGTTTGGTAATTGTAATAATTTGCAATTGGTTATATATATTTAAAAAAACATCTGCATTTGTGGGGAGCTTAAACATTTAATCAGTAAACACCCAGTTAAAAACAGTTGTATTTTCCACCTTTGTAATCAAGAGAGAAATTTGACTTAATTCACAACTTGAAAAATCCTCAAGGTACTTTGAAAATCAGTTTCGTAGTGGCGACGTATATTGTACTCTTTCAAAACAGCCACTCTCTGTCTGCCAATGAGACAAACCGCTGTTGAATTTACTTCGGTAAAAAAATACTCGTCTTGCCACTCCGTCCTAAACTTTCTTTTGTCAGTGTGCCACTGCCGTGATGATGATCTGTCCATCTTGCTGAGCTGGTGTAAAGCCAGTGACTGGGGAGGGATCAAATATCTGAGCTCACCCCCCAATCAGGTGATTCAGCCAACCAATCAGGAGCAATCAATCCTCAGATAGCAATGCCTCACACCCGTGTGATAGTCGGGGAGAGAGAATACCAGCTGCACAAAATTAACGTTAATCGTAGATAGAAGAGTCCCGACATCTCCATTCAGGCGCAGACTGCATAATCAGGCACGTCGGGCAACTGCCCGGTGGCCTGGCCTGCAAAAAAAAAAAAAAAAAAAAATTTACCCCCAAATCCGTGGCGGGCCAAAAGAAAAAGAGCCCGCGGGCCCCAAATTGGTCACCACTGAGTTAAACGTTTGTTGTGATTTGTCTCTGTGCTTCCAGCTCAAGACTCTGCAGTGACGTCCCTCATAGGCAGAGTGAACGACACAGAGAGGGAGGTGAAGAAGCAGAACGATGATCTGAGCGCCTCCAAGGCCGAGCTGCAGCTGCAGAAGAAGAAGGTGGAAGATCTGGAGACAGAGAACAAAGGTGGGACACCCCGGGGAGCCGCATATCAGGGCTGTAGTCAAAACCGCTTTGGTCAAGTTCAAGTCGAAACCGAGACCGCAAAATTACCAGTCCAAATCAAGACCAATACCAGAGCAATGTGTTATCCAAGCTACCATTGTATTTATTGACTAAAATAGCACATTTTCTGTTTATTACATTACATTACATCATTTAGCAGACACTTTTGTCCAAAGCGACTTACAATATCACATTTTGTCACAGTACAGAAAGCAAATATGCAACACAATCCATGACAGCTAAGACATTTTGATGGGTTAGAGTAGCACTTTGTAGAAAGTAGTTTTTTTTAGTTTATTACCTAATATAGAAAACAGGTATTTTTTATGGGGCTTAACTGGGTTTTTATTCTGTAATGGACAAATCTGCAGTAGTTTATCACCATTCGTGACTTCTGTGTCACTATCGTGTGGAAAATTAATTTAAAGTTTAATCCTATAAAGCTAAATAAATCAATTTGAAGTAGACAGAATACAGGAAGCTAGGCCTTTTTATCTTAAAAAATAAAAGCAGCAATATATAACTGGGTAAGTAAAAAAGAAACAGGACCGTCGATTCACTACGGGTTAAGATTAACTTTTAGTTGTCTGTTTTCTATGTGTATTTGGCTTGCACGTCTCGTTCAAACAACCAAGAAGATCATCCTATGATCAAATAGCCTGACGTCATATGACGTTAATGGCGGGGAATGATTTGTCTCTGTGCTTCCAGCTCAAGACTCTGCAGTGACGTCCCTCATAGGCAGAGTGAACGACTCAGAGAGGGAGGTGAAGAAGCAGAATGACGATCTGAGCGCCTCCAAGGCCGACCTGCAGCTGCAGAAGAAGAAGGTGGAGGATCTGGAGACAGAGAACAAAGGTGGGACACCCCGGGGAGCCAGACATCAAGGGCTCTATTCCCTCCCTGGCCTTAGGTGCTAAACTGGCGTTAAACGCAAAGAAACACACTTTGCGCCTGCGTACCCCTGACTCTAGAAGATAGCATCATGTTTTTACGCCTCGAAATGCACTTGACGCTGAAGAGGCGTGTGGCGCAGTGCCAGAATAGGCCAGAATGGGCGTTTCGGCCTTAAATACCAGCCTAAAGCGATCTTCCCAACTGCCGTTAGTGCTTCTCAAAACCAGGCCTTATTCACTGCGCCGGCTCCCCTACCCAATGCCACACAAGACACACATGCTTCTCTCCCAGCATGCATTGAGGCTAATACATTTTGACAAGAGAAAGCAATCAAATCAGCCTAAGTAGGCTAAGTGGTAGATAGAAATAATATTTATGTTAACACAACATGCAATTCTAGAACATTTCAATATTGGACAAAATAAAACATAAAAATCAAAACACAACCCTATGTGAAACATACATGTAATCCAGGGTTGTGTATATATATCCGTCGCAAATACAACGTGGTATAGCCGAGTTACACATGTTGTAACATTAATGTTACAACATGGCGCTACCAGCCGCATCAAGTGCCTATGTGCTTGTAAGAAATGTGCGTTGAATCCCGTGCAAGGGGTCCATGAGAAGTCAGCTGAGCAAGTTACTTTTCGCTCTTAACCTCATCTACTGTAAGTAGGCTAGAAATGGATCCCAGATAATTGTAAATTTCCTAAATGAATTGGTCCTCAGGAACCGGAGTCTCTCCATATGTATAACCAAGACCATGGGCCCTATTCTCCCACAGGCCTTCGGCGCTAAAACAGGCCTTAAACGCAAAAAAACGTGCCTTGCACCTGCCTCGGGAAGATATCAATATGGCTTTACGCTGCCAAATGCGCTTTAGGCCGAATGGGCGTGGCGCAGTCCCAGAATGGGCGAGAATGGGCGTGTCGGCCTTAAATATCGGCCTAATGATATCTACCCACCTGGCGTAAATTTAGCGCTTTGCGCTTTTGAAAACCAGGCCTATTCAGTGCGCCAGTTGCGAAGAGCGCTCTTCTGCCTCTCCCCTGTCACCCTTCTCTGTCTCTCTCTGACTCCCTCGCTTAGACAGACACAACACACTTCCCATAGGAAAAAGAAGTTGCAAGTTCACTGCCTGGCATGTCCCAGCATGCATTGTGCTGCTCCATTTCGCTACTAAATAGCAACCAAATGAGCCAAAATAGATATAAAAGGTAGATCTAAAATAATGTGTAATTGTAACACAACCTGCAATTGTAGAACATTTCAATATTGGACCAAATAAAACATCGAAATGAAAACACCACCCTATGTGAAACATATATGTCCTCCTGGGCCTATATATATCCCTTGTCGATTTAACGTGATTTAGATAAGTGACAGCGGAAAAGTGAAGCATGTGATTTGTTTATTGCACTTATCCAATGAGCATGATGGTGCATAATTTTACGCTTAAAAGGCGTGGTTGTAATGCTTTAGGCTGCGTGTAGCGCCAACACCAAGATATCAAGTGTGCTGGTCCACGCCCACTGCGCTCGGCCTATTTTCTACGCCGATGCAAAGATAGGGGCCCATGTCCGTCAGCCACAGCTGAAAAGAAGGTGGAGAGGGGGACTTCCACTCCTTCAGAATGAGTCTCTTGGGGGGTACGGTGGTGCAGTGGTAAGCGCTGTCGCCTCACAGCTCGAAGGTCCTGGGTTCGATTCTCACCTGGGAAGCTGTGAACGCTGAAGGAATGCGTGCCCGTCCGCATGTCCTCGAGGGCCCACCGCCCGGGTGGGGTCGTCAAAAGGGCCTTTCTGTGTGGAGTTTGCATGTTTTCCCCGTGCCTCCCGGGGGTTTTCCTTCATATAGGAACTCCCTTCACCAAAACATGCAATATCCTGGTTGCTAATGTGGTTCCAGCTCCTCTGGTCGTTAAGGGCGCCTGTTCGGAGGGAGGGGAACCGGTTGGAATAGCGTGAACCTCCCACGTGCTATGTCCTACCAGTGAAGCTTCCCCTGTCAGGTGAAAAGAAGCGGCTGGCTAACTGCCCATGTCTCGGAGGAAGCATGGAGCCAGTTTCGGCTCTCCCCAGATCGGCAGAGGGTGGAGTAGCAACCAGAATAAATAAAAGTAAATTAGCACTAAGGGGGATAAAAATGGGATAAAAAATCAGGGGGGGGGAATATAATAACAGAATGAGTCTCTTGGAGATAGTCGTCCCCTGCGTCAGAGACTGTTGTACAGCCGTAGGGAGGAGTAGAGAGGATTCTGAGCAGCCGAAGATGGCGAGTTCCACCTCCGGTTGAAGGGTTATTTTATAGGCTTTAGAGCAGTGGTTCTCAAATGGGGGTCCGTGGCACTTTGCCAGGGGGTCCGCGAAAAGTTTTCAGGTTAAGAAAAAAAAAAAAAAAAAATGCTACATGTTACTCATTCCTTCTCAAACTACTTCCTACATGGTGCTAGTCTATCAAAATATCTTGGCTGTCATTGATTGTGTTGCATAGTGGTTTTCTGTACTGTTGACAAATTGTGATATTGTAAGTCGCTTTGGACAAAACAAAAGTGTCTGCTAAATGACGTAATGTATACGTAAAAAAAAAAAAAGTCAAGCACGTTACCGTGGAAATAATTACGCTTAGCCCAAAATCACAAATCAGAATGTGGGGGTCCCCGGTATATTTTCTATCTTGTAAGGGGTCCTTGGCCGAAAAACATTTGAGAACCTCTGCTTTAGAGTACCAATCAAATATTTTGGCCCAGAATCCAGATAGTGAAGCCCAAAACCAAAAAGCATGGGATAGTGTACCCTCTGACACCTGACACCTATCACATAGTGGTGAGACGGAAGGGTAGATATTGTGCAACCTGGACTTGGAATAATGAAGACGATGAGTGACCTTAAATTGGATCAGTTGGGGCCCTATCTTCGCAAAAGCGGTAATTTAGCATTTGCGCTCGTTTAACGCCATGCGCAATGCAAATTGGGGGCGGGCACAAGCGCATGCCTGTTATAATTGTACTGGGCATAGGTGTGCTACATGCCAAAGCAGGTGTTTCAGCGCTAAAATGTGGGGATAGATGGCATTATCCTATCGTCAGCAGCGCGCAATTACTTTGGGCTAAGAGCTTTGAAAACGACCTCTTAGGCTAAATACCTCGCTGCGCTGGAGCGCACCATAATCTCTGTGCTGCGCAGAGCAGTGCAGAGTAATTAATTTCTTTTGGATGTCATTACGCACAGCCTTGCCACGCCAGCACATCAAATTCTGCTGCTAAAATTGGGTATTAGCAGATAATTCAGTGAGGCAATCAACTATAACTCCCTGAGAAACTTTTATCACATCGTAAATAGGGAAATTAATTGAGAAAACCTGTTGGACAAAGGACATAGGCTATTCACCTTCACCTATCCCATAACCCGGAGGGTCGTTGGCACCACAGATGATCTGTCAATAAGCTCTCTCCATCTCTCTTTGTCCTCGGCAGGAGTGAGTCCACTCTATTACGCATGGAGAGAATTACTGCATATTGGATGCCTCGCGCAAACAGCGATCGCGAGGAATGTGATTGGTTTTGATTGACGTAATGCCCAGCATTGCCTGGTCACACCTGTGAATAATTCTGGTAGTTAAGACCGCCCAAATCCCGTTTGCGCAGGCATTTTGGGCGCAGATGATTTTGGCACGGCTCTAATTTGCGCCTGCGACACGTGCCGTGAACATTTCCGCATCCCCGCCGAGAATTGCATCCCTAACATACGGGATGTCATGTCTACCAAGACAATTATATAACTTTTAAACAGTTACATTTCTGTATAAATCATTAAATATGCTCCCGTGAGGTGGGGATGTTGCCGGGCGAGGGTGCAAAACTCGGCATAACACCTGGACAAATGCGCAAGGCAGACGGGTATCTTCCCTGCCTTAAGGCACGCGCAAACAGGTGCGCAAGCGTAAATAGGGGATATCGCCTGTACGAAGATAGGGCCCTTTGTGTCTGCTGTTAATTGAGCAGAGCTAGACTATAGATAGACTCCTGTCCCATACAATTTCAAACAAGTCAACACCAAGTTCCTCCTGCCTGCCTCCCTAATCCTTTCAAAACTATTGGGCGATTAATCGATTAATTCTAATTTTGATAAAGAATTAAGTGTTTTAGGCACGATTCTTCAAGTAAAAATAACAGAGATTTCCTGTTTCCAGCCTCACAAATGTTAAGATGTTCTGCTTTTCTCTGTTTCTTATAATTACAAAACAAATACTTTTTTTCTTCTTCTTGTCTGTTGGTCCCTGATTGATTTGGAGAGTTTGGTTTTCAATACAGTTGACATCGTTTGTCCTCTTGTCTCTACTATCTAACTGCCACATCATGGATGATGACGCTTATTCTTCATTGACAAAAGAGAGAGACAGAGATGACAAACGTTTAAAGAAAAGAAAATGTGCAGCTGCATGTACATCAGAAGATTAGAACAATATTTTCCCATAATTGTGGAACTTCCAAACGTTGAGACCTGGAAAATATGCAATTCTTATTCAAGACAACTCCAGACATTTGCAGACCTGTGTAGGAGGCGGCAACAGCAAAACAAATCCATTAACTCATTCCCTGCCAGGGTTTCTGACCATTTTCACTGATCTTCCGGGACCCTGCACATATGTTCTTCTATGACTATGTAAACACTGAATATCTCAAAAGAAAGAAGAGAGCCTCTACTTTCATAGAAACAAATAGTTTGTTTCTGCCTTTCTTTAGTTATCGACGCTTGAATGTAGGTCGTTTTCACCGAAAACCCCCGTCTGTCCCTAGAAAGCAGAGAAAAAAGCCTTCTTGTGCAGCAGAGTGAGTGAAAGATTCACCCTGCACTCAGAGAGTGGACATGCCGGGTCCCAGGGGGTGGAGGCTTCTATAGCTCGATGTCTGGAGGTCTGGGGGCATGTCTGATGGCAGAAATGTACATGATGTGAGGGTTCACAAAGCAGATTACTAATCTGTAAGTATCTGGAAGTAGCACTTAATGAGGTGGCCAAGAGCGCATGGCGGTGAAAACACAGATTGATGTCATATGACGTTAATTGCGGGAAATAAGTTAAATGTTTGTTGTGGTTTTGTCTCTGTGCTTCCAGCTCAAGATTCTGCAGTGACGTCCCTCATAGGCAGAGTGAACGACACAGAGAGGGAGGTGAAGAAGCAGAATGATGATCTGAGCGCCTCCAAGGCCGACCTGCAGCTGCAGAAGAAGAAGGTGGAGGACCTGGAGACGGAGAACAAAGGTACCCGGGGAGCCGCAAATCAGGCCTGTTACAGTCAAGACCGCTTTGGTCGAGGTCGAGTCGAGACCGCAAAACTACCAGTCCAAATCAAGACCAATACCAGAGCAATGTGTTATCCAAGGCTACCATTGTATTTATTGACATTACGTCATTTAGCAGACGCTTTTCAGAATCGGATCAGATCAGATCAGAATCAGAAAGACTTTAATGATCCACGGGGGGAAATTAGGACAAGTTACAGTAGCTCGCTCACATAACACACATAGCATAAAATAAAATAAAATAAACAGTAGTAAAATATACATAGTATACATAGTATATACATAGTAAAATATACATAGCGATAGTAAAATAAGCAGAATAAGAAGAATAGGAACACAACATAGCATGGAATAAACAGTATTAAATGCGATAGGAGCAAAATAAGTGGAATACGTCTAAGTACCGTAAATTCCGGACTATAAGACGCACCGGTCTATAAGCCGCGGGACCAAAATTGACTATTTTTTTCTTCTATAAGCCGCACCGGTCTATAAGCCGCGGGTGTTTTGATGTTTAATTACCATATGAAAGGGTTCGTGCACAGAGAGGAATGTCGGGAAAGAGATGGCTGATTGGGGAAGCTCCCATTTATTAACATTTCAACAAAACAAAACAAAAGTCAGGTCACTAATCCCCAGACAAAATCACACAACAATAGGCTATATGTGCAGCAAACCTGTAACCAGAGAAGTCAAGTCACTAATCCTCGTCTTCCTCTTCTTCCTGCGTACTGAAACCACCAAAGTCCTCATCTTCAGTGTCGGAAACGAACAGGTTCAGGGTGGCTTCGTCAACCACTCTCCTCTCTCCTTCATTGTCACTCAAAACCAACGAACTCCTCTTCGTCACTGTCGGCATCGAACAGCCTCTGAAGCCTCTGACGGCCCTCAGCGCCAGCTGTGGCGGCGTCATCCTCTTCATCCCGCAGCAGTCCAGCGTTTTGGAACCCGTTGGTGATTGTGGATGTTTTCACACTCCTATAATATTCCGTGCTGAGACAGTTCCTCCTGCTGCACCGTCCAACGCCTCACCATTGACTCATCGATGCCCAGGTTACGCGCGGCTGCTCTGTTTCCCTCTTTTAATGCGAGATTGACTGCTTTCAACTTGAAAGCTGCGTCGTGTGAATTTCTGCGTACCTTCCCCATGGTAAGTGAGAGTGTTGCTTCTACTGCTCGTTCTCATGCTGTCGAGAACGAGCAAAGCTTTTTTTTGGTGAAAGAATCCTCCAGGGCGCTTCTTGTTAACAGTCCGAGTGAGTGGCAGGTCGAACGTCAAAGGCACTTCATCCATATTTATGATCTGCTCCGGTTCGATGGAATATTCCTTGATCTTCCTTTGTGTGAATTCGCCGAAGTTTGTGATTTTCTCCTGGTAGTCGGGGGAGGGAGTTGATGGCCGAGTGGCCGTTTGCTTACCGTAATTACCATATGTAAGTGGTCACGCACAGAGGGGATTGTCGGGAAAGAGATGGCTGTTTGAGGAAGCTCCCATTTACCGTATTACCGTAACATTTCAACAAAACAACATAACACAACACCACCGTTGTTTATTTTTACAGTGCACACAGTGTCCGCGGTGTGGTGAAAAGAGGGCAAGAGAGGAAATTAAAACAGAAGTGGATTTATAGTTAGAAAGAGTGCTAAAAAAGAGAGATTTTATTTGTATTTTTTTTTTTTTTTCTGAAAAAATCCATAGATAAGACGCACCGTTATATAAGCCGCAGGGGCCAAAAAACGGGAAAAAAGCTGCGGCTTATAGTCCGGAATTTACGGTAAGCAAAATACGTAGAGTAAGTATACCTTACGTGCCAAATGTCTTTATTGCACACTGAACTTATATTATTCGGCTTGCCCTATACGTTACACGTGGCTCAGCCAGGCACTTTTTTCTTTTCTTTTTTCAGTTAGCCTATCGGCTGGCTCAGTCTCAGGGAGACTGAGCGTCTCCGAGGTGCTCTTTTAAGAGGGGCATTAAATAGACCAATGGCCACAGGCAGGAATGATTTCCTGTGCCTCTCCGTGTTGCATCTAGGTGGAATCAGTCTCTCACTGAACGTACTCCTGTGTTTGACTAGCACGCCGTGGAGTGGGTGCGAGTCATTGCTCATGATGGAGCGTAGCCTGGACAACGTTCTCTTCCCTGACACCGCAGTCAGAGAGCCCAGATCCAGCCCCACAATGTCCCTGGCCTTACGGATCAGTTTGTTTAGTCTGTTGGCATCCGCTGCCTTCAGCCTGCTGCCCCAGCACACAATAGCATAAAGGAAGGCACTAGCCACTACCGACTCATAGAACATCCTCAGCATGGTCCGGCAGACGTTGAAGGACCTCAGCCGTCTCAGAAAGTAAAGACGGCTTTGAGACGGCTTTGTCCAAAGCGACTTACAATATCACATTTTTTCACAGAAAGCAACTATGCAACACAATCCATGACAGCTAAGCCATTTGGATGGATTAGAGTAGAACTATGTAGAAAGTAGTTTTCTTTTTAGTTTATTAGGCTACCTAATAAAACAGGTATTTTTTATGGCGCTTTACTGGGTTTTTATTCTGTAATGGACAAATCTGGAGCAGTTTATCACCATTTGTGACTTCTGTGTCACTATCGTGTGGAAAATTAATTTAAAGTTTAATCCTATAAAGCTAAATCAATCCCATTAGAAATAGACAGAATACAGGAAGCTAAGCCTTTTTACCTTCAAAATAAAAGCAGCAATATATAACTGGGTAAGTAAAAAAAACAAGTACCGTCAATTCACTACGGGTTAAGATTAACTTTTAGTTTTCTGTGTTCTGTGTATTTGGAAACACACAAAAACAACTTTGCAACATGTATCAATAAGGCTATTCGCTTATTTAATTGCCATTATTGTGAAGGCTGTAACCAGAAGTTTCAGTTTTATTCTGGCTCACTTGACACGGCTCTGAGTTTTTTTGCAGCTTCAGTCTGCATGCAAATCGTTATCACAAACGCTGTCTTTAACACGTTAAGTGCCATAGCCGAGATATCTCGTCTTACATAATCCAACGCTTGAGTGCCAGAGCCGAGATATCTCGTCTTACATAAACATTTTTTTTTTTTGACGGTGGGACATCAATCAACAACTTTTACATCTTCGAGATCACTATTGGAGCAAGAGAATGTGTATAATCTATTTTACCGACCACTAAGTGGCGACAGTGCTCTCCTGACTAGAGGAAGGCAAGCATTTTTTTAACTTGTCACGCCATTCTCACCCCAGCCATTCTCATGAAAATGGATGGGGGAAAACGCTTTCGTTTTCGCGCTGATTGCTGGCGATGCGGGATTGCAAATTTACATAATAGATTACAGGTGGAACACACTTTGAAACACGCAGCATAAATATGACCAGAATCGCAAAAGCTTCTCTCAACCAAAACTCCAAGAAGCGAGCGAGTCCATCCCGACTTCCTCAAACAGCGGCCGCGCAGCCACAGGCACAGGACAGCAGCAAAGCACTGAGACTGGTGACAAGCTTGTGACGGCCGCTGCAGCCAAGAAGAACGCCCACGGAGGGAGGAGTTGAAGCAACTCTCCCTCTCGCTCTCTCTCTCTCCTCTCTCTCTCTCTCGAGAGAGAGAGAGAGAGAGGAGAGAGAGAGAGAGAGAGAGCGCACAGAGTGGGAGACAAGGGCACCCATAATCACAGGCACGTGAGGTGGTTCTAAAAATCCATTTATCTCCAAACTCTCTGAAAATCTCTGAAACCATGCTGTACTCAACGGCTAATATCTACATAACTACTAACTCTGACTGCAAACTAACTCTTTTAGACAGAGAAAGCACACATTCTATTAGTTATTTTTAGATGATTGGTGTTCACGAATTCTTAACAGAAAATAATCCTCGGCTCTTGTAAAATGAGCCAGAATCCTCAAAAAAAAACCTGGCACAACTTACCTACAGGATTGAAAAAATGGCTGGCACTCAATGTGTTAAATGTGAAATCAAAGGCAAGAATGCAATGACAGTTTCCTGTTTTATGCAGAGATTGTTGTTGTGTAAACCAGGCCTAAGCTTGCACGTCTCGTTCAAACAGCCAGGAAGATCATCCTATGATCAAATTGCCTGACAGTAGGGATGGGCATCGAATTTCGAATTTTCGAATAATCGTTGTTATTATCAAGGTCGACTTTTATTATTGAAATTCGAAATTCGAAAAAAAAAAAAAAAACTTTTTTTTTTTTTTTTTTGAGTGAAATGTTGCATTGTCTCCCCTGATTCTAAGTATAGTCAAATCGCTTGGTTTGAGCAAGTAAAACAATTTTTATAAGCATTTTAAGCAAGGTTTATGGAAAAATGAATGGCGGATGAAATCCCATGAAGAGGGAGAGGGGGTGACTTTGGCACCCCTTTGGCACTCAGACCTGAGCCTACTAAATATTTAATGAACCACTCATGATTGTCAAAACTGTTTTTTATTTTCGAAAATGTCAATGTCATGTAACATGTTCTTTACTTCAGTGGTGCAATGCTTGTTTGAGCTAAAAATCCACAGCAGAAGCTTTTTATATTAATTAATAAAGCCGTAGACTTAGAATCAGGGGAGACAATGCAACATTTCACTCACAAAAAAAAAAAAAAAAAAAAAAAATTACATTTTTATTTTTATTTTCGAATTTCGAATTAAATTCGAATTTGGCCAGCGAATTTCGAATAGTGTTTTTGCTAGAAATGCCCATCCCTACCTGACAGGGATTGACATCATAATAATGGCGGGAAATAAGTGAAACGTTTGTTGTGATTTGTCTCTGTGCTTCCAGCTCAAGACTCTGCAGTGACGTCCCTCATAGGCAGAGTGAACGACACAGAGAGGGAGGTGAAGAAGCAGAACGATGATCTGAACGCCTCCAAGGCCGACCTGCAGCTGCAGAAGAAGAAGGTGGAAGATCTGGAGACGGAGAACAAAGGTGGGAAAACAACTGACTGGCTGACTGACTGACTGACTGGCTGACTGACTGGCTGACTGGCTGACTGACTGACTGGCTGACCGACTGACTGACTGGCTGACTGACTGACTGACTGACTGGCTGACTGACTGACTGACTGGCTGACTGACTGACTGACTGACTGGCTGACTGACTGACTGGCTGACCGACTGACTGACTGACTGACTGGCTGACTGACTGACTGGCTGACTGACTGACTGGCTGACTGACTGACTGGCTGACTGGCTGACTGACTGACTGACTGGCTGACTGACTGGCTGGCTGGCTGGCTGACGCAGTCAGTCAGTCATGTCATCATGGTGAAGCAATAATGTAAAGGAGAAAATCTATCCAATCTTTAACGTTAGAAAAAGAACCCATCCCCAGGCCAGCCCAGCCCCTGCTTCCAGCCATGGCGAGGTTGGCAGTGCAAGAGCTACAGTAGGTTATGGCTGAGGTTAGATTCATGATAGGCATGGATAGGCTATTTTTTCATGGAAACCAATATTTTAATTGTATAATGATCATCAGTATAAAAGGTATTCTCTGTGAAGTGATTTTCTGAAATAAATGGGCCTTGATGCTGGGAACAACTAAATAACTAAGATCAGAGGCGTCATGTCCATTGAATCGGAGTATTGTATTTTATTTCATTTTCATAACATGCAGTTATGATCATTTTATATCATTTTATAAGGAGTAAAACATATATGTCTAAATATGTCATAGATCATATTTAACACACACACACACACACACACACACACACACACACACACACACAAAAGCAAGGAGAGAGACAGATAACCATGATTATATTTCTATAATATTCGTATAATATTTCTATAGTGTGTAGTAGGCTACTCGATATGTCAACTCAATACAATGATTTGTCTCTGTCTTCCAGCTCAAGACTCTGCAGTGTCGTCCCTCAGAGGTGGAGTGAACGACACCCAGAGGCAGTTGGAGGAACTGCAGACAGGTAGAGCTGCTCACACTGTTTCACAGCATTTTCCTGTTGGAGGTGTGAGGTTATCTTCTGGAAGGATGTAGGTTAAGAGCCATGTTGCACTCTTGTGTTATTCGACATCTTCTTTTTCTTTAGCATTGTTTTCTTCAGATATATTTTATTGCCCTTATTATTTATTTATTTTTTATGTTTATTTATTTATCTTGTATTTTGTGTTGTTTTGTATTATGTATTACTATTGTTTTAATTCAGAATATTTTCTGTGAAGCACACTGATGCTTGTGCATGAAATGTGCTACATATTTAAAAACTGACTCGACTTGGCAAATATGTACCGTAATTTTCGGACTATAAGGCGCACCTGAATATAAGCCGCAGCTAAATTGAATGATGTGTACATATATAAGCCGCACTGGACTATAAGCCGCAGGTGTTTTAATGCCTGTAACAGAGATCTCCGTGTCTTATCAGCGGAGACCGTTTTGAGTCCTTACCCTCATCGTCGTAACACAGCCAGTTTCTCCATCTTTTGAAGCATGATGTTAGATTACAACGAGCTAGTTGTGTGGCTTAGCCTTCCAAAATGTTGCCGTTAATTTTTTAGAATGTAATACATAGAATTGGGAACGTTACATTCAATTTCATTCAGAATGTCTTTCTGGCTCAATCGCCGCCATTTTTCCCCCGGAGCGAGGGAGGGTGGGAGGAGGGAGGGTGTTTTACAGTAGTGGCTGAGAGAGCGTAGTGGCACAGTGCTCCAATCAGGTCGCGAGGCACATTTTTGCAACATCATCCAATCAGGGGGCATTCCCTGGCAATTCACATGGACGCGCATTGCTACGACCGGCGTAGTTAAGACCAGACGTAAGCCGTGTTGGTGAAAAAGGCATAAATCCACTCTAAAGACTGGTCTTAACTAAGACCGACGTAGGAGTTACGACCAGGCATAGTTAAGACCACTTGGTGCAACCGGCCCCCTGGTGTCCAGGAGGGAGGATTGTAGTGGAGCACTGAGGTGTCAGGTGTGACTGTGTGGGATGGCAAATGGCCAGGTAGGAGGCGTAAAGAGGAATCATAAACGTCTCCAAAGCGCACTAATGGCCCAATCCCACCGCAGCTAGTAGCGCGGTCCCGCTCCGCTCGACTCGACTTTTGGTCTCATCCCACCGGTATAAACCGGCCCAGCTCGGTTTGATTTGGGGCTGAGCTGGGCTACTTTTAGTACCTGCCTCGTCGGGGTTCTATTCTGCCAACCCGGGTCCATACCGTGACGTGAAAACATTGTAGGCGACTGATTGGTCAGGCAGAATCGTGTTTACTCTCTATATCCTACTGACTGTCAATGCAGCGCTGCATACCAGTTTACCTTCTTTTCTCTTCTATTATGCTTTTCTATCAGTCTTTTGTTTTGCTGCCTTCGCCTCTGGTGAAATAAAATCGGCGCGGTGGTTTCAATTGTCCAAAAGTCCGCTGCTCTGAAGCGCTTGTGTAGTTAGTGCTGCGTCGGCTCCGCTAGGCCGCAGGCGCCTGGTGAAGCCGCGGTTTTGCCTGGTGAGAGGCCGCGGGGGTAGAGGCTTCACTCTAGCGCAACCCCCGTCCCTCGCGCCCGCCCCTTTAGCAGCGCTTGTGAGTTTTGACTAACAACAAAGTGATATCCATTCTCCTGGTCGATTGTCACTTTTGCCCATGTACACTGTAACACCCGCCCAACATGCTGTGATGCTATGAGCTGGCTGCTCAGGCCAGGATCAAGGACTGTGATCATGCCAGCACTGCTCTCTCTCTCTCTCACACACACACACACACACACACACACACACACACACTGTAGGTAATTTAGAGGCACCAGTATTTCATAAACAGTTTAAAAGTTCTGTGTATGGATTTAATTGTAACGTTATGTTATAGCCTATTTCAGAACATGGGTGGAGGGCAGATATGCGGTCGCTGTGACGACCAGGTGTGGGCGGGGGCAGATGAAGGGCGGTCGAAGCAGAACGTCCATCGGGTTGAAGCAAGTAGAGCCGAGTGGTGACGGGCTGTGCAGGGCTGTAAAATGTGGTGGAATTGAGCCATTAGGTGCTCTGTGTGCTGCTATTTTTATAGGCTATTTTTTAATTCAATGAAAACTACGCCCGCACTGTGTTGATTCAGAGCCTATATTTCTAACGTTAAATCTATGATCTAAATAGGTCTATGGATTTTGGAAATTTAGACTTCTACTTGCAAAAAACACATTAGGTTTTATTGAGTAGACCTATATTAATGTGCTGTATATAGACACTAGGCAGAAACGGCAGCAGAAATCAAATGACTGATGTGAATAAAGCGGTAACTTTAGACAGTCCTTCAGTAACAGACTCATATCCAACGCAGACTTTGATTGTGACATGCAGTAAAGCTCCGTTAATTAATACACTTTGAAGTGTGGTTTCAATGAATGAGGAAATAGGCGTGTCTGACGCTGTAAAATCCGGAGCTATCCATATTGCATTGTGATTGGCTAGTTGTTACAAACCACGCCTCTATCGTGGCCACGAGCTCCTGTTCACGAGCATTTTCAGGTGCAGGAGCTCAGAGCTGATAAAAAAATCCTGAATGAACAGACCCAGCTGATAACTGGCGTCGTGCTACAGAATAGCTTGATTGTTTTGATCTGGTTAAGCCAAACCAGATCAAAAGACAGATCCTGGATCTCCATTCGTGTTCGAGGCCTCTGATCTGTACTCAAAACAAAACAAAACACAAAACAACAAAACCATTACTGTTTCATTTCTAATTGTTTTTTCCTGACACACGCGCATGCGCACACGCACACACACACACACACGTACACGCACACGCACACACACACACACACACACACACACACATGTTTCACTTCTAATTGTGTCCTTTCCTGTCACCCCCCCCCCCACACACACACACACACACACACACACACACACACACACACACACAGACACAGACAGAACCAGACAGCAGGTGGCGTTCTCTGCCTCTCTGGGTGATGTACGCACAGTGGGACCCTACAGCTACCACACAACGCTGATCTACAAGAACATCTTCACCAACTCTGGACACTACAGCTCAAGTACAGGTAGTGACCCAACACACACACACACACACACACACACACACACACACACACACACACACACACACACACACACACACACACTAAACAGACCCCCCCCCCCACACACACACACACACGCAGAGACACACAAGCGACAGACCCGCACGCACACATACACACACACACACATACAAGCACGCACGCACACACGCAGACACACACACACACACACACACGCAGAGACACACATACACACACACACACACACTAAACAGACCCCCCACACACACACACACACACACACACACACACGCAGAGACACACACAAGCAACAGACTCGCACGCACACATACACACACACACACACATACAAGCAAGCACGCACGCACACAGGCAGACACACGCAGACACACACACACACACACAGACACACACACACAGACACACACACACACGACAGAGTGGAGTTGACTTCATGGAGACTTGTCTTGTTGGCTTGTTTGTGCTACAGGCGTCTTCACAGCACCGGTGAGAGGAGTCTACTACTTCAGATTCACCGCCTTCAACTACCTCACTGATGAATATACAGGAGTGCTGCTCTACAGGAACAACGAGCTGCTGATGGAAAACTGGGAGTACCCCACTGACAGCAATGACCTCATCACCTACTTCTCCAACGCTCTGGTCC
Source organism: Poromitra crassiceps (assembly GCF_964638095.1). Taxonomy (NCBI): domain Eukaryota; kingdom Metazoa; phylum Chordata; class Actinopteri; order Beryciformes; family Melamphaidae; genus Poromitra; species Poromitra crassiceps. Next base: position 59,745,540 of record NC_139627.1, read on the forward strand.
TGCAGCTGCAGCCTGGAGACACAGTCTACATGAAACTACGCTCATATTACACGATCTACGATGATGGAAACAACCACTCCACCTTCAGCGGCTTCTTAATCTACACTTTGTAAATGTTCACTTTGAAAATGCATCTCAGCTCTCCCTTATCCTCCAATACAACTGTGTGTGTGTGTGTGTGTGTGTGTGTGTGTGTGTGTGTGTGTGTGTGTGCGCGTGCGCGTGTGCGTGTGCGTGTGCGTGTGCGTGTGCGTGTGCGTGTGTGTGTGTGCGCGTGTGCGTGTGCGTATACAGGTCTGTCTATTGTGCGTGTGCGTGTGTACGTTTGTGTGTATGGGCTATATAAACAGACTCTCTGTTCTTTCTTTTGATATATTCACTGTTTACATTTTAGAACAAAAATATGATTGTTTTTTTTGATTGTCCTCTTTACAACACAGCTGAGATCTTTTCCATGTGCTTCTAAAAGGAGAGAGAGAAGATGAGTCCAAGAGAAAGAGAAAGAGAGAGAGAGAGAGAGAGAGAGAGAGAGAGAGTGAAAGAGATAGAACAAGAGGGAGAGAGAGAAAGAAAGGCAAAGAGAGTGAAAGAGAGATAGAAAGAGGGGAGAGATAGAGAGGAAGACAGAGAGAGAGAGAGGGAAAGAGGGCCACAATACACTGCACATGACATCACTTTCCACCCCGCACAGTCATACAAACATGATGTCACAACACAGCACATACATCCAAACAACATGATGTCACAACACAGCACATAGCCATACATCCAAACAACATGATGTCACAACACAGCACATAGCCATACATCCAAACAACATGATGTCACAACCCAGCACATAGCCATACATCCAACCAACATGATGTCACAACACAGCACATAGCCATACATCCAACCAACATGATGTCACAACACAGCACATAGCCATACATCCAAACAACATGATAACACAGCACATAGCCATACATCCAAACAACATGATGTCACAACACAGCACATAGCCATACATCCAAACAACATGATGTCACAACACAGCACATAGCCATACATCCAACCAACATGATGTCACAACACAGCACATAGCCATACATCCAAACAACATGATAACACAGCACATAGCCATACATCCAAACAACATGATGTCACAACACAGCACATAGCCATACATCCAAACAACATGATGTCACAACACAGCACATAGCCATACATCCAAACAACATGATGTCACAACACAGCACATAGCCATACATCCAAACAACATGATGTCACAACACAGCACATAGCCATACATCCAAACAACATGATGTCACAACACAGCACATAGCCATACATCCAAACAACATGATGTCACAACACAGCACATAGCCATACATCCAAACAACATGATGGAGCATACAAAATAACAACCCCACACAGAACAAACCTCCTTATAGAATCTTTACATTTAGAATGAGATAGACAGCTCTCCCTCATCAACAGTGCACACTGCCCCCTACAGGCACCACACATTTTGAAACCCCGGAACATTGACCAAAGAGTAGTATACCAGTTCTGCCCTAAGGCGAGCAGAGACCCCCTGAACATACCGAGCCTGCTCCCCTGCACCTTGTTTCTCCTTGTCAGACACAAAGACAGTTCTGCCTGACCCAACAACAAGTTGATCAACACACGTTTGACCCTCTTGCTAAAAGCATATTTTGGTCCCAAAATAAACAAAGTTTCCCTCAACCTCCTGCACAAAGTGGTCAAAACCTTCAAAACAGGTGCAACACGATGACATCACACAAATACATGTTGAACAGATTCAGGCAGATGACAAAAAGGACATCCCACCCCCACACTCAAGTCCATCTTAGTCACCCGTGTGTTCGTTGCTATAGGCCCCATGCAGGATCCTCCACTGTAGGTCCCCTGACCTCTTATAAAGCAGCCTCCATCTAAAGCCTGCCATGCTCTGCTCACCCAGCATCTCCTGCCACTGATGCTCCCTGACCTCCTGGAGAGCCCTGATGTTCCTGACCTTAGTTACTGCCGCCTACAGGTGGACCCTCCCCTCCAACTCCCCAAACATCCCCAGACTCTCCCCCTCTCCTCCTCCCTGCCCCCAGTCTCAGCTGACACCAATAGAGAGCCTCTCCCTGAGGCTTGGAGGGGAGAGAGAGAGAGAGGGAGGGAGAGAGAGAGAGGGAGAGAGAGAGAGAGAGAGAGAGAGAGAGAGAGAGAGAGAGAGAGAGAAGAGAAAGAGAAAGAGAGAGAGAGAGAGAGAGAGAGAGAGAGAGAGAGTGAGAGATAGATAGAAAGAGAGAGAGAGTGAAAGAGAGATAGAAAGAGATTAGCCTGGTTTACAGCTGTGAAGAAAGTGATTGCTACGTGATGGAAAGCTCCTCACTGTCTGAGCTGCAGAGCCTGGCTTCTAATGTATTTAGATATAGTGAACTTACAGCCTGGTAGTGGGTACATGGTGCAAACCAGTCAATAATGTATTTAGATATAGTGAACTTACAGCAATCTACAGCTCGGGTTAGTTGGAAAATACTTGCTTTGAATCTCAAAGGCCTTTGAGAATGATTGCCTTATAGGGGGGGGGCAGTTTTGTTTTAATCTCAGTTTAATATGAGGGTTTGTTATGTTTGTCTTTTTTTCGTTGTGGTTGTTTTTCCTTCCTTTTGTGACCTTCAATGTTTTCTTTGACTTAATGAATGTTATACATTGTTGTCTATTGACTGTTTTTTCATTGTTACCTGTTTCAAGACAAGTGATAATAAAAGAAAAGATTTTATCACACAAAAATGAGAGCTAGAAAGAGAGGGAGGGAGAGGGAGAGAGAGGGAGAGAGAAAGAGGGAGAGAGTGAAAGAGAGATATGAAGAGAGAGAAAGAGGGAGAGAGACTACGCTGCATACTGACACTAAGACAAATTCCTCCTATGTGATCTACACTGTATACTGACTGTTAGAGCCAGTTTCCAATTTCTCTATTTAATTATTCAAATTATTATATTATTCTTGTTTGATGATTATGATTCATTGTTCTATTGGGTGTTCTATTGGGTTTGAATTATTTGTCTAAAGTCTGTCTGATTTGGTTTATTTACTATTGGGTCTAATGGCCAATTAATTGGGGAGCCATAAAAGGATCTCCCCCTGCTGTCCTTTCAAATGTATTGCAGACAGCTAAGCCAATATATGTTATGTGAAGTGATTGCAGGTGTGTGCTGATGGTGAGACGGGGAGCGGTACAGTTTTTTGACCGCAAAATAGCAAGTTCTTTGTGATAATTTTTTGTTTGGAAATAGTACATTTATGAATGTTTTGCTGCATGCCTGAACTGCAAATAAATATGATTTGAAGCAACTTTAACAAGGACCTCTGTACCTAATTGTTATTATTATTGTGAACCCACAACCCCGTCAAAGGCAAGTGGCTATTGAACTAATGTTTGTTAAGAAGCCACCACACTGACACTAAGACAAATTCCTCCTATGTGATCTACACTGCATAATGACACTAAGACAAATTCCTCCTATGTAATCTACACTGCATAATGACACTAAGACAAATTCCTCCTATGTGATCTACACTGCATAATGACACTAAGACAAATTCCTCCTATGTGATCTACACTGCATACTGACACTAAGACAAATTCCTCCTATGTGATCTACACTGCATACTGACACTAAGACAAATTCCTCCTATGTGATCTACACTGCATACTGACACTAAGACAACTTCCTCCTATGTAATCTACACTGCATACTGACACTAAGACAAATTCCTCCTATGTAATCTACACTGCATACTGACACTAAGACAAATTCCTCCTATGTGATCTACACTGCATACTGACACTAAGACAAATTCCTCCTATGTGATCTACACTGCATACTGACACTAAGACAAATTCCTCCTATGTGATCTACACTGCATAATGACACTAAGACAAATTCCTCCTATGTAATCTACACTGCATACTGACACTAAGACAAATTCCTCCTATGTAATCTACACTGCATACTGACACTAAGACAAATTCCTCCTATGTGATCTACACTGCATACTGACACTAAGACAAATTCCTCCTATGTAATCTACACTGCATAATGACACTAAGACAAATTCCTCCTATGTGATCTACACTGCATACTGACACTAAGACAAATTCCTCCTATGTGATCTACACTGCATACTGACACTAAGACAAATTCCTCCTATGTAATCTACACTGCATACTGACACTAAGACAAATTCCTCCTATGTAATCTACACTGCATACTGACACTAAGACAAATTCCTCCTATGTAATCTACACTGCATACTGACACTAAGACAAATTCCTCCTATGTGATCTACACTGCATACTGACACTAAGACACATTCCTCCTATGTGATCTATGCTGCATACTGACACTAAGACAAATTCCTCCTATGTGATCTACACTGCATACTGACACTAAGACAAATTCCTCCTATGTAATCTACACTGCATACTGACACTAAGACACATTCCTCCTATGTAATCTACACTGCATACTGACACTAAGACAAATTCCTCCTATGTGATCTACACTGCATACTGACACTAAGACAAATTCCTCCTATGTGATCTACACTGCATACTGACACTAAGACAAATTCCTCCTATGTAATCTACACTGCATAATGACACTAAGACAAATTCCTCCTATGTGATCTACACTGCATACTGACACTAAGACAAATTCCTCCTATGTGATCTACACTGCATACTGACACTAAGACAAATTCCTCCTATGTGATCTACACTGCATACTGACACTAAGACAAATTCCTCCTATGTAATCTACACTGCATACTGACACTAAGACAAATTCCTCCTATGTAATCTACACTGCATAATGACACTAAGACAAATTCCTCCTATGTGATCTACACTGCATACTGACACTAAGACAAATTCCTCCTATGTAATCTACACTGCATAATGACACTAAGACAAATTCCTCCTATGTGATCTACACTGCATACTGACACTAAGACAAATTCCTCCTATGTGATCTACACTGCATACTGACACTAAGACACATTCCTCCTATGTAATCTACACTGCATACTGACACTAAGACAAATTCCTCCTATGTGATCTACACTGCATACTGACACTAAGACAAATTCCTCCTATGTAATCTACACTGCATAATGACACTAAGACAAATTCCTCCTATGTGATCTACACTGCATTCTGACACTAAGACAAATTCCTCCTATGTAATCTACACTGCATACTGACACTAAGACAAATTCCTCCTATGTGATCTACACTGCATACTGACACTAAGACAAATTCCTCCTATGTGATCTACACTGCATAATGACACTAAGACAAATTCCTCCTATGTAATCTACACTGCATACTGACACTAAGACAAATTCCTCCTATGTGATCTACACTGCATACTGACACTAAGACAAATTCCTCCTATGTAATCTACACTGCATACTGACACTAAGACAAATTCCTCCTATGTGATCTACACTGCATAATGACACTAAGACACATTCCTCCTATGTAATCTACACTGCATACTGACACTAAGACAAATTCCTCCTATGTAATCTACACTGCATACTGACACTAAGACAAATTCCTCCTATGTGATCTACACTGCATACTGACAATAAGACAAATTCCTCCTATGTAATCTACACTGCATACTGACACTAAGACAAATTCCTCCTATGTAATCTACACTGCATACTGACACTAAGACAAATTCCTCCTATGTGATCTACACTGCATACTGACACTAAGACAAATTCCTCCTATGTAATCTACACTGCATAATGACACTAAGACAAATTCCTCCTATGTAATCTACACTGCATAATGACACTAAGACAAATTCCTCCTATGTAATCTACACTGCATAATGACACTAAGACACATTCCTCCTATGTAATCTACACTGCATACTGACACTAAGACAAATTCCTCCTATGTAATCTACACTGCATACTGACACTAAGACAAATTCCTCCTATGTAATCTACACTGCATACTGACACTAAGACAAATTCCTCCTATGTGATCTACACTGCATACTGACACTAAGACAAATTCCTCCTATGTAATCTACACTGCATAATGACACTAAGACAAATTCCTCCTATGTGATCTACACTGCATACTGACACTAAGACAAATTCCTCCTATGTGATCTACACTGCATACTGACACTAAGACAAATTCCTCCTATGTAATCTACACTGCATACTGACACTAAGACAAATTCCTCCTATGTGATCTACACTGCATACTGACACTAAGACAAATTCCTCCTATGTGATCTACACTGCATACTGACACTAAGACAAATTCCTCCTATGTGATCTACACTGCATACTGACACTAAGACACATTCCTCCTATGTGATCTACACTGCATACTGACACTAAGACACATTCCTCCTATGTGATCTACACTGCATACTGACACTAAGACAAATTCCTCCTATGTGATCTACACTGCATACTGACACTAAGACACATTCCTCCTATGTGATCTACACTGCATACTGACACTAAGACACATTCCTCCTATGTAATCTACACTGCATACTGACACTAAGACACATTCCTCCTATGTGATCTACACTGCATACTGACACTAAGACAAATTCCTCCTATGTGATCTACACTGCATACTGACACTAAGACAAATTCCTCCTATGTGATCTACACTGCATACTGACACTAAGACAAATTCCTCCTATGTAATCTTGCATATTGTGGCAATAAAAGTGATTCTGATTCTTATTTCTGGTAGTAATGTGAATCTTAGAGTTTGTTTCTTTTTTTATGAATGAGATGCTTCCTGGCTCGTTGGCTCACACCTTTTCAGACAGACGTTGATTCAGCGCTGTTACTACCTCCACTGGTGGAACGAAAGGCGTAACAAAATGACATATTATATTATATTATTATTTATTACTATGTAAAACAATATATATGTTAGAAAATATAAACAGTACAGCAGCATTAAAATAATGAGTGAATGAGAGACACACAAGAGCTGGAGATTTGATTCAGGGATGCAAACTCATGTATGGTGAAAAAAGAGAGATACGGGGGGGGGTCACACTGCACCATCACAACAGTTATTTCACTATTTCGATATCAAACTAGTCCATTGGAAATGTCTGTGCTGAGTGAGTGAATATTCAACACAGCAGCATTATTAACCTATAAACATAGTGCAATAAGGAGAACTGTGGAGCCCCCCAGGGGTCGCAGCTGGTACAAAAACAACATGGTAAACTAGTGTGCACAGTTTTATTACAATTTATAAATCTGTGCACATGGTTTACTAATCCATGGATTAGTAAACCATGTGCACAGATTTGATACTGGTAACATCATAGAGGGACTTTTAGGCCTATATACAGTGAGCCAGAGCCATTACACACAGCTTAGTCTCGCTGGCCAGCATCCGTGAGGAGTCTGGCGGCGCAGGTCTCCATTGTGGAATTGCGATGGGCGGAGCTTAGCGTCGGTGCCCTTGGAAAATAGTTTCCAACAATCCAACTTGCCATTTTCAGCGTGTAGCAACGAGCTAGCGTGTAGCTTTCTGCCGTTAGCTTGCTAGCTAGTTAGCATTGACACAAAGGGAGGAGGGAGCGGAAGCCGCTCTGACATGGTCGGTGCCAATGCAGCTGCTGTGTGACCAGGCACACTCCTGGTCTGTCAGAATAGACTCACTGACTCATACCATGCAGCTGCTGTGTGACCAGGCACACTCCTGGTCTGTCAGAATAGACTCACTGACTCATACCATGCAGCTGCTGTGTGACCAGCCACACTCCTGGTCTGTCAGAATAGACTCACTGACTCATACCATGCAGCTGCTGTGTGACCAGACACACTCCTGGTCTGTCAGAATAGACTCACTGACTCATACCATGCAGCTGCTGTGTGACCAGACACACTCCTGGTCTGTTAGAATAGACTCACTGACTCAGGTCCCTGAGAACAATGTGCTTAAAAGGTTCTCAAATATCTGGGACCCGTTTTTGGCCTTAAAGCAGAGAAGATTGCAGTCCGCTGTCCAGGTGTTATACTGAGTTTTGCACCCCCGCCAGATAGCAGCAAAACGCATCCCCACCTAACGGGAACATTATTGTAATGATTTATACAGAAACATAACTGTTTAAAAATGATATAATTGTTTGGGTAGACGTGACTTCCCTGTTTTTAAGTTAATACAGCCCCAAAATATGGTGGTGATGCATGGTGGTGCGGGGAAGCATAACTCGTCACAAGAACGGGCGCAAACGCAGATTAGAGGCGTGCCAAATCATTTATGCACGGCGCAAACGGGATTTGGGCGGTGTTAACCACCAGAATTATTCACAGGTGTGGCCTGGCAATGCCTGGGCGTTACATCAATCAAACCAGATTCCCGTCTTGCTGCAGTAATAGCATGCTGTAATTCTTCCCATGCGTAATTTGGATAGGTGTAGGCCTATTGACTGTATATATTATCCCTATCTCATAACGACACCATCACATCATACACCTGTTAAAAATATCTGAGTTTATTGCAATTCTGGTTATTTTGTTGACTGGGGTGGGACAATAGAAACGTGTTTGCAGCGGGTAAACGGCAGAGACAAAAGAAAAGATTGGAGGATTTACAGTGGACTCAATTAAAACTCGACTCGTGCCGAGGCTTGTGCCAGATCGGCTGTGATGCCAACGACCCTCCGGGTTATAGCAGGTGAAGGTGAATAGCCTATTGCAAGTAGGCTACAATGTACAAGTTTTCTCAATTAATTTACCATAACCCCTCCTTGCAATGTGATAAAAGTTTCTCAGTGAATTATAGTTGATTGCCTGACCGAATAATCTGCTGGTTACCCAATTTTAGCAGCAGCTGCGCTGCTCGGAGATTATGGTGCGCTCCCAGCGCAGCGAGGTATTTAGCGCATAAGAGGTCCTTTTCAAAGCTCTTAGCCCAAAGTAATTGTGCGCTGCTGACGATAGGATAATGCCATCTATCCCTACATTTTAGCGCTGAAACGCCTGCTTTGGCATGTGGCACGCCTATGCCCAGTACAATTATAACAGGCATGCGCTTGTGCCTGCCCCCAATTTGCATTGTGCACGCGTTAAACGAGCGCAAATGCTAAATTTGCGCTTGATACTACTGTATCGGCAGTGTCCCAATTAAATATCTTCTTAGTGAGTCTTTGGTCAGACATTCTCACAAGTCTATTCTATAGTCGAAGGATTTGAACTCTGTGTCTGATGCTTGGGGATTCCCAACCCATATCTCCACTAATGGCCAGAACTGAGGTGAATTTATGAACTCCTAGATGGCTCTGTGATGCACAGTGTTACAGCTTGTATGTTCACAGAAACCCCAAACACCAGAAGCATATAGTCAGACACAGGACAGACACATGAGTTATACAGTTGTGTGTGTAAGTATGTATGTACCTCCTGAGCTTGAAAGCAAGCAAGTTTTTTCTTTTCTTTTGCAGTTTTAAGAATATCTCAGTTTAATTTAGCATTAGGATTAGACTGTTGTGATGTCATTATTCAGTTTTAACCATCAATAATTGTTCCTTTTCTCATCATTTCATTTCTCAGAGTAAATACTGTATATTTATTTCGAGATTTTGTCAATTATTTGTGCTGTTATGGTTATTATTAGCTTAGTTACTCACTTCTACACTAGCTTAGATTGTGTTAATTATGGATGGAATTATAGTGAAAATAGATTATCCCCCCTTTTTGCTGGGGACCCCCCTTTGAAAACCACTTGCTTATAGGCTACAACTGTTGTGAGAAGCTGGTGAATTGTTGCACATTGATTAAACAATTGCATTATTTAAACAAACAAATTAGATGGATTAAACAGCTGTCATCTGGTGCATTTTAGGCTCAGGAGAAACAGAGTTGATCTGGGAATAATTTCTGGCTGAGCAATGCAATGCACCTCAAAATAAAGTAAGCCATTTACAGTTAGTTTGTCAGTAAAAGGTTAAGTTTGATGAATAAATCAAACAAAACCACTCCGCTACTGTACTGTTGACAGTAGCTGTCGTAAAGACAGGGGGAGTGACTATCAGCTACAGCGTTATTTACCCCCTTCCCGACATGCTAGGTTGACATGCTTGGTCCCATAGATTCCTTATTTCTTCTACTTTCATATGGTATAAAGATTATCACTCTAGCTTCAAAAATGAGCTCCCTGTCAGCCGTGGATTCACAGGCCAAATTCAGTTTAAAAATGTGACAGTTTAAGGTCGCCGTTTTTATTTGGAAAAATGACAGTCTATGCAGCATGAAACATATTAATACGAAAAAATAGCGCTGCTTGGTGGACCATTTGCACGCCGGATTTACTAGAAGACCCGGATAACTTGAACTTCATTGACTTACTTGCACATCCATGCCGTCTGTAACCGCGTGCAGCCGAGACGTTGCAGTATCCCAGTGTTTGCGGAGATTTCAGTCTCCGCGCGTACCACCCGCTCTCAACTCGTGTTGTGGAAAGTCCTGTTGGCTCGCGCCTCGCGTAATACAATGCAACGACTGTGAGCTACTGCTTGATCAAAAGTAAATAAAAAGAAGAAGGGGGAAATATAGCTGCTACTGTCGTGTAAATCTATCTATTACTGTCAGGTCATCACATTAAAGTGGTAAAAGTCTGCAAAGTGAAAATCCAATAAACTTCTCTTCTTTTCAAAAGCAGATCCATGTCACCACCTCTAGGTGGCACCCTTAGTTCTTCTAGAACCATAGAAACGAAGTGTAGATATGTCATGTCTCATATCATTAAAATGGACCGAAACAGGATCATTTCTGTCATTACTGCGTATCGTGCTCTTGTGTTCACTAATTCTCAGCTTTAATTGTCTCGTCGTCTTGCCTACATAAGCGAGACCACATGTAAACAACATAAGTAGATGCACAGGTGATGACACTTTTAATGGGAAATAATGTTCCTGTGTGAGGGTGACTGAAGTGGGAGCTCTTAGCTGTGCTGTTGCACTGGGCACAGTGGCCACAGCGGTAATTGCCATTTGGAATTGGGCTGAGTAATGACTGTATTGGTAGACCAACTGTGTTCTTACTAGTAAATTGTGCGTGTACTAGATGGTCTCTCAAATGACGGTCCCTTCTAAACCGATGGGATCGCCGGCGATCCCAAATACCATGCCCTGTTCTCAGTACCGTAACTCCTAGACCGTTTGTCCTATCGGAGAAATCTCGACGGTTCTAGAAAGAGGAGAAGCTGCGCTTTCTCCCCATATACATGACATTACGGTAATCTACTGGGAACATACGTCAGCAGCGCGACAAACAAACAGGGAAGTGAAATCTGAAAAAGACGAGAGAGAGAGAAAAGAAAGGTGTATTTTTTGGAACAACTCCCAGACATTTATCAGTTTTATTCATTTTATTTCAGTGTTTGTCCGTTGTCTTTCAGTGTTTTGTGTAGTTTTTTTTAGTCTCAACATGTCGAAGCGTTCAATCAGAACGACCAAGCGAACACGGAGATTCAGTCACAGTGAAGAAGACGCCACGCCATTGTAAGTACTGTGAAATACTTTTCAGTAAATATACAGTGGATATTGACTTCACTCAAACAAAAACTTACAACTTTATTCAAATAATACTTGTCAATATCATGACCTAGCATGAGTAATAACAATATGTATAGTAAATACAGAGGTGGATAGGCTATCCAAGGTGCGCCTTTACGCATGCACTTTCCCTCTGCAGCTCTGAATTGACTTGGGGTAACCCCACTATATTCTTGTGTGCAACATTACCTTTCTTTTCAATATGATATGCAGTAATTATTTTATTCTCATCTAAAAGTTGTGAACGTTTTTTTATGACTCTGATCACTGATCACTGATCAGTGGGACAAAAATAGCTGGTGTATTTTACTAGGGATGATTGATTTATGATGATGATGTCACAGTGGGATTTAGGACATCACAGATGATGTCACAGTGGGATTTAGGACATCACAGTGGGACAGAGAAACAAACAGAGCCCCAGCTCCCATCACTGATCAGTGGGACAAAAATAGCTGGTGTGGGTAGGTGGATATCATGCAGTCAATTACATTTATATTTTATCTTATCTTATGTCTATATTTTTAGGGTGCCTTGACTGCCTTCTGCTGACCAGGGGGATCCAGAGCCAGCTGATGAATAACCAGGCCCTCCCTGGAAGTGTGATGTGTGCACTGTGGACCTGTGTCTGTGGCCAGACAGGAACTGTTTCAAGGAATACCACCAAGGAAAAGGCCAGAACACGTCTGGAAATTAGGAAAGACAATAAAAAGGCCAGGGAGGTCACAGACTTTGTTGGACATTGTAAATAGTTTGTATAGTTCAAATTTTCAGTTTCCAAAAAAAAAAAAAAAAGTTTTAATTTCAGTGTACATGTACATGTGTACCTGTAAATGTGAAATCACAGTTTGTGCAAAAGAAGGCACAAAAAGCGATTTTGCCTGATGAGGAAAAAGAAGCAGAAGAACCTCTTTCCAGAAGCATGGGGGGCAAACACTTTACTGACAGTTGGATAACAAGTTCATTTTCCAATTCAAATTGTGTAAATCTTTATATCTGTGGAATTATATGGCTTTCTATACTAAAAGCCTGTCAAATCCAATTCTGTTTTTTGTTTTTCTTCCCTCTAAACTGTTATTACACACTCAAGACATACTGTGAAATGTAAATAACTCCAGATAATGGAAGTTGAACTGATTCTGAAAAAAGGGGCAAAAGCACTTACTCCAAAAACATTTTCTGACTCTTTTACAGCCAAAACAACTAAATATTTCCAGGCGGACTTTATCAGGCTTAGCTATAGAAGGGCTTTAGGCAATCAGAGGTGGATCTCTGAAAATCGTGGCTAACTCTGTGTCTGACTGTAAAATGTGCCAGTGTTTGACCAACCAATCATAGATTAGCATGAGATAAATTACCAAGGACATTAAATGCCCAAGGGGGTAATGTCAAGCCCCCAGGAATAGCGCTGGGCTTTGAAGCCATTTGAACATGCTGGCGAAGCTCTGTATTGCAAGTCACGTGACGCCATGCAGCCCAGAAAGGAAAATTCCCATCCACTTGCATGGGGACTCCGGCAGCTGTTAAACCCAGCGGAAATTTTTCCGGGTGTCACTCAAAGTCTAAAACGACTCTTTTAATTATCAAATATTTTTTTATGGGGCATTTTTTCTTCACAAGCCACTAAGAGCCGTATACGGGTGTATTTTCTTCATCTACATCTACATCCATGGGTGGGAGGGGTGGGAGACGTCATGGAATACGTCATGGCACACCACTGAGATATATGAATGGAGAGAATGTCCCTATCTCCTCCCTGTATGTGTATTTGAAGCGAAAATCAGTGAACCAGAGTCTGCACAGTACCTCCGTTGAGTTAGAACCTCTGAGAGCTTCCCGACCCTCTGACCTTTCTAATGTACAGTATAATGTATAGTATAGTATAGTATAGTATAGTATAATGTATAGTATAAGTTCTCTCAGCGCTCTCAGCCCGGACCAGAAGTGGAGGCAGGCCTCACTCACCCTCAGCCTCACTGGGGGGATTATCTGAGGTACTGCTGTGTTGATTAGGCTAGGCTAATGTTTCCGTGGCATTTTGATTAACTTTATGATTTAATTCCTTTTGGAGCAAATGTTGGTTTTACAAATCTAACCTTGACGCTTTACGCTACATTGTTTACTGGTATAGTGTGGGTAGCGCAGCCTGTAATGTTCCATTTAATATAGCTCAGTGGTAACGTTAGCCTAGCTGCCTATAGTCTCGTCTCTGTTAACTATATCCTCACAACAGCTAAGAAAGGAGCTTGTGAAGAACGAACATCCCCACAGTCAAAGCATTTCTCTGAGATATCCATATAAAAACGTTTGTTGCTTTAATACCAAAAATAAAACCTCCGTTTATGTGACGCTAACGGCTAACCCGTTAGCAATTCGCTCATGGCTGGTGCTTGCGTACTAGTCGTGCATTCCTTTATAACTGGGAACTGGTAATCTTACCGGTTCAAAGTTCATGAGCTGGGACGTGACGTCACTAGAGCTGGTATTTCCCATTCCAAACTCGTAGGAGCCTCAGCAGCCCCGACGTAAAAAATCCAAGATGGCTGATCCGCGCAACAACAGTAGTTATAATCGTATAAATGCTATTTAGCACTTCTGTCTTGTTTGTGTGTTTGTATGCGCAAAATGAAACGAAATGCCTTGTTATCAACTGTTATTGCTAACAATGGCTAGCCTGGCTAGCTAGTGGATCTGACCAGTGAACAGTGAACTTCCCAGCTCAACTTTTCTGCAAATGGAATGCTAACAAAACGGATGTGACGTCATTTAGCCTCCACATCCCAGTTCTTTTGCGATAAAGGAACGCACGATAGGCCCCATCTGACCCGGGACGGGAGTTAATGTTATAAAACCCATTTCCTGGCAGTTGGACAACCTGGTAAGTTCTGAAAATATGTGTATATTATTGTGTTATTCCAGCTATCGTTATCGGTTGTTAAGTTAGTAATATTAAGCCGATAAATAATGAAAAACAGCCGACTAGCGAAAGCGGCTAATGCTATTGCTATGTTAAAAACGCTGGAGTAACTTATAAAACACACATATTTTCGGAACTTACTTCAGTCCCCAACCAACGTTAATTCCTCGCGCACCTTTCTCAAAACAATGTTCTTTTTATTGCGCTCCATTGATATGTCTGGTAGGCACAGCCACCCCATGAGCCACCCCGACCTCCAGGGAGCCACTACCCGTGCTAAGAGCCTCTGTCCCGGCCCCACACACCCAGCAGAGCCACCCAGACCTCCAGGCAGCGTTACATGAAAGCACAAAGCAGCACTGTGTCCTGTCTATGTCAAACTAACGCTAGTTCTATAATGTGAAGAGCCTGTCCAGCCAATGACGGCTTGAGACTGGCTGCCACAGCTGTCAATCATCCATTTTTATCCTTTTTCATATGTCAAATAACTACTTAAAAACAAACTGATCAGAAAAATGACCACTTGCACAGGCATTAGCATGATAATGGCTATCTAAAATGATACAAACCACCTTTGGAAAAAAATTATCTGACGTTTACTGTGAATATTTCGGTTGTGATTTTCCCATCCACTAACATGGGGGGGCGGGCCTTGGGACCTAATACTGGATTCAGCCGTCAGGGCGGCGATCTGACATGCAGCGGCTTCACTAAACGGGACCTCAAATGGCGTCCATCTTTATTTATGTGGCACAAATGTGCACTTCGCCTTGGGCCGCATGGTCAGGAAGTAAAACCAGGAAGAAAAACCCCCCATGATGGCTTCATGCGCCAGTGAGCAACCTCCGTCCGAATACATGGGTGGGCGTGGCAAGTCCCCTATCCAGTTATTTTAATACATCCATGGGTAATGTTAATGTAGGGTACCCCTGAGGGCACATACATGCCACTCTCCTTTCCATCAGTGCCCTACAGGTGTCACTGTTGAAGAATTTTAAGAATATCATGAATACCATGAATTTTATTTAAATTGATATTTTATAATATATATATATATATATATATATATATATATATATATATATATATATATATATATATAAAATCCCCCATCTCTTCTAAAAAATAAGGGAGGCTCATCCTCCCTTCCATACATTAATAACCTCCCCTGACACATATACTTATTTTCAATTTTATGACTAAGCATGACTGAGGCCCGTCCATATATTCCCCTGCATTTGGCGAGTTTGTCTATCTATGGACTACCAGGACAGCACACAGACCACAGACTCGCTGCTACCGCTGCTGCCTGCCCCAGCCTGCTTTTGCTGCTGCAACGTTCCTCCACCGTGGCTGAATTCCAGTCACAACAACACAAATGTCAAGTGTGTGGAGACAACACTAAAAAGCATGCGCCCCGAGAGGGACCGCTCACGACCAGCTCTCTACTCTAAGTAAGTAGGCTATGGCTATGCATTTTCCTTCTCTGTCCTACACACATGTCTACTTCAGTCTCACACGACAACATATGTCTGCATGCTGGAAATCAGACCTGAGAGTAGATTATATAGCCGAGTGCGGCCAATCAGCGTGCAGGCGCTATTGCACCCAGGTGGTGCTAGTTAGTGTATAGCTCCACCAATATTAAATTTGGTTCTACTATAATTTCGTTCCCTGAATGCCAGATATATGTATTTAGTTGCTAACATGTTGTAAAAATTATCTTTAGGTCATGCTCTAACATTGTGCCAATGCTCATGCTTTTATCATCAAAGGCACAATTCCCTCAAATATTGCACATATCTGCATGCCGGGGTAACCGGCATATATTTTGATCAAATGCATTTTAGGTAAGAATACATTTTAGAGACAGAAATAAAAAGATTTGCATGGCATCAAATGCATTTTCAAAATGTATTTTGAAGATCCCATCTATTCTAAATGTATTTGAAATGCATTGTGGCAAAAATAAATAATGTAAAATATATTTTGTTTCCATATGGGAGACATGTTGAGATGGGAATCGTTCTCCATGTGTGAATGTCTGTAACTTTTACTAAGATCTTCCAATGGATTCCTTCAACTCAGGTAAACTGTTGGTGTTTAGCTTAGTTTTGTTTTGTATGAATGTATTCAATACTACATCTCCAAATATATATGCTTTATTGTAACATGTTGACAGAAAAGAAATAATATCAAACATGAATATTTGTTAAAACTATGTACCAACAAAACATACAGACACAAAGTAATAATGAATGATACACTCACTATGAAACTGTGATGCACAGTCAGTTTTAAAGACATGATGCATATCAGGGATTGACTGATATGGGGTATTCGAGGCCGATGCAGATATTTTCCAGTACATTTAAATCTCAGTACCTTTAAAGAGGAGAATAGCAAGCGACTTGGACAAGCCTCCAACTGTACTAACACCTCTCCACTGAAACTAATGAAATGATACAGGATAACTCACCACACCTATTCAATGGGAGGAAAACTCTTGGACACAGCCATTTAAATGCAGAATTTTGTTGCAAAAACCCAACTGGTTAATTAAATGAATAAATAAAGTATGCAAATAAAATGTCATGTCTGCTTTTCCAGACTCTTTAGCTGTGTTCAGGAGGAACCTACGTCTACTTGCGTAAGAGTGAAAAAGTATCTTGTGAAAAAATTACTCGGGTAGTGAGTAACTTTATGAGTAACTAAAGATGTGATTTATTACGGTAACGTTATACGACGGTCTGTTGTCGTTGGTTTTCCTATACTGCTCATTAGAGAATGACATTAAATTTTTTATTTAACCTTTATTTAAAGAGCGAAGTCTCATTAACCCATTGATACCTGATGCAGCATTTGCGTGTATATCCCTCATTTGTGTGTGTGTCCCTTTAAGACCGCGAACCCCGTCTTAAAGGGATACACACACAAATGCTGCATCAGGTATCAATGGGTTAAGACACGGGGTCTCATTCTCAAGAGAGAGCTGGTCAGCCAGCAGCAGCGAGACACACAGGTCAGACACACAGGACATCCAATACAGGGACAAGGTAGAAACAGCTCACAAAGTGATGAGTAGAAGTGGTCGACAGATTTTAACTGCTAAAGGTGCGTTCACACCGAGATATTTATTTTTCGCTCTGTCGCTCAAGTCAACCCTTTGGAATCGCTCTGTCGCTCTGTTTAAATCGCTCATCAACAGGCGCACGAAATGACGGACATGTGGGGGATATAACGTTACGCAATGTCATGATATTTGTCCACTACGAGCCACCGTCATTGTTTACAAGCTAAAGCCTATCAGCGTGCTCCTAATGCGAGCTCCATACCGGTAGGACTTCATGTCAGCTGTCAGGCTGTCAATGTGGTTTGTTGCCACACAATAAACCAGCGGTTTGTTCCAAGCCAGTGTGATCCTTGACTCGCTCTCACACGGCAGCCAATCAGCGTTGAGCGTTGAGCGACTGATGCCAGCGTATTTTCGCTCGAGTTGGGATATTTCATCTCGAGCGACGAGCGAATTTTCTCCCTATCGCTCTGTCTCTGCCGCTCGGACGCCCAGCGATTTTTCTCCCAGGCGAATATACGCTCAATCGCTCATTTGCATTGACTTTGTATGTAAACTCGACGCCAGCGAAAAACTTTAATAGGTCGGTGTGAACGCACCTTAAGTACAAAGCAACTGCCCACAGACGCTAAGTACAAAGCAAACCCCCACAGACGCTCTCTCTCTTGCTTTTGTAAAAGTCGTTTCAAATGTCTTAGGGAAATTGAGCTGTACAGCTTAAATTTCTCTTGTAACGTGTTCCAGGTTGAGGGGGCAGAGTAGGAGAAGGCCTTCTTACCCATTCTACCCTAAAGCATGGCACCCATTCTATTCTAAAGCACGGCACCCGTTCTATTCTAAAACATGGCATATCCTCCTTTCCCTGTTCTCTCCTCCCCCATATTCCACCCCCCTTCCTCCTCTTCTCTCCCCTTTTTCTATCATATTGCTCAATGTGTTATTATTACTACTGTAATTGCTACTGTTGTGTCGGCTAGATTTAGCTAGACATATTTTCTGTGAAGTCCTCTGAGACATGCTTGTGAATTAGGGCTATACAAATAAACTTGATTTTACTTTTTACAAGTTCTGTATGGACCGAGGGGGTGGAGACATGATGAAGCCCTGAGAGCGTAAAGCTACACTGTTTACTGTGGACAGATGAATGGGCAGCAGTCTAAGGATGGGATTTATAAATAAAGATGATGATTTTATAATAAAGTGTAAAGTTACGTGCATGGACAGTGATGACCAGTTGACTAAAGAATAGAGAACAATGGTGTATGAGGGGTTTACAACGGGTTATGAATCTCAGGGCTCCGTGTGAGACAGCGTCCAGCAAACGCAGTGAGCTGACGCATTCACGTACAGCACATCCCCATAATCCAGGAGAGGCGAGAAGGTGGCAGCAACAAGACATTTCTTAGAAGAAAAACAGGATTTGCTCCCGAAAAAGAAGCCCAAATTTAATTTTAATTTCTTTAAGAGATTATCAATATGATGAAAAAATGTCTTCATCAATTGCGATAAATTGCCTAAATATTTGTAGGTGGTCACAGTCTCAATAGGGGTACTGCACCGGCATGACACATGGCACTTTCTTTTTGTTGGAAAACAACATGGCCTTGGTTTTGTTTCCATTTAACACCAGTCTGAGGTGATACAGGTGTCAAATGCAGACTCTGAATCTGAATGATTCAGATAATTTCTAAAACAACTTCACTGAAATCATTATAGTCATGAAACGCTGAAACTGCATTTAAACACCCAAAACTCTCCATTCAAAACCTCTTCTCCTTAGAGTGACGGCTCCAAGTTGAAGCAGCGTGGAGCCCTAAGCCTAAGGTGACTTCAGTGATGGATACAGTCTTCATGCAATATTTCCATAAGGAACTTTGGCAGCGTCCATGTTGTGAGGTCTAGCAGGCAGGACTCTCACAGCTTCCGTCCGCCAGCGCACGAACTGCAGAGTCTGCCACCAGGAAACACACAGCTTCAATACAGGAAACAGAGCTTCAATAGAGAGGCAAAGTGAACGTCACTTCCTGCTTCAGCACTGTATCAGAGATTTTTATCCACCATTTATTTTCCCATCGATATTTCGTAATATCCTTAGAAAAATAGTTTTACTTCGTCAAACCAAACGGTCCAGCTATATTTAGAATCGGGAGAGACCATAGAACATTTCACTCGGACCAAAACTTAAAAAATTACATAATTTTTATTTATTTAAATCCGAGTGAAATGTTATGTGGTCTCTCCTGTTTCTAAATATACAAAATGTCCATGGGAAAATAAATGGTACAGTGCTGAAGCAGGAAGTAGGCGGTCACTTTGCCTCTCTATATACTGTTAGTCTGCCAGCAGGAAACACACAGCTTCAATACATTGTTAGTTTGTTTTCAACATGTTATTGTTTTGGTTATGTCACAGAACCATACCATTACTGTACTACAATAATGCTGATAGTAATTGCCACCATGTAAATATAGAATGCTCTGACCTGGAAGTAGATGATGATGATGAGGACGAAGAGCACCAGCATCACCAGGATGATCACAGACACACTGACTGGAGCTGCTGCTGATCTCCCATCACCTTCACCTTCATCTTCATCTTCATCAAGCTGTTGTGTGCTCTGTCTCTGAGCACCCTGGACAGGACAGTCTGGAGTCTCTGTACAAGAAAGAAAGAAAGAAAGAAAGAAAGAAAGAAAGAAAGAAAGAAAGAAAGAAAGAAAGAAAGAAAGAAAGAAAGAAAGAGAAAAAGAAAGAAAGAAAAATAAGTAAGTACTGTATAATAAATTCACAACCTGTTCTCACTGCGACGGCGTAATAAAGTGTACAGGGCCGGTTCCAGAACAAGATGACTAGGGATGCATCCTAGATAGGAAGGGGTGCAGATGGCCGGCCGCCCGAAAAATTTGACATGTTATTTTACTAAAAATAATGCATTTTACCATCATTTCAAGTAGAATGATACCACCCAAGCAAGAATATTCCAAGTGTTTCAAGTGATTTACTGAAATATTTGGACCATATAATGATAATACAATTATCTCAACCTTAAAAGGTTACATGTAGGTGCCAAAAAGCCATAAATTCACATCAAAGAACAAAGAAAAACAATTATAATTCAAGTTTAAACAGTAAGTGTGCAGCTGCCGCATTTATAAAAAAAAGAATTACCACTCTTTTCAACTGAGAATGCAGACAATTAAAATAAAGGTGCAATGCGTGCTTTTGCACCCCCGTAGAACCGGGACTGATAGTGTATCAGCACTCTGTCACACACATGGTGCGTTGGATGTAGCATGTCTTGGTACTTGTATTATGGAACACACACGGACACACCTGGTCGGGGTGAGGCAAAGGTCAAGTTACGCTGTGGGGTTACCTTGGAGACCCTAGCTCTAAGCCCCCCCCATCATATCCAAACCCTAACCCTAACCAAGTGGCTACCAGTGCCTAAATGTAACCCACCTCCCCCCGTGTGCCTAACCTTAAGAGACTCTTGCCCAATGCTTAAACCTAAGCCCCCTCAATCCCCTTTGCCTCAACCCAACCAGGTGCACAGTGTCCATGAACGTTGATCATATTTGCACACTGCAAGGGTACTGTGCACGTTCCATCCAGTGCACAAGGTGCATGACAGAGCGATGGTGATGCGGCCGGGAATGAGAACCTGTTGTAAATTCAATCAACCAATCAATCAATCAATCAATCAATCAATCAATCAATCAATCAATCAGTTATTTTTCTTTTCTTTTAGCCACAACAATTCAACACACTATAACACAGGGAGTGGTTGTGTGTGTGTGTGTGTGTGTGTGTGTGTGTGTGTGTGTGTGTGTGTGTGTGTGTGTGTGTGTGTGTGTGTGTGTGTGTGTGCGTGAGAGAGAGAGAGAGAGAGAGAGTGTATCTTACCCATTACATGGATGAGTGTGCCGTTGCCGGTGAGCCTCAGGTACGGTGGGGGGTAGAGGACTTCTATCACACAGCGGTAGATGTCAGTGTCACTGGGCTTCAGTCCTGACACTGTCAGCTCCACAGCACCCCCTGTCAGCCGGCCATGGCACTCCACCTACACCACATGGTCAGGAAGGAGACAAAGCTTTAACGGGTTAAAGAAAGCCCAAAGACAATAATAACTATAGGAGACAAAAAGTAAAATAACAACAATTAAATGGAACAATAAAAGACAAAAACAGAATGAAAGCAAAATAAAAGCTGTTCATAAAACAGATAAAAGAGGTAAACAATACATTTATGTCCTCCCACTTCCTCTGCACCTCATTAATACACTATTCAAATAAGCCCCTCCCACTTCCTCTGCACATCATTAATACACTATTCAAATAAGCCCCTCCCACTTCCTCCGCACCTCATTAATACAGTATTCAAATAAGCCCCTCCCACTTCCTCCACACCTCATTAATACCGTATTCAAATAAGCCCATCCCACTTCCTCAGGACCTCATTAATACAGTATTCAAATAAGCCCCTCCCACTTCCTCCGCACCTCATTAATACAGTATTCAAATCAGCCCCTCCCACTTCCTCCGCACCTCATTAATACAGTATTCAAATAAGCCCCTCCCACTTCCTCCGCACCTCATTAATAAAGTATTCAAATAAGCCCCTCCCACTTCCTCCGCACCTCATTAATACAGTATTCAAAAAGCCCCTCCCACTTCCTCCGCACCTCATTAATACAGTATTCAAATAAGCCCCTCCCACTTCCTCCGCACCTCATTAATACAGTATTCAAATAAGCCCCTCCCACTTCCTCCGCACCTCATTAATACAGTATTCAAAAAAGCCCCTCCCACTTCCTCTGCACCTCATTAATACAGTATTCAAATAAGCTCCTCCCACTTCCTCCGCACCTCATTAATACAGTATTCAAATAAGCCCCTCCCACTTCCTCCGCACCTCATTAATACAGTATTCAAAAAAGCCCCTCCCACTTCCTCCGCACCTCATTAATACAGTATTCAAAAAAGCCCCTCCCACTTCCTCTGCACCTCATTAATACAGTATTCAAATAAGCCCCTCCCACTGACGCTGCATGCCCTAACTCTCTGCTTCCTTAGGAAATACATCAATACACGGAAGCAAATCACACTATCCAAAATCCTCTTTTCTCTCGCCCCGCCCCTCTTTTCTCTTGTCCCGCCCCTCCAGAATAGATCATTTTGGTGCATTTTGTTATTTATTTAAATTAGTTAATCATTTCCACACAGGAACAAAGCAGTTTATCTTTGTTATTCATGAAGATAATATGAGTCTATAGTCAATAGACCACGGTCTTGTTGCTGCTGTGCAGAATAAACTTTGTGTAAATCTACTTGTGAGTGCTGTCGTGGTCTATTGACTATAGACTCCTATTATCTTCATGATCTACTGGGCCGGCACTCTAAGGATTTAAAGACAAGAGTTGAGCGCATCATTTCTTGGACTTGATATCTTTGTTATTCATCCATCTCCCTCCTTCTATCTATCCATCCATCCATCTAGGCATCTTTAAGAACTTTTAAATTACTTCTACTTTTGTCGCTTTTATGCATGTGTTATTGTCCACTTTTAAACTAGTTTTGTTCTTACTCATTCAATGTAATCAGTTACTCAATGTAATGCACTACTCTACTCAGTTACTTAATGTAATGCACTTCTCTACTCAGTTACCTAATGTAATGCACTACTCTACTCAGTTACTTAATGTAATGCACTTCTCTACTCAGTTACTTAATGTAATGCATTACTCTACTCAGTTACTTAATGTAATGCACTTCTCTACTCAGTTACTTAATGTAATGCACTTCTCTACTCAGTTACTCAATGTAATGCAGTTCTCTACTCAGTTACTCAATGTAATGCACTTCTCTACTCAGTTACTTAATGTAATGCACTTCTCTACTCAGTTACTTAATGTAATGCACTACTCTACTCAGTTACTTAATGTAATGCACTACTCTACTCAGTTACCTAATGTAATGCACTTCTCTACTCAGTTACTTAATGTAATGCACTACTCTACTCAGTTACTTAATGTAATGCACTTCTCTACACAGTTACTTAATGTAATGCACTACTCTACTCAGTTACTTAATGTAATGCACTTCTCTACTCAGTTACTCAATGTAATGCACTACTCTACTCAGTTACTTAATGTAATGCACTTCTCTACTCAGTTACTTAATGTAATGCACTACTCTACTCAGTTACTTAATGTAATGCACTTCTCTACTCAGTTACTTAATGTAATGCACTACTCTACTCAGTTACTTAATGTAATGCACTTCTCTACTCAGTTACTTAATGTAATGCACTACTCTACTCAGTTATGCACTACTCTACTCAGTTACTTAATGTAATGCACTTCTCTACTCAGTTACTTAATGTAATGCACTACTCTACTCAGTTACTTAATGTAATGCACTTCTCCACTCAGTTACTTAATAATCAGTGTCTTATGTTTGGAAATGGGCTTCATAGAGATGTAGAAAATAGGCAACATGTGCTTTAGCTTTTGTTTTGCAAACAATTATTCTTTTAACCTATTTTCTCTTGATTGCTTTTCCTACTTTTATCTCTTCATAATATTCCTGTTTTATTCCCTCTTTGTAAACACTGCTTTTAGACAAGTTCTTTATAAAATCAAGTTATATCTGTGGATGCATCCCTCCACCCGGTGCCTCACCTCTCCTTCCTCTCGGCCTCTCTCTCTCCGCTCGGGGAAGTTGATGTTAGAGGTGCAGAGTTCCTGGGAGTCGTGGAGGCCTTTTAGCAGCAAGACACGCAGCTCCTCCGGGACGGGGTAGGGGTAGGCGGGCCGGGCCTGGGGCGTGGAGGGGGGCTGGGCGGGGAAGGCGGGCCGGGCCTGGGGCGTGGAGGGGGGCTGGGCGGGGAAGGCGGGCTGGGGTCGCAGGAAACACTGGAGGCGAGCAGTGCCGTTGTTGCTCACCACAATGTAGGGCTGCATCACCTTCACGGCTGACAGAGAGGAGGGGAAGAGTTTAGGTATTCACATTATTCCTGGACCTACATTTCCCATGATTCTCAGCGGTTGCTGGTTGTCGACTTCCTGTTTACATTTTTTTCACTAGCAAGGACGTGCGCGCCGCTGTCAAAGAGTGGGAACGTTTGGCTTATTTGATCCGAAATGGCTAAAAATAGTAACGTTGTGTGGTTGCATAGCGGCGATATTTTACAAAAAGGAGGTGAATGTCAATTCACTCGTACTGTACGGGCTTATTTGAGCCGAAATGGCTAAAAATAGCATGTGGTTGCATAGCGGCCGCATTTGTTTTGAAGGCTAAACGTCCAAACTGGAACTCTTATTATTTGGTCATTGAACGGAGCTTTAGCGGTCTCTCTCTTTCAAGATTCAAGATTGTCACTTCGTTGTACAATTATGCACGTGTGAAATTATTGTGCTGGGGGGCTCCATTACAAGACATAGGTAGGTACAAAGTCACAACAATTATTACGATTATTTTCAGTCTCTTTCGCTATGAACGGTCCTGGGCGGAAACAGGCAACCGGCAGCTGGAAAAAGGGAGAGGGGCTGTCATGGAAGCGCCCACGGTCTCACCAGGAAACTCATGAATAGGGCTGTATCACCTTCACGCTGACAGAGAGGAGGGGAGGAGTTTAGGTAGGGCTGTATCACCTTCACGCTGACAGAGAGAAGGGGAGGAGTTTAGGTAGGGCTGTATCACCTTCACGCTGATAGAGAGGAGGGGAGGAGTTTAGGTAGGGCTGTATCACCTTCATGCTGACAGAGAGGAGGGGAGGAGTTTAGGTAGGGCTGTATCACCTTCATGCTGACAGAGAGGAGGGGAGGAGTTTAGGTAGGGCTGCATCACCTTCATGCTGACAGAGAGGAGGGGAGGAGTTTAGGTAGGGCTGCATCACCTTCATGCTGACAGAGAGGAGGGGAGGAGTTTAGGTAGGGCTGCATCACCTTCATGCTGACAGAGAGGAGGGGAGGAGTTTAGGTAGGGCTGCATCACCTTCATGCTGACAGAAAGGAGGGGAGGAGTTTAGGTAGGGCTGCATCACCTTCATGCTGACAGAGAGGAGGGGAGGAGTTTAGGTAGGGCTGTATCACCTTCATGCTGACAGAGAGGAGGGGAGGAGTTTAGGTAGGGCTGCATCACCTTCATGCTGACAGAGAGGAGGGGAGGAGTTTAGGTAGGGCTGCATCACCTTCACGCTGACAGAGAGGAGGGGAGGAGTTTAGGTAGGGCTGTATCACCTTCACGCTGACAGAGAGGAGGGGAGGAGTTTAGGTAGGGCTGCATCACCTTCATGCTGACAGAGAGGAGGGGAGGAGTTTAGGTAGGGCTGTATCACCTTCATGCTGATAGAGAGGAGGGGAGGAGTTTAGGTAGGCTGTATCACCTTCATGCTGACAGAGAGGAGGAGAGGAGTTTAGGTAGGGCTGCATCACCTTCATGCTGACAGAGAGGAGGGGAGGAGTTTAGGTAGGGCTGCATCACCTTCATGCTGACAGAGAGGAGGGGAGGAGTTTAGGTAGGGCTGCATCACCTTCATGCTGACAGAGAGGAGGGGAGGAGTTTAGGTAGGGCTGCATCACCTTCACGCTGACAGAGAGGAGGGGAGGAGTTTAGGTAGGGCTGCATCACCTTCATGCTGACAGAGAGGAGGGGAGGAGTTTAGGTAGGGCTGTATCACCTTCACAGCTGACAGAGAGGAGGGGAGGAGTCTAGGTAGGGCTGTATCACCTTCACAGCTGACAGAGAGGAGGGGAGGAGTTTAGGTAGGGCTGTATCACCTTCACAGGTGACAGAGAGGAGGGGAGGAGTTTAGGTAGGGCTGTATCACCTTCACAGCTGACAGAGAGGAGGGGAGGAGTTTAGGTAGGGCTGTATCACCTTCACAGCTGACAGAGAGGAGGGGAGGAGTTTAGGTAGCGCTGTATCACCTTCATGCTGACAGAGAGGAGGGGAGGAGTTTAGGTAGGGCTGCATCACCTTCACGGCTGACAGAGAGGAGGGGAGGAGTTTAGGTAGGGCTGCATCACCTTCACGCTGACAGAGAGGAGGGGAGGAGTTTAGGTAGGGCTGTATCACCTTCACGCTGACAGAAAGGAGGGGAGGAGTTTAGGTAGGGCTGCATCACCTTCATGCTGACAGAGAGGAGGGGAGGAGTTTAGGTAGGGCTGTATCACCTTGACGCTGACAGAGAGGAGGGGAGGAGTTTAGGTAGGGCTGTATCACCTTCATGCTGACAGAGAGGAGGGGAGGAGTTTAGGTAGGGCTGCATCACCTTCATGCTGACAGAGAGGAGGGGAGGAGTTTAGGTAGGGCTGCATCACCTTCATGCTGACAGAGAGGAGGGGAGGAGTTTAGGTAGGGCTGTATCACCTTCACGGCTGACAGAGAGGAGGGGAGGAGTTTAGGTAGGGCTGCATCACCTTCATGCTGACAGAGAGGAGGGGAGGAGTTTAGGTAGGGCTGCATCACCTTCATGCTGACAGAGAGGAGGGGAGGAGTTTAGGTAGGGATGCATCACCTTCATGCTGACAGAGAGGAGGGGAGGAGTTTAGGCAGATAACCCTTTCACTCCAGGGGTCCAACACAAGGTTAACCCGGGTTGCCAGACTCGGCTTGGCGACCCACCTCGACAGATGGGTCAGACCAGGGTCGGACAACGGTTGATTTCAGTGTGAATGGCACCACCCGGCACCCGGGTTGCTATTTGTTATGCTAATATGCTATGGTAATTGGCATGCATCTCTACTGGATGTGATCTGAATTGTCCAGGGATTAACCCGTGTTGTGGTTGGTGTGAATTGACCAAAGAAGGGTTAAACATCAGTGAAGTAACCCTGGTGGTTGGTCTGATAAGAGAGGTAGAGAGAGGTGGTGTGGTGTGTTCTTGTGTCCTCTGTGAGTTTTTGATGTCATATCTGTCTGCCAAAGTACCGTTCCACATCTAAACAACACCGAGGACAAAGTACCAATAGAAAAGTAGAGAAGTTTCCCGGCAGCTGAAGAAGTGTCCCTGTGCAACTTATCATTATTTGTTTTAACATTTTAGTTTGTTCTCTCCAACTTAAGACAACTTGGCAAGATCGTTTTCTACAAGAACACGATCATCAACTTGGCATTCTTGAATGTGATCATCGCCTATGAAGAAATAGCCTCGTAGTTGCAGAAGGATTTGAGGCAATAGAGTAGACCAGTGATACTCAACTTGCCAGACGTGGCCTGTGACAGGGTGCAGAGTGATACAGTAGACCAGTGATACTCAACTTGCCAGACGCGGCCTGCGACAGGGTGCAGAGTGATACAGTAGACCAGTGATACTCAACTTGCCAGACGTGGCCTGTGACAGGGTGCAGAGTGATACAGTAGACCAGTGATACTCAACTTGCCAGACGGCCTGTGACAGGGTGCAGAGTGATACAGTAGACCAGTGATACTCAACTTGCCAGACGTGGCCTGCGACAGGGTGCAGAGTGATACAGTAGACCAGTGATACTCAACTTGCCAGACGCGGCCTGCGACAGGGTGCAGAGTGATACAGTAGACCAGTGATACTCAACTTGCCAGACGTGGCCTGCGACAGGGTGCAGAGTGATACAGTAGACCAGTGATACTCAACTTGCCAGACGTGGCCTGCGACAGGGTGCAGAGTGATACAGTAGACCAGTGATACTCAACTTGCCAGACGTGGCCTGCGACAGGGTGCAGAGTGATACAGTAGACCAGTGATACTCAACTTGCCAGACGTGGCCTGCGACAGGGTGCAGAGTGATACAGTAGACCAGTGATACTCAACTTGCCAGACGTGGCCTGTGACAGGGTGCAGAGTGATACAGTAGACCAGTGATACTCAACTTGCCAGACGTGGCCTGCGACAGGGTGCAGAGTGATACAGTAGACCAGTGATACTCAACTTGCCAGACGTGGCCTGCGACAGGGTGCAGAGTGATACAGTAGACCAGTGATACTCAACTTGCCAGACGTGGCCTGTGACAGGGTGCAGAGTGATACAGTAGACCAGTGATACTCAACTTGCCAGACGTGGCCTGTGACAGGGTGCAGAGTGATACAGTAGACCAGTGATACTCAACTTGCCAGACGTGGCCTGTGACAGGGTGCAGAGTGATACAGTAGACCAGTGATACTCAACTTGCCTGCGACAGGGTGCAGAGTGGCCCCACAACCATTTTCTAATAATTTCAATTTGACTGAGCTCCAGCTAAATTGTCAAATACCGCCGTCTGCTCGCTACCCAGGCACTCATGTATGTACTTTATATATATATATATATATTATATATATATATATATATATATATATATATATATATATATATATATATATATATATATATATATATATATATATATTATATATATATATATATAGACCAGCGCTACCCAGGCACTCATGTATGTACTTAACCAAACTAACTTAACCTAACTAACTATCCGGTGTGCACAACATTGTCAGACTAAACTCCGGCTGACACCCCAAAAACCTACAATCCGCTACAGAAAAATGTATATTGTTTGTTTATTAACTGGCCCCTGGCCTCCTATCATTTCACCAAAGTGGCAAAGCAAGTTGAATATATATCCCTGGAGCAGACGGACAGCAAATTGGTTATCTGACCAGCAGTCACTGCTGAATGTAGTTTAAAGTGTGAAACACAAGTATGTGTGTGTGTGTGTGTGTGTGCGTGCGTGCGTGCGTGCGTGTGTGTGTGCGTGTGTGTAAAATTGTGATGGTAATATCATGACAATGGTATTGACCTATGTGTATGATCACAGTGTTTCTAATCAATCAATTTAGTGAATCTCTGTACTCACCACTCCACACTGGCAGGCAGAGGCAGAAGACTGTCAACACAATCCAACCCATCACGACAGGTACAGTATCTCAACACACACGTTTTTCACAGCCCTCAACACGCAGCAACACACAGACACACACAGACACACACACACACCTGCACCCTGACAAGCAGAGAGGCTTCAGATTAACCAAAATCTGTGATTGACACATTTATAGTGGTGAAGCTTCCCTCTGCTGTCATGGAAACTGTGTGGCACCACAGGAAATGATGCATGTCATGTGCCAGTAAAGAGAGAGCTGCCTGTGATCCTGCAGAAAGAAAAGATACAATAATAATAACCTTTATTTAACCAAGTTCACCCCACAGAAATTAAAAGTATGTCTTTTTCAAGAGACCTGCTGACCAAGAAAGCAGCAAAAGAAAGAAAGATCGCAGAGCAAAAACACAACATTTTACAAAGACAGGATACAGTTGAAGATCACATCAAAGCATCAGATCGATGGAGCCTTTTCACCTCTTACTGTGGAAAATATGCAAATATAGACGACGGTGAAAAGCTGCCGGGTTCACAGGAATGACAGAATGAATGAAAATGTGATTTATCTTGACATTTAGTCATTTATGAATCTTTCGGTGAAAAACTCGTTTTTCTGCGTATTTCTGAGACAGGATGTGCCCGAGTCGAGTGCGATGTTACGTAAGTGAAAGAAGGCAGTTGACCTTTGTTTTATGTGGGAGATGAAGGACAAATATCCTGATCAAAAGTAACGCCCACATTCCTTACCGTGGAGCTGGAGAGCAGGGTAATGCCGTCCACAATTGTCTATATCATTAGATCATGTTGCTCTGAAGGGTTTATGGCCAAGTACACAATCTTTTTGGTTTTGTCCAATTATAGAAGCAGAAAAGTGCAGGTCTTTCAGGTCTTTATGTCCTCAAGACAAAAAATAACAACACAGGAAGCCAGGAGGCAATTAGTGAGACAGAAAATATAAACAGACATAGACAGGGTTAGATCACACATTAAAACAGTTCATCTGTGGCTATTATATATTACCTCTCGCCTGTAGTGCTATTTATCCATCTATATTGTTTTGCGTTAGTTGCCTGAGTTTTGGAGATATCGGCCGCAGAGTTTCTGCCTTCTCTCCAATACAATGGAGCTGGATGGCACTCGGCTTGTGGTGCTCAAAGTGCCAAAGAAATACATTTGATCAACTCAACAGCAATGTCTCTTTCCAGAAATCATGACTCCGCTACTCAAGATAATCCACAGACCTTGTTATGAGCAGTTTCATATTTTCTTTTTGACTGAACTACACCCGGTAGCTGCTAGCTAGTTCCTACATGAGACTGCAAAAGAAAATAGTTCCTACATGAAACTGCTCACAACAAAGTCTGTGCAATATCTTGAGTAACCGGGTCATGATTTCTGGAAAGAGACAATGGTTCCTAAAACAATATAATCTAGATGGATAAATAGCACTACAGGTGAGAGGAAAAATATGTATTTTGGATTTTAGGGTGAGCTGTCCCTTTAAGGATACTGATGACTTCTTAAATACATTTTTATTTGCCAGAGGGACTCTATAGCGCCTCCCAGAGCTCAAAGGCTCAAACTGCCTGAATAAAGAACGGGAGCGATCTGCCAAGATACTCTTCGCCTTCTTACTTGTCCTTTCTGTGAACAGTAGAGTTAAAGCTTTCTGTGAACAGTAGAGTTAAAGCTTTCTGTGAACAGTAGAGTTAAAGTCCTTTCTGTGAACAGTAGAGTTAAAGTCCTTTCTGTGAACAGTAGAGTTAAAGCTTTCTGTGAACAGTAGAGTTAAAGCTTTCTGTGAACAGTAGAGTTAAAGTCCTTTCTGTGAACAGTAGAGTTAAAGTCCTTTCTGTGAACAGTAGAGTTAAAGGCTTTTGGGGTTTACCCACTACTTTGCAGCCATTACAATCCTGGAAAGTGTAGTCTTAAATCTACAGTTTAGGTGACCAAACCAGGCAGGAACATGACAAGTTAAAACACTGAATAAGAGTTTTGTACACCAATTATTCTACTCACCGAAGTCACGGAGTCTTCTCAGAAGACAAATTCGCTGTGAGCATTTCTTAAAAACAATCAGAAGCAAACGTTTAGCTAACTGATTAATTTCATCCGGCTTCATTTGGGTTAGGATTAGGGTTAATTAATTAATTGATCATCTGCATAACAATAAAAATGTATGGAGTGTTTCCTAATAATATTACCCTAAGGGAAGCAGATATGGATTGCCAAGCATGGAACCTTGAGGAGCTCTGTGTCTAACTTTTGTAGGCATGGCGGATTCCTCCTTAACATCCACAAACTAACATTGATCTGATAAACAGGACTTCAACCAGCGTAATGCAGTCCCATTAATTCCAATTAAATATTCTAGTCCAGTAACTTTTAAATGACTTTGACTCCAGACAGTCCATCAAATATAAGATGAAACATTTTTAAACTGTTGTCAACTCTCACTTCTTCTCAGTTTCAGCATTGCATGTGTTCCTCTCAGACTCTGCCTAAACTGCAGAATGTGTGTGAAAACTGAAAAGCTGATCTTTAACAGTGGAAAATAGGCAATTTGTGTCGACAGCGTTGCTTTCAGACAGTCACATTGAAAGTGCTGATGTGATGTTATTTGGTGCCTCTGTGACGTCACTCTTCTGTGTTTTGACAGGAAACACTCAGTGGGGTTTAAGCCCCGTTCTGACCGCGTTGACTGAACTTACAGGCAACCGGCGGCTTCGCAGTATCAGTATCGGAAAACGGATGGTCTGTTTTTGCTGGTGTCATTGTTTCAATATGGTTTAGTGCAGATTCCAATACAGAGTCAGAATCTATCCGTGTGATCAGATGTGAGGAACTCGTCATGTAAAGATTTTTCTTTTTGTCCGCGTCATGGATTTCAACATTACGTTACAGAGTCCAGTAAAGAAAGGCCCAACCACAAACAAAGAGTTTCCACAAACTAAGCGTTTGCTCTTCTCAAAAGTTGATCAATTTCTGCTGCTGTTGTTGCTGTTGTTCTAACACAAAACCCAGAATCAAAAGCTGTTTTGTTTTTGTTCAATTCAGTTTAATGACCTTTATGGGCACGAAACACATGTCTTTTTTGCCAAAGCATACAACAACCAAACACCAAAAACGACAAAATGTAAGGCAAGCTGAAGCACGAATGATACAACAGATCAATGTTTTACACTGAATGTTGGTAACTAGGACAATAGTTACTTTTACAATACTACAATTACTAATCATTAATACAGAGAAAACCAAAAGTCTGTACACATCCATCTATATAGACATACATACATACAATGTACATACAGTACATAGATACATACAGTACATACATACAGTGCATACAGTACATACATACATACATACAGTACATACATATACATACATACATACAGTACATACAGTACATACATACAGTACATACATACATACACACATACAGTACATACATACATACAGTACATACATACAGTACATACACACATTCATACAGTACATACATACATACATACATACATACATACATACATACATACAGTACATACATACATACATACATACATACATACAGTACATACATACATACATACAGTACATACATACATACATACAGTACATACATACAGTACATACATACATACATACATACATACATACATACATACATACATACATACATACAGTACACACATACAGTACATACATACATACATACATACATACAGTACATACATACATACATACATACATACATACATACATACAGTACATACATACATACAGTACACACATACAGTACATACATACATACATACATACATACAGTACATACATACATACATACAGTACATACATACAGTACATACATACATACATACATACATACATACAGTACATACATACATACATACATACATACAGTACATACATACATACATACAGTACATACATACATACATACAGTACATACATACAGTACATACATACATACATACATACATACATACATACATACATACATACATACATACATACATACAGTACATACATACAGTACATACATACAGTACATACATACATACAGTACATACATACATACAGTACATACATACATACATACATACATACATACATACATACATACATACATACATACATACATACATACAGTACATACATACTAGCCCTCAGGCTCTTTCTATGTTCGTCTCAAGACTTCACTGTAGTAAGAGCCCTCACACCGATCATTCATTTTTCGTTAGAGAATCTGTGTTGGGCATTAAACTCACCTTATTTCTGCACTTTGAAGTCACAGATAAGGTTGCATGGGGCAAACTAATGATATCGGAAGCCTAGTTGCGGTTTCCGGTTTGAAGGTATACCACGGTTTAAAAAAGTCACGGTATCAAAACCACTAAGATTTGCCGTCATACCTTCCCCCAGAGATGGGCAGTATTTTAAATACATGTATTTAAAATATGTATTTGAAATACATTTGTGTATTTTGTCATTTGTATTTGGCTGGACAGAGAAAAACTGAGATGTAGTTTGTATCAAAATACTTTCAGACCTTGTATTTTGTGTATTTTAAATACAGAAAATTTATTTTATTTTATGTCATTTTATTCTCAAATTGACACATTTTAAACATTGATGCAAACCGTGGAATAAAAAAACGCAATGTGAGATGTCACTTCTACTCCGGCTCCGATTGGCTTACCCTCACAACAAACTCAAACACAAATCAGAGGCAGAGTAGGATGAGTTACTCTTGAGTCGGACTTCGAAAGCCATACTGTGGCATCTGTAAGTACCATGGTTACATGCTACTGAAAAGTAACCTTTTGTGGTGGAATAAATAATGTTGCTGTATTTCTATGCACGCATGTTAATTAAAGAAGACTATACTGTATGTGACAATTTACTGAAACTTTAGGCAGCGCACTCGATTAGTATGTATATACTATTATGATGTCAGATATCTATGACTAAACATGATCAACTTGAAGTTAACATGTAGAAATGCTGCCTAAGTCAAAAGTCCTGCTGCCCTCACAGAAGGCCGGGGTGACTGACATTCCTTTTATCATTAGGGTAAATACTGTATATTTATTTAGAGATAAACATTCGGCGGCGACCAAAGGTCCCCGGCTAAAAAATGTTTTGGTGGTGACCTAAGGTCTGAATAGATCTGCAATGATTCAATCAGTCTGCCCAGATAAAGTGTGCTGAATCCACTCATGATTGATTGATTTATCTATCAATCAGTCCATTTAGCTATTTCTAAAATGTTGGCCATTTGAATCCAGATTGAGAGGAATATCTCACTTTAAATTAACATTAGGATTAGACTGTTGTGATGTCATTATTCAGTTTTAACCATAAATATATTTGCTCCTTTTCTCACTAGGGTTACTGTATATTTATTTAGAGATTTTGGTCAGTTATTTGTGCTTTTATGGTTAGAGCTTAGTCACTCACTTCTACACTATAGCTTCTAGAGTAGGCTACTGCCACTTTTCTTGAAATAGCTCAATCTTATTTCACCCAAAATGTTATTCACATAAAAAATCCACAATGCAAATTATTTTAAAGAACTGCATCTTGACCTGGAGACATCAAATGGAATTCAGTGTTTTGCTAACCTGTGATAGTGGTGGTAAAAACTAACAGTTCACTGCCATAGCAGCTCTGGCTAACATTACAATGCTAAATTTAGCTGCATGGTATGTAAGCCAACTAACTAACTATGCAAACTATGCCTATAATAATTAACATTTAATTTTCACGTGTTTGAAAAGGGGGTTGATGCTCTACTACTAATGACTGCCATGATATTTTTTCTCTCTTTCCCCCCCGCAAAAAATCTGAGGGGGCAACTGCAGTTTCAATGGGCATGATGCTTCTGCAGAAGGCGTGAAGTGAGGGAGAAAGTAGCTGAAAAACAACTAAAACTGAAATGGAAGAGTGTGTTAGAGGGAACACATTACACAAAGGAGAATACTGTCACAGAGGACTAAAGAGATGATTTACCATCTAAAGAAACAAGAAAATTGTCACCAAGAGACTCATTCTGAAGGAGTGGAAGTCTTCCTCTCCACCTTCTTTTAAGCTGTGGCTGACGGACATGTTTTCGGTTATACGTATGGAGAGACTCCGGTTCCTGAGGACCAATTCTCTTGTGAAATTCTCTGCTATTTGAGACCCATTTCTGGCCTACTTAGACGAGGTTGAAAGCAACAAGTGACTTTCCCAGCTGACTTGTCATGGACCCCTTGCATGGGATCCCATATATATATATATATATATATATATATATATATATATATATATATATATATATATATATATATATATATATATATATATATATATATTTTTTTTTTTTTTTTTTTTTTCTGTTTTGTCTGAGCCTGTTTTTGTTCTGAAAAATGTAAAATAAAATATATTAAAAAAAAATAAACAAAAAAATTACACATTTGAGATGCTGGAATAAGAGAATTAGGACATTTTCCCTTAAAGAAATGGCTAAAAATGATTATTAGATTATCAAAATAGGCATTTAATGTAATATTTGGCAATGGATCAATGAATTGACCATCTCTGCCTTCCCCACGGTATCAGCTGTTTCCCCAAAACAATGTGCCAAGGTCACTTGCAGAGTGCAGCTTATGCCCCTTCCCCTGGCTGCATGCCTACCTAGATGCACAGTATAGTGAGGAGCTGTCCCTGATGGCCCCTTCCCCTGGCTGCATGCCTACCTAGATGCACAGTATAGTGAGGAGTCTCGCATTGAGCTTAAGATGGCCAGGGCTTAGATCTGCGTGAGCACCACCCGTCGTTATTTGTCAGATTCAAGGTAGGCTCCATTAAAACGTTGTCTTGCTTCAACATACATCGCATCTACATAAACCATTTCCACCCACAGGTTTGAGGAGTAGCTAACATAAACGTCAGATAAATACTCTATCTAGGCTGTTACCTACTGAGGCAGCTAACATGGCTAATTAGCTAGCTAAACACCAGCTATCTTTCCGCTCTAACTAACGTTAACGACACGTTAGTTGACTGAGCGAATGTCGCTGTACAGCAGGTCGTCATCAAAACGTATTGCACTGAAGAGAAGTAACATTAGATAATGACGAAGGACTCTCCAACCTGGCAGTGTGTGTGTGTGTGTGTGTGTGTGTGTGTGTGCGAGAGAGAGAGAGAGAGAGAGAGAGAGAGAGAGCGAGAGAGACAGACAGAAACAGGGGTGTGTGTGTGTGTGTGTGTGTGCGTGTGTGTGTGTGTGTGTGTGTGTGTGTGTGTGTGTGTGTGTGTGTGTGTGTGTGTGTGTGTGTCTCCTGTGTGAGACAGAGTGGTGTATGTGTGAGGAAACAATCATTATTTGTGTCCAGTGTTCACCCATTAGAAAAGAGAAGCGTGTATTTGATATTATTATGTTTTAGTTTTACATCAAATTAATTAGATTAACTAAATCGTTTACATTCA
Organism: Poromitra crassiceps; assembly: GCF_964638095.1. Classification (NCBI taxonomy): domain Eukaryota; kingdom Metazoa; phylum Chordata; class Actinopteri; order Beryciformes; family Melamphaidae; genus Poromitra; species Poromitra crassiceps. The sequence continues at coordinate 59,782,511 of NC_139627.1, forward strand.
TAAGTAACAGTGCTATATTACCAAAGCACACACTACTTGCCAGTTAACTGTCATTACAGTTGGAGGTTACATTAACATGTCTTTATTCTTTCTCAGTCCACAATTCAACAAACTGTTAAAAAAATAAAATACATTTTGTTCATTGGCATTTTTTATGCCACATTTGACAACACATAAAGGTCCGCAATACCGTGAAAGCATGGTATTTTTGTCCAAGGTTATCATACCGTCAAAAACTCATACCGCTGCATCCCTACAGACAACCATAATGAATTGGCATGACATGACATGACATGACAACCATAATGAATTGGCATGGCATGACATGACATGACATGACATGACATGACAACCATAATGAATTAGCATGAGCTACATACAAAGACAATCTCCAGTGAGATATAAATAAAGGGAGCATAATATTCAAAGATGAAGCACGACATACAGAAGAGACTGAAATACAAAAAATGGGCTCTAGGTGTCTCTAAGGTGCATACAGGAGGATATGGCCTATGTGAGTTCAGAGTAGCCTACATGGCACTGATTTGTCCCCCTTGATTTACATAATTGCCCTATTATTATGTTCCTATTGGTTGATTTTATACTCATGTTGCCTATTTAAACAGGCCTTATTTCTCTGTCTTGTCATATGCCAGATGAAAGGTCGGTTGACCGAAACGTTGCATTTTGTTACTGAATAAAAAAAGTCTTGCTTTAGTGAAGTCAGTGTGCGGGAGCTTTTTGCCTCTTCTGGTTGTCCTGCTTCTCCGATGCACCTGACGCACACACCACTTTCAGACGGCAGCCCGTCTTTATTGTCACACGAACACACTACACTACAACACATGCATGCGGCCACAACACACACTCATGCTGACGGTGGCCGGTGAAATAATGTCCTCTGCATTTGACCCATCCAGGCTTGTCCTTTCCTCCAGGGGGCAGGCCAGGAGCAGTGGTCGCTATTTCTTTCCAGCGCCCGGGGACCTTCATTGGACCATCATTGGACCAACTTCAGATGTTGTCGTCACTGGTCGGATGACGATCTTCTGCATGTTTTTAGTGGGGGGTTATGTACGGAGGAACCCCCTGGGGGGTACGGGGAGAACATGCAAACTCCACACAGAAAGGCCCTTTCGACGAGATAGCCCACCTGGGCAGTGGGCACTGAAGATATGGGGGGGGGGGTCACAACTCCAGCGCCCACAGTGTCCCAGGTGGGAATCCAACCCAGGACCTTCGAGCTGTGAGGCGACAGCGCTTACCACTGCACCACCGTACCCCCACAGTAGTGCAGAGTCATCTCAATTTTATGTACTGTTTTAGTGCAATGTGTTTTTTATGTCACCAAATATTTGGGTCGCAACCTAATTTCACTGTACTTGACTGGTATAATGACAATAAGGATATTCAATTCAATTAAAATGTTCTCTGGGCTGTGGCCTGTCAGCCAGGACAAAACAAGACCCCGACGATGCCATCCTGGACCTGGGGAGAAAAGTGACCAACACTCCCGACCAGTGACCTTTCACAGAGCAAACCAGTCGAGAAGCAATCGCTAGACCAGACCAATCAACAATGAAAACAATCGTCAGTTGCAGCCAGGGTGGGAATTTCCTCATTTTATGGGTGTGGCCATCTGGCCTTCAGCATCACAAATGTGTTTAGTGTATAAGGCCACATGTCAGGGCACAACCACCATTGATCTATTGACATCATGAAGAGCGATTTTTCTAAAATGTGTGTTAAAATGAGCCAATCACACATCCTTTGCATAGAGCAGCTACATTAAACTGAGACCACTGACTCTTTTAAAGCAACTGACAGTAGAAGGCTGGTAGCAGGGCACTGCCAAGGTGGCCGAGAACAATCGTCCAGCCCAACTCTCAGCTATTGATATAAACTAGGGTTTCCTGGTGAGACCGTGGGCGCTTCCATGACACCCTCCCTCCCTGTTTCCAGCTGCCGGTTGCCTGTTTCCGCCCAGGACCGTTCATAGCGAAAGAGACTGAAAATAATCATAATAATTGTTGTGACTTTGTACCTACCTATGTCTTGTAATGGAGCCCCCCAGCACAATAATTTCACACGTGCATAATTGTACAACAGAGTGACAATATCTTGAATCTTGAAAGTGAGAGACCCGCTAAAGCTCCGTTCAATGACCAAATAATAAGAGTTCCGGTTTGGACGTTTAGCCTTCAAAACAAAAGCGGCCGCTATGCAACCACATACGATTTTTAGCCATTTCTACTAAAATAAACCCGTACCGTACGAGTGAATTGACATTCACCTCGTTTTTGTAAAATATTGCCGCTATGCAACCACACAACGTTACTATTTTTAGCCATTCGGATAAAATAAGCCAAACGTTCCCACTCTTTGACAGCGGCGCGCACGTCCTTGCTAGTGAAACATTTTTAAACAGGAAGTCGACAACCAGCAACCGCTGAGAATCATGGGAAACGTAAGTCCAGGAATAAGGTGAATAACCCTCAAATATACATCCTATAAGACAAGTGAAGCTAGGTCCCCATTTCCATGTATAAACCTCAAATCTATTATGCATCCTAGAAGACAAGTGCTCATATGCCATGTGTTCCAGGGCACAGAGTGCCATGTGTTCCAGGGCACAGAGTGCCATGTGTTCCAGGGCACAGAGAACGGAATGACACTGTGTGCAGAAAGAGCCAGGCGTTTCTGTGTGCCAAGAAAATCTGATCATCAATTGATGTCTGCATTCACAATTTTGTCATTCAAAGTCAACATAAAGACTTGATAAGTTGTGATTCAGTTGGACTGGGCAGTTTCATGTTAAACATGGCAACAGAAAGCTTTCTAAAGTTACTGCAATACATAAAACATGTGCATGGCAACTTATTCTGTTTATCACAGTGGCAGCCATCATGGAATTACCCACTGTACATCTAATAATAATAATAATAATAATAATAATAATAATACATTTTATTTGTAGTGCACTCTTCATTCAGAAAGAATCTCAGAGTGCTACAGAGTTAAAAACATCACAAGCAAATTGTACATTTGACATTTGACTGTATTGATCTGGCAGCAGCTTAATTTTTCTATATTGGAATATAACTGAAAACATCTGTTGTTCAATGTAACATAAACATATGACGGCAGTCAATTGGTATAATTGAGTAAATTAGTTTTTCATCAGAAAGGCACCTGTAGGGAACCTCAGGTTTATCCCATTGTAAGGCCACCTACATTATGTCACCGCATCACATTTTCTCCACTAGAGGGAGCTCCAGTAGGAAACGCCAATTCCCAAGCATGCAGGGACACCCTTTACAGCACTGCATCACATTGTCTCCACTGGAGGCGGGACACTTATCCATTAGGGGCACCAGATTGGGCACTTCATCATGTTTTCTCACCTATACTGTAGGTGTACCCTATACAGCATTTTCTCTCCCTGAAAAAGGGCACCCTTTGGGGCACTGTCATGTAGCCTACTGTAGGGGTGGCATACTGTAGAGGGCACTTCATAACACCACCCCTTTCCAATGTAAGGGCACCTTATTCACCTTATGTAGCCACGCCCATTTGACCCGGTTGTGTGGCCATATCAAAACTTCCGGCTAAAAATAAAATAAAATAAAATGGCTGGCTGCTCCAATATCATCTAACTCTGAATTAACTAATAATTTAGCCAATTGTATGTAACATACCAAATAAAAGCAAACGGCAATGTCTAAGAATGCAACGCCATGTAACTGGCTCGTTAAGTCTCGCATTCCAGGGAATTACGTTAACGTCTGCAGGTCTTATTGACGTCAGTGGCTCGAGCGCAACTCGGAGGAGAGAAAACTATCTGAAGCTTTCTTTGTTGGAGTCCAGGTATGTTTTACCAGAAAGTGCTCGTCATTGTCGACGATAACGTTATCAGACCTGGCTAACAGTGGATACTTGCTTGCTTGCTGTGTACCGGCTCAAAGTAGTAGGCTACGTTCTTTATTTGACCCCTTCACTGTCCGCTCCAAAAACAACTCTTATTTTGCGCCGTGACCGCCGGAAGTGTTAAAAGGACCCGGAAGAATTTGGCCCACTGTAAGGTCTGAACATAAGGTGAATAGGGCACAGTATCACATGTTCTCCAATAGAAGGGCACTCATAAGAGACGTCAACAATTATTGTCTTGGTATTTATATCTGTTTCCTACTATTATTTTGCTGTGGCAGCGATCCAATTTGCCCTTCAAGTTTAGTATGGACTGAAGTATTCTGATACACACTGAAACATCTCCATTACTTTCATATCTTTAATAATATTTCTTTAGATCAAAAAATAAATAGTGTATGTAAGTGAACAATGTGCAGTATTGATGAAGTATTGGTGTGTCTTTGTTGTACAATACTTTCATTCTTGTGAGCAAAAACACAAACTCTAACTGCCAACTTGTGTGAAACACCAGCGGCCTTTTTGGGGACTTGTTGTCATTAGACTTTGTAGGGTCTCCTGAACTCTCCAGGTCTGGTGTTGACGTATTCAATTGATTCCTCCTCCTGTGTCTTTAACTTCCTCTGAGGATCACAACAGAGAAGGAACTTTAATAACATTTTGGCTACAAACAACCAACTAGACAACTTGATAATACGTAAGAACTCAAAGCACAGCTCTGTTTTTGGTCGTTATTTATGAGCATTAGGCTATTAGCAATACATTTATATTTTTTATAGACAAATCATTCATGTTTCTCACATTCAAAGTTAAAAGGTGAATCAATCTAATACATTTTAAAGTAAATTAATGTCTCTTAGTGCACCATACTGCAAACAAACCTATCATCAAACATGAAGGTTAAATGCTAAAGTGTTAGCATGGAGCTACTATCACTCAACCTGGTGAGTGTATGCTAAAGTGTTAGCATGGATGGAGCTACTATCACTCAACCTGGCGAGTGTATGCTAAAGTGTTAGCATGGAGCTACTATCACTCAACATGGCGAGTGTATGCTAAAGTGTTAGCATGGAGCTACTATCACTCAACCTGGCGAGTGTATGCTAAAGTGTTAGCATGGAGCTACTATCACTCAACATAGCGAGTGTATGCTAAAGTGTTAGCATGGAGCTACTATCACTCAACATAGCGAGTGTATGCTAAAGTGTTAGCATGGAGCTACTATCACTCAACATGGCGAGTGTATGCTAAAGTGTTAGCATGGAGCTACTATCACTCAACATGGCGAGTGTATGCTAAAGTGTTAGCATGGAGCTACTATCACTCAACCTGGCGAGTGTATGCTAAAGTGTTAGCATGGAGCTACTATCACTCAACATAGCGAGTGTATGCTAAAGTGTTAGCATGGAGCTACTATCACTCAACATAGCGAGTGTATGCTAAAGTGTTAGCATGGAGCTACTATCACTCAACATGGCGAGTGTATGCTAAAGTGTTAGCATGGAGCTACTATCACTCAACCTGGCGAGTGTATGCTAAAGTGTTAGCATGGAGCTACTATCACTCAAGATGGTGAGTGTATGCTAAAGTGTTAGCATGGAGTTAGCACTGGCGTTTAAATTGAAGTTATCCTTTATTCTCTGCGTGTGGAAATTCATCCTCTGCATTTGACCCATCCTCGAGACTACTAGGAACCTTCCTGGAACTAGGAGCAGTGGACAGCCGCAGTGCAGTGCCCGGTGACCAACTCCAGTTTGATTGCCAGTGCCTTGGTCAGGAGCACTGACAGGAGTATTAAGCCTAACTAGATATACTGTATTAAGCCTAACTAGATATACTGTATTAAGCCTAACTAGATATACTGTATTAAGCCTAACTAGATATAGGCCTACTGTATTAAGCCTAACTAGATATACTGTACCAGGGACACATGGATTATTTTGGTGTCTCTGACTTCTCGTATATTAACAGCTACATTGACAAATGGGACAATCTACCAAAAACCAGCTGAACATCTCAGTTCATCTGCCGGCCAGATGGTCTGTCATTCATTCATTCATTCATTCATTCATTCATTCATTCATTCATTCATTCATTCATTCATTCTCACCCATATGAAGATGGCAACACAGGTGATTGACAGGCTGTAGACCAATAGGACACCACATCCCACCCACAGCAACAGCTCTGGGACAGACAGAGAACCATCTGGACAGCTCTGATTGGCCAGGACACCCTGATTGATCGCTGGCCTTTCTATGAATCAATCAGAGAACAGGATTATATATATGTTTCATAGTGGTAAGTGTTTGTGTGTCTGTGTGTTTATTTGTTTATTTAAAAGGATCCCCATTAGCTGCTGCCGAAACAACAGCTAGTCTTCCTGGGGTCCAAACACACACATACACAATACATTACAGCAATTGTAAACTGTAGACAGTAAAGTTCAGTAGTAAAATAACATCGTAAAAAAAAAAAAAAAAATAGTAAAATGCAATACAGGAGAATCACAGAGTATAAAACAGTAAAAAAATAGGAAAAAAACAGCAATAATTTGGTCAGCTAGTTATGTAGCTGGCCAGCTACATTTGATCAGCTGATCTAAAAGACACTGTTCTAAGACATACTATTAAAAGAAAAACATAACAAGAGAAGTAAAGTTGTGTGACAAGCTATAAAGTGTGTTTGCTGGTGTTGGTGAGTGCAGATGGGCTCTTAGTTTCCGTTTAAAACCTACCCTCCCATGGATGGAGGAAATGTTTACTGGCAGACAATTCCAGGACATTATAGATCTGTATGTGACAGTTTTCTTCATAAAGTTGGTTTTGGGTCTAGGCAAAGTCAACTGACCCCTGCTCGCCCCTCTGGTGGAGTGTGTGTGAGTACGTGAGCTATAAATTATGCTGTCGAAGAGAAAGCCAAGAGTTTGGGTATGAATAACTTTGTGAAAATGTACAAGTTGGATGGATGATAGTCTCTGCTCAACAGTAAGCCATGTGAGACGTGGATGCATTTCAGCTACGCAGACCTAGGGGAGCACCCAAGGACCAGCCTAGCTGCTTTGTTTTGTGCAACTTGTAATTTTTCAATAAGACCTTTAGCTGCAGATGACCATACCACAGAGCAGTATCCAAATGACTATCAGTATGTTAATTTTAGGATTCTGTGATCATCTATAATTAGAGCCAAAAATTATGCACATTGTTTTTGATATATTGAGTATAAGTTTATTTGCCTTTATCCAATTATATATAATACTTAGCTCGCTAGAGAGAACATGGTTAAGTTCAGTACATGTGTGAGCCGCATAATAAATAGTAGAATCGTCTGCGTACATAGTCAAACCTGCCTTACTGATTGCTTATGGCATATCATTTGTGAACATGGAGAAGAGGAGAGGCCCAAGACAACTCCCTTGTGGGACCCCGCAGTTCAGGGTCCTACTGCTAGATAGTGCCCCATTAAAATAGACTCTCTGTGACCCAGGTAGCTCTTGACCCACTGAATTGCAGATGATTTAAATCCACAACACGCAAGTTTAGATGTTAAAATGTCATGGTCGATCACATCAAATGCTGTATCGTGTGTATGTATCTGTGTGTGTGTGTGTGTGTGTGTGTGTGTGTTTGTGTGTGTGTATTTGTGTGTGTGTGTGTGTGTGTGTGTGTGTTTGTGTGTGTGTATTTGTGTGTGTGTGTGTGTGTGTGTGTGTGTGTGTTTGTGTGTGTGTATTTGTGTGTGTGTGTGTGTGTGTGTGTGTGTGTGTGTGTGTGTGTGTGTGTGTGTGTGTGTGTGTGTGTGTGTGTGTGTGTGTGTGTGTGTGTGTGTGTGTGTGTGTGTGTGTGTGTGTGTGTTACCTGGCCCTGCTACCACAGTGGTGAGGCAGTCCTCTTTGTGAGGTGGGGGGTAGATGATGTCTCTCTGGCAGGTGTACAGCCCTCTGCTGCTGGTCAGAATCTCGAAGTGCCCGCTGCCGTTCTCGCTGTAGAAGCGCCCGCTGCCGTTCTCGCTGTAGAAGCGTACCTCCGCGGCAGGAGGTGCACTCTTCTTCTGCACACACAACAAATCTACTAAATAATGTTCAGGCCCCAATATGTAACTATAGAGTGCTGCAGGAAGGACAGGAGTCCTAAAACCTGGAAGTTTGCTTTGTCTGGAAGGCAATGGGTTTTTGATATGGGGATTTTGCTTAGATGCCTGAAATAAGGTCTGTCGTTAACAAACGTTTATGAAACTGTGACCTTTGTGTTCAGCGAGATCATCTTCACAAATTAACATCACTTTTATAATTTTTGACATACGTTTTCTGAAAACCGTGATGTTTTTTTCACACAGAAGAGATGGTGGAGAAGATTCCTTAACTGGATATACTGTAGGCTGGATCACTGTTTAGTTAGAGCCATCAGAAAGTAGCATAAAACCGACATTTATTCATATTGCCAATTAGGTAATTCAATTTAAAAATACAAAAAACATTGGAGGTATTTGTGTCAGTTTTGAATCTGATTCATGAGGAGGAACGACATGTTTATCACTAGAAATACAAGACAACATACACATGCACGCGCACACACACATGCACTCACACAGAAACACACACACACACACACACACACACACACACACACACACACATGCACTCACACAGAAACACACACACACACACACACACACACACAGACCTACCAGGTCTACAGTGTGCTTGAGGCGGCAGTTGAAGAAGAGGTGATAGTTGATCTCCGTGTCGGCGGTCATGTTGGAAGGTGGACAGGAGATGGACACATTCCTGAGGCCAGGCACCGTGATGATGGACGTAACTGACAGACAGGCGGACAGACAGATTAATACACCATTCACTGCTGCAGTATGATGTGATGTCACTGTGTGTGTGTGTGTGTGTGTGTGTGTGTGTGTGTGTGTGTGTGCGTGTGTGTTTCTCAAAACTCGCATGTCAAGGACCCCAAACTGACACGAAGTAGACCACGGACCACCATTTGAGGGATTTGTCCCAGGGTCCCCCATCTGATAAGATTTGAGCTTTTAGATGTTTCAGTACAGAAGGTGTATGAAACCCATGACCAAAATAGTCCTACATTCTGCCATTGTGTTACTTATGGATGGGACCCTGGGACCAAGCCCCCAGGAATAGCGCTGGTCTGTGAAGCCATTTGAACATGGTGGCAAAGCTCTGTATTGCAAGTCACGTGATGCCATGCAGCCCACAAGGGAAAATTCCCATCCACTTGTATGGGGACCCCGGCAGCTGTTAAACCCAGGGGATTTTTTTCCGGGTGTCACTCAAAGTATAAAACAACTCTTTTAATTATCAAATAGTTTTTTATGGGGCATTTTTTCTTCAGAAGCCACTAAGAGCCGTATACGGGTGTATTTTCTTCATCTACATCTACATCCATGGGTGGGAGACGTCATGGAATACGTCATGGCACACATGCGCACTTCGCCTTGGGCCGCATGGTCAGGGAGTGAAACCAGGAAGAAAAAACCCCCATGATGGCTTCATGCACCAGTGAGCAGCCTCCTTCTGAATGCATGGGTGGGCGTGGCTCGTCCCCTATCCACTTCTGTTAATACATCCATGCCTGGGACCCCCTCAAGGACCCCTGTTTGAGAAGCACTGCATTCGACAAACCCTCATTTGGTGGGGTGTAACAGAAAAGTAATATAATGAGTAGTGTAATGAATTACTGTTGGCAGGGAGTAATAAGTAAAGTAATATTACTTTTGAAAAGAGTAACGAGTAATATACTGAACAAGAGGTGTGGTGAGGAGTAGAGCTGGGTATTGGTTCAAATTTCAAGAATCGATATCAAAGGATTAAAATAAAAATCGATTAAAAATCGGAGAATCGATTTTTTTGAACCCAGCCCTAGTGAGGAGCCAAATGCAGACAGAAGGCAGCAGGCGGATTTCATGAGCAAACAAAGGTCTTTACTCGACGATAATACAATAAGAAGAGGAACAGTATAACTCTATAACACAGCTAGGAAACCAACTTGAAACAACACTCGAAACACTGGTAACACTTGAGACAAAGCAACACATAGGACAGGGTAGACAATAAATACCATACCAGTGAGCATACCATGACTCGACCAGGGCTACAGACAGACTAAGACAATAATATACAAAGCTCCAGCCCGGCGAGCTGCAGGGCTGCTAGGAATTGAGCGTGCATAGCCCGCGAGATGCCTATAGCCCTAGTATATATATATATATATATATATATATATATATATATATATATACACACACACACACACACACACACACACACACACACACACACACACACACACACACACATTTAAATGATTTATTTATGTCCACATAGATACAGAGTACAAAGGACATAAACACTAGTAATGCAATCAGATGTTGGGAGTTGGTCAGATACAAGAGTGCCTAATTGGCGACCACAATAATGCATACAAAGAAGATATATATAATACCACACAGGGTGATGACAAAGGCAGATTGACATACAGTTATACTGTAATACAAGATAAGGGACAGTATCAAATTCCATGGGTACAAAAAGCAGCGCCTCCTCCATATTGAGCGACTGCCAATAATAGCAGATACTGAACAATACCTTGCTAACTGTTTGGCCCTTCTCTTAGGTAGACCAGCCATCTGGAGGCCTCTCACAACCAGCTTATGGACATGACCCAGGCTACCAAATATGAAAACTATAAGTTTACCATGTAGCCCAGCTGTGAAATGGTCTGCTCCAGCTGTTGATATTTTAGCATCTTGGTTATAAAGGCCTCCTCTAGGCTGTGGTCAAAGGTACAGCCAACCTCAAGAACAAAACACCTCTCTGAGATTTTCATTCACGACAACAACATCAGGAGTGTTAGCTGGAATATTAGGGAACACACACACACACACACACACACACACACACACACACACACACACACACACACACACACACACACACACACACACACACACACACACACACACATATATTAAGCCAAACATTGATTTGTCCTGAAGTACTGTACGTAAGTAGAATTTTCAGGTATCTGTACTGAGTATTTGTTTTTACTTTTACATTCTAACACAACATTTTAACACAAATATCTGTACTTTCTATATTTTTAAATTTTCAAAACAGGCTAGTTACTTTAGTTTTAATACATGACACGACAGCCAAACACAGCGCAACATTGTTTGTCTGTCTCTCATCTTGTGCTCTCCCTTCACTTCTAGCTCGCTCAACCGCCTCTCTCTCTCTCCCCTCTCTCTCTCTCTCTCTTTCTCTCTCTCTCTCTCTCTCTCTCTCTCTCTTTCTCTCTCTCTCTCTCTCTCTCTCTCGTGTGTGTCACTTTACATCAACAATGTAATGTAATGAGGCAGAAGGAGTAGATGTAGATTTTAAGAGTAGACTTTAATGATAATTGAGCTTTTTGTGGAAACATTTAATATTTCCAGAATGAGTTTATGAGATTAAAATCAGAGATTACCCAGAAAAAAGATCCCTTGCTACTTCACGTTGCAGGTGGAACAGTCGTCTCTGTCGGCCCACATACTGTATAGTGAAATGAATTCACTCGGTTGGTTATGATTCACACTTTTTTTTCTTTTCATGCTAATTTCTCACGTTAATCTCAGACATTCTGGGGAATATGACCTTCTTCCTCCTCCCCCTCCTCCAGCTGTGATTAAAACAAGTCACCCACATTGGCCCTGATACGCCATCCTAGACTTTACTGCAGCCAAACACTTTAGTGTGTGTAAAAAAAAGCTGTAGCATTTCTTCATATTCCCATATTGTTCTTATTTTTAAGTTTGTAGTTTGTTCTTTCACTCATTACACACTGCATATATTGACATTTTTAGATGTGGCCAGCATGGCCAGCAGCTCTATAAGTCACTCTGTTGGTTGCTTGGTTTGTTGGTTGCTTGGTCCACAAACACAGTCTTCGCCCTAGGCGTCTGAAATTTGCCGTGGAGGTCAGGTGTTTATTGCTGTTTATTAAAGGATCCCCATTAGCTGCTGCCTGGACGTCCGCTAGTCTTCCTGGGGTCCAAGAACATTACATGACAAGCAATAAGTACAATACAAGAACACAAAGGAACATAACAGAGAGGAAGAATAAAACGCAAATCTAACCCAAAACAGACAATAACATGGTCAGCTTGCCCTCTAGCATGGGCAGCTAGCCCTCTATCATGGTCAGCTTGCCCTCTAGCATGGGCAGCTAGCCCTCTATCATGGTCAGCTTGCCCTCTAGCATGGGCAGTTAGCTCTCTATCATGGTCAGCTTGCCCTCTAGCATGGTCAGCTAGCCCTCTATCATGGTCAGCTAGCCCTCTATCATGGTCAGCTTGCCCTCTAGCATGGTCAGCTTGCCCTCTAGCATGGTCAGCTAGCCCTCTAACACGGTCAGCTTGCCCTCTAGCATGGTCAGCTAGCCCTCTATCATGGTCAGCTAGCCCTCTAGCATGGTCAGCTTGTCCTCTATCATGGTCAGCTAGCCCTCTATCATGGTCAGCTAGCCCTCTAGCATGGTCAGCTTGCCCTCTATCATGGTCAGCTTGCCCTCTAGCATGGTCAGCTTGCCCTCTAGCATGGTCAGCTAGCCCTCTAACACGGTCAGCTTGCCCTCTAGCATGGTCAGCTAGCCCTCTATCATGGTCAGCTAGCCCTCTATCATGGTCAGCTAGCCCTCTAGCATGGTCAGCTTGCCCTCTATCATGGTCAGCTAGCCCTCTATCATGGTCAGCTAGCCCTCTAGCATGGTCAGCTTGCCCTCTATCATGGTCAGCTAGCCCTCTAACACAGTCAGCTTGCCCTCTAGCCGGCCAATAACCCAAATTAAAATATGGTTGGACTCGGTACATCTCTATAGTTGAGAAAACAAACATAGAAAGTGATATGACAAACATCAGTGTGTGTGTGTGTGTGTGTGTGTGTGTGTGTGTGTGTGTGTGTGTGTGTGTGTGTGTGTGTGTGTGTGTGTGTGTGTGTGTGTGTGTGTGTGTGATACTGTGTGTGAGTAGATGGGATCTGAGCATCTGTTTAAAACAAGCCCTCCCTTTGATGGGACTCATATGTAGTTGGTCTTTGGTCTGAGTAAAGTAATCTGACCACCACTCGCCCCTCTGGTGGAGTGTGTATGAATCCCTGAACTATAATTTATGTTGTTGAAAATAGATTTTGGGGTTTGAGTTTGAATAACTCTGTGAAAATATATAAGTAGGTTGGCCGGTAGCCTTTTCTCAACACTAAGCCATGTGAGATGTATTATGTATATATGTCAGCTATGCTAGACCATAGGGGAGCAGCCCAGGACCAGCCTAGCTGCCTTGTTTTGTGCTACTTGTAACTTCCCTAGTAGACCTTTAGATGACCATACCACAGAGCAATCGTCCAAATGACACTGCACTATTGAACAAACAATTTGGCTCAGTAATAATGGTGTAACAAAAGATGCACACTTTCTAGTAATGGCAACTGCTCTACCCATTTTGGCAACCACCCTGTTGATGTGCTCAGACCACGACAATGAACTGTCAAGCCAGAGTCCAAGAAGCTGTGTTCTTTTTATTTGTATGGTTTGACCCTCTATCTGTAAATTAATTTTAGGATTGTGTGATAATCTATAATTAGAGCCGAATAAAAAAATGTTAAGTATAAGTTTATTTATTTTTATTCAGTTATATATGATGTTAAGCTCACTAGACAGGACCAGAGCATGTGGGTGCCACGTAGCAAAGTGTATCATCAGCATACACTAGCCCAGCGCTTCCCATTCCCAACCTTTTTGACGTCACAAAAATCTAGGGACCCGAGACATTCAAATTCTGGTACACCGTCGATAATATCATCAGTGACATCGTCAGTGATGTGCACATGTATGCTTCTTTTCCCCCTCAGAATTCTGACTTTAATCTGAGCCTTCTGACATTAATCTCAAAATTCTGACTTTATTTTCAGAATTCCGCCTTTATTCTCAGAATCCTGATTTAAAGTTATAATCTCAAACATTTTCATAAAAAAAGGTCACACTGTTTGGATCTCACCTGTAATTACCACTCATCGCCATACTGTAGGTGTCACCCAAAAGAACAAAACTGAAATCTTAGAGATGATCACTTTCACTTTAAACTCGGAACTAAAACAAACAAACAAACAAACAAACAAAACACAAGTGACCCTAATCATCTTCGCCAGTTTTAAATTGTGTTTGGTGTATTATTATTTTTTTCTTTTTCTTCAGGCGACCCTATTTGAATTTCAGGTGACCCCAAGGTTGGGAACCACTGACCTCAGGCATCC
>NC_139627.1:59801749-59856749 GCF_964638095.1 Poromitra crassiceps
CAAACAGCTAACTTGTCTTTTCATCTATTTAGTGTATTCTGAAGTATGTCAAACAGCTAACTTGTCTTTTCATCTATTTAGTATAGTCTGAAGTATGTCAAACAGCTAACTTGTCTTTTCATCTATTTAGTGTATTCTGAAGTATGTCAAACAGCTAACTTGTCTTTTCATCTATTTAGTGTAGTCTGAAGTATGTCAAACAGCTAACTTGTCTTTTCATCTATTTAGTGTATTCTGAAGTATGTCAAACAGCTAACTTGTCTTTTCATCTATTTAGTGTATTCTGAAGTATGTCAAACAGCTAACTTGTCTTTTCATCTATTTAGTGTATTCTGAAGTATGTCAAACAGCTAACTTGTCTTTTCATCTATTTAGTGTATTCTGAAGTATGTCAAACAGCTAACTTGTCTTTTCATCTATTTAGTGTAGTCTGAAGTATGTCAAACAGCTAACTTGTCTTTTCATCTATTTAGTGTATTCTGAAGTATGTCAAACAGCTAACTTGTCTTTTCATCTATTTAGTGTAGTCTGAAGTATGTCAAACAGCTAACTTGTCTTTTCATCTATTTAGTGTATTCTGAAGTATGTCAAACAGCTAACTTGTCTTTTCATCTATTTAGTGTAGTCTGAAGTATGTCAAACAGCTAACTTGTCTTTTCATCTATTTAGTGTATTCTGAAGTATGTCAAACAGCTAACTTGTCTTTTCATCTATTTAGTGTATTCTGAAGTATGTCAAACAGCTAACTTGTCTTTTCATCTATTTAGTGTATTCTGAAGTATGTCAAACAGCTAACTTGTCTTTTCATCTATTTAGTGTAGTCTGAAGTATGTCAAACAGCTAACTTGTCTTTTCATCTATTTAGTGTATTCTGAAGTATGTCAAACAGCTAACTTGTCTTTTCATCTATTTAGTGTAGTCTGAAGTATGTCAAACAGCTAACTTGTCTTTTCATCTATTTAGTGTATTCTGAAGTATGTCAAACAGCTAACTTGTCTTTTCATCTATTTAGTGTATTCTGAAGTATGTCAAACAGCTAACTTGTCTTTTCATCTATTTAGTGTATTCTGAAGTATGTCAAACAGCTAACTTGTCTTTTCATCTATTTAGTGTAGTCTGAAGTATGTCAAACAGCTAACTTGTCTTTTCATCTATTTAGTGTAGTCTGAAGTATGTCAAACAGCTAACTTGTCTTTTCATCTATTTAGTGTATTCTGAAGTATGTCAAACAGCTAACTTGTCTTTTCATCTATTTAGTGTATTCTGAAGTATGTCAAACAGCTAACTTGTCTTTTCATCTATTTAGTGTATTCTGAAGTATGTCAAACAGCTAACTTGTCTTTTCATCTATTTAGTGTATTCTGAAGTATGTCAAACAGCTAACTTGTCTTTTCATCTATTTAGTGTATTCTGAAGTATGTCAAACAGCTAACTTGTCTTTTCATCTATTTAGTGTAGTCTGAAGTATGTCAAACAGCTAACTTGTCTTTTCATCTATTTAGTGTATTCTGAAGTATGTCAAACAGCTAACTTGTCTTTTCATCTATTTAGTGTATTCTGAAGTATGTCAAACAGCTAACTTGTCTTTTCATCTATTTAGTGTAGTCTGAAGTATGTCAAACAGCTAACTTGTCTTTTCATCTATTTAGTGTAGTCTGAAGTATGTCAAACAGCTAACTTGTCTTTTCATCTATTTAGTGTAGTCTGAAGTATGTCAAACAGCTAACTTGTCTTTTCATCTATTTAGTGTAGTCTGAAGTATGTCAAACAGCTAACTTGTCTTTTCATCTATTTAGTGTAGTCTGAAGTATGTCAAACAGCTAACTTGTCTTTTCATCTATTTAGTGTATTCTGAAGTATGTCAAACAGCTAACTTGTCTTTTCATCTATTTAGTGTAGTCTGAAGTATGTCAAACAGCTAACTTGTCTTTTCATCTATTTAGTGTATTCTGAAGTATGTCAAACAGCTAACTTGTCTTTTCATCTATTTAGTGTAGTCTGAAGTATGTCAAACAGCTAACTTGTCTTTTCATCTATTTAGTGTAGTCTGAAGTATGTCAAACAGCTAACTTGTCTTTTCATCTATTTAGTGTAGTCTGAAGTATGTCAAACAGCTAACTTGTCTTTTCATCTATTTAGTGTAGTCTGAAGTATGTCAAACAGCTAACTTGTCTTTTCATCTATTTAGTGTAGTCTGAAGTATGTCAAACAGCTAACTTGTCTTTTCATCTATTTAGTGTAGTCTGAAGTATGTCAAACAGCTAACTTGTCTTTTCATCTATTTAGTGTAGTCTGAAGTATGTCAAACAGCTAACTTGGCTCAATTGTTGCGTGTCTATGGCATCAAATAACATAATCATGATCCCATAGGCATCCAGGAATTGAGCGAGAGGGGCCCCTCTTTCCAACCTTTGTCTGGGGGATGCCCACAGTCTCAGACTTTGAAAACCCCTGGGTCTTTTTTTCTATAGATTTTTTTGTACTGCTACTTTGTATTGAAGTCGACGGCGAGTGGCTTGTGATTTCCCCTAAAAAGGGGCGTGGCCTTCACGTTTTGCCCCGTACCCGGCCGGATGTGCCGGTCTGGTCAATACTGCAACACCCAGAATGCATTGCGCACGTCACCGAGTCGAAACTCGACACCAACACAAAGTTGGCGACATTAAATCTCTTTACTGAGGCATATTTTCAGTTAAAAAACGTTTTCTTTAAGGATTCAGGTACGTAATGTGGAGTCTGTGGGACCAGCTTATCTGCTGAACAGATGGCTGATCTGGATGTAACGTTACAGGGAAAGTGAACACGTCGCTGTTCGTTGTTGTTCTGGATTCAGAGTTGGCAAAGTCCACATAATATTCTGTGAGAAAACAAGTCCGGTTCAACAAAGCACCGTGACGTTTGTCATCACAGGGCAGTCGCTCACTTTGATCTTTCACACGTTGTGTGATTCAACATTGAGATGCCTCCTTTCATGAAACTAGTTTTCTTCCAAATATACGCCCGATCTTTTGATGAATGGTTGAAACCTGTCACAGGCATAGTGAGAGGACAGGAGTGTAAACACGCAACGTCAAACACCCAGTGCCACTCCGTCATCATTAGGGAGCAGTAAAAAAATACAAAATACAAAATACTACTAATACTACTACTACTACTACTAATAATAATAAAATACCTATAGCAGCACCAAACATCCAGGACTTTATCGATTCTCCTGGTACCGACCAATCTGGAACCAGTACCAATTAATACCGGTGCTCGGGAGCCATCCCTACTTATATCTTAAACTCAGGCTCAACACAGTAATGCTAAATGCTAAACTCGACAAATCTCTTGCAAGAGGAAACACTGCACTGTTATCTCTGTCATCTCTGTTATCTCTGTGAGCAAAATGTCACACAACCACAATATGAACACATGTGACAGCCGACTACACACTCAACAGAAAAACTATGAGTATCTCATCTGCAGGCTTATGCCTTTCGCATTTTCGGTCTTGCATGACTCTATTGCACAGTAGACTGTCGCAGTAATGAATATATACACAATGTTTGAGGAACCATTTTGCCGCTGAAAGTATGATAGCTTATTAAAACTAGGTCACCTAGTAGAAATGTGCAATTATTATTTTTAATTATGGCCAGAGGGAATTGAGAAAACGGTGTAGAGCAACCGGTATGTCCTCATCGTCCTCTTCACCTCACTCCTCTAGTGCCATCAGCTAGTGTCCTCGTCCTCTTCACCTCACTCCTCTACTGCCATCAGCTAGTGTCCTCGTCCTCCTCTTCACATCACTCCTCTAGTGCCATCAGCTAGTGTCCTCGTCCTCCTCTTCACCTCACTCCTCTAGTGCCATCAGCTAGTGTCCTCGTCCTCCTCTTCACCTCACTCCTCTACTGCCATCAGCTAGTGTCCTCGTCTTCCTCTTCACCTCACTCCTCTAGTGCCATCAGCTAGTGTCCTCGTCCTCCTCTTCACCTCACTCCTCTACTGCCATCAGCTAGTGTCCTCGTCCTCCTCTTCACCTCACTCCTCTAGTGCCATCAGCTAGTGTCCTCGTCCTCCTCTTCACCTCACTCCTCTACTGCCATCAGCTAGTGTCCCCCACCCAAAACTTTGGGAGAGGGGAGGGGCGCTATAGATTGGTCTCCATCCGTTAGTCTGAAAATGTAAACGTGTGAGGAGTGGATGGCGTTTAGCATTTTGAATGGCAGTGCTTCCAAATGAACACGGGTGGTTTTAGTTCTTTGTGTTTCAACATACCTTCTTATGACATTTTTGTGTAAAGTTAAGAAACATTCCATTAAAATTTTAAATGTGCCGTGTGAAAGGTGCTATATAAATCCACAACATTCTTATTATAAAAGGAATCCATTCTGATTAGAGGAATATAGCCTACATACATACATACAGGGTGCATGAAAGAAAGGAAAAAGGGAAAAACACAAGTATCTCCTTTTGCCTGACGCGGCTGGATCTGCCAGTGTTTCGCCATTAAGAAGGTGTTAAGAATGCCCTAGACCCTTCTTACAAAACCTTCTTAACGAAAGATCATCTTAGCGCTAAGAAGCTTTTGGGAAATGCATGCCTTCGTAACGAAAGATCATCTTAGGCTAAGAAGCAATTGGGAAACGCGTTTGCTTCTTAAGGGGGCCTTAAGAAGGGTTAAAGAAGCTTCTTAGCGCTAAGAAGCTTTTGGGAAACGCAGCCATTGACTGTATGAGGATATTGCTGAAAAAACCCAGGTGGAGTAGTGCAAGTGAACTGTTTTGTAATTCAGGTGTCAGCACTTTTCAGGTGCTCTTAAAGGAACACTCTGCCATTTTTCAACCAGCTTTGTATCATTACAACATCAGTAGTATATCAGAAAACTGTTAACAGTTTTGAAGACCTTCAGTTAATTTATCAGTTTTTGAGACTGGATCTGAGTTAAATTGTGGACCAGTGGTGTCATTCATGTACAAATGACATCACTGGTCCACACCTTAACTCAAGTCAACTCTCAATAACTGTCAAACTAAATGAATGACTGCAAAACTGTTTACAGTGGCTGATGTTCTAATGATAAAAAGCTGGTTGAAAATGGGCAGACTGTTCCTTTAAGAAATTTGATGTATAAATGTATTTGTCGTTTGCT
This sequence comes from Poromitra crassiceps, assembly GCF_964638095.1. Lineage (NCBI taxonomy): Eukaryota > Metazoa > Chordata > Actinopteri > Beryciformes > Melamphaidae > Poromitra > Poromitra crassiceps. Next base: position 59,806,887 of record NC_139627.1, read on the forward strand.
GTATATTTCATACTAATTATGAAATATGACTATGTGAAATAGTTACAATATATTAAAATCTGGATAAACTCCTTTTCTAGCATCTGAGGGAACAAAAGGCCTCACAGATCAATTTGGAACACACAGGCTGATAGTAGAGGCCAAAGGAATGCATTTGAAGTAAGCATCCTGGTGACCTCTGACCTAGGGTAAACGCAAAAGAGGGGTTCACGGATAAACAAGATGATTTCCAGATGACATTTTATTATCCTAAAGCAGGATGCGTTGATGGATGGGCTTAGAAGGTGTCACCATTGGCGCCGAGTCGCAGCCCAGACATCCATACCAACCATTTGGCATTTAATGAAAAAACAAAGCCTTTTAGGGCAAAGATAGCAAGCTGTGACATCATTTACTAGGCGGATAACACCGAGGGCATAAAAACTGTGTGTTCAGCCCAGAGAACTAGACTTGAGCATTTCGGCCTTTCTCGTCTCCTCAGCGTCTGCAGCGTTGTGTTCGATACCAGTATTTGCTGTTTAAGAATAAAGCTATTCTGTTACATCAAGCTGTGTGTCGGCCAGACTCTTCATTCATCTCATCAGAACCAGAGACAGCAATTGGCGTCGCGTTCGGACGGCTGTGTCGTTGCGCAGCTCCCGCTGAAGCCAGGGGACCCAGCTTGATCGCACACTGCCGGCTATTGGGTGAGTTTTTCCCCTATGTGTCCTCAGGCCGGGTCTGCTGGCCGAGGTGGATGCTGCCTAAAAGACACGCCGGCCTGTTAAGTGGGGATTGCAAACCCTATTTGGCTCGTGAGATGATGTGGGGTCCGGTTCCAAAATTGTTTATTAATAAGGTTTAAATTAAGAGAAAAGTGGGATGCAAATTTATAGAGATAATTGATTAAGTGGTTTGGTGAAATAGGACTAAGTGTGGTTATGTTGTGTCTTTATTTACGACAAATGCGGAGGCTCTGATGATTATTCTCGTGTCTCGTAGGACAGATTGTGTAGAGACGCGCTGATCATTACATGGTTAAACTAATGAGATATAGTTAATTAGTGGTTTAATGCACGAAGTAGTATGGTGATTATGTTGTTTTTTCATTATATACAATGCGAAGGCTTTTGAGTGTGTCTCAAGCCTAGTAAGACAGGTTAAATGAATTTGCACTGATCAATATTGCTTTGATGTGGTATGAGGATAATATGCCCACGCGTGATGCATTTTTGGTTAAATGAATAGGGTACAGTGATTAAGTGGTTTATTTCAGTAAAGCCTGGCCAGGTGTAGATATTTGGGGTTTGAATAACTTGTACCAGAGTGTGGTTTGTTGGTTTGGAGAATGTGGATGTTGGTTTTTGGTGTTTTGGTGTTTGTTTGCTTGTTTGATGAGAAAACGGCTTGGTGATAAGTGAGTGAGGTTTGCTCGCATGCAAGGGGAGCCTGTCATTTGCGAGCCGATGCTGCCCTCTTTTGGTAGGATTGTGGCTGCAGAGCGGAGAATTTGAGATAGCCTAATATTGTTGGGAGATGGCAGATTTTGTCATGGAGTGTGATCTTCAAATTATGCGATTTATTGAAGAACGATTCCAGCATTATGCGACGTTAGCGGGCTCGGATGCTGCTACGCCTACATTTTTTAAATACTCTGAACGTGATAATGAGGGCTCAGCTTCAATTTCGGTGTGTTGTATCACCCGGATTGTGCAGCCGATTATTGACGCTGCTCATACTGCGCCGTGCGCGTGTTGTTATATCGCCGTTTTGTCCGAATGTTGTGTGCATCATTGCACATTTACACAGATTCAACAGAAAGTTGGACCTGATGGATGTTTGCTGTTATATCCTACTTAAAGACGGCCTGAGTTTGGCCAATGGGGTTTTTAATATCGTCAATACCACCCTGAACCCCAGCTCGAACGTGATAATTAAATAATTGTGATTAAATATAGCTAACAAGGGTTTAAATATGTCAAACTCCAAGTAGCCTATTAGTTATTTTTGGGGAAGCGCCGTCAAGTTGGCATTGTTAATGTTGCAAGATCCGCGCGGAATTTCAAAGTAAAACGTATGCTTTTAACGTTAGGTTAATTTAGAAATAAATAAATGCACCTTTATATGACGATGATGCTTGTTTCGGTAAAGGTATTGTTAATAGGATAAAATATATTGTATGGACCGTCACGGGGGATTAATGGGGAAAGCTGAAAGTTCCCTCGCGTTTTTTTCACCGTCTTTTTTCCTCTGCTCCCTATGCAATGTTAGTGTATAACATCACGTTTTGAACAGATATGAGATGTCATTTGGTGGTCTGTAGGCTTATGTTATACGTATTCTTCAATCAAAACAGAGAAAAAACCTCACCCTCCTGTTTAAGCAGGATGAGGAAAAATTTTATAGTTAGTCATTAACCATTATCCATTATCCACTAATTTATGGTCATCTGCCAATTCAATCAATCTATTTTAAACTCAAAATTAAATCAATAGCAACTAAGTAAAATAAGTAAACTAAATTAATATATAACTAGATTATTATCAAAAGTAAATATTCATTCCATTATAATTTTCCTTTTTTTTTTTTTTTCTAATACATTTTCTTTTTCCTTTTTTTTTTTTTTTTTCAATATATCAAGAATATATCATTACAAATCATTCATAACATTGGTATCACAGGTTATACACATAATCAAACACTTTAGTAATATAAACATATAGAAATATAAATCACAATACAGATGCTATGCTTCAATCATTATTAAATGTCATCCAATGTGATATCAACCATAATCTTTCCAGTGATGTTGCCTCCTGTTGTAGAGTATTGTCCTATATTCCATAATGTGTTTGCAAAGATCAGTGCACTCCTATTTCTGTCCAGGGCCCACAGTCCAGTTCACTGTCCCGATTTGAGTCCATATAAGCGTAGGGGTCCCCAGACAGCTATCCACACTCTGGTTGGCTCCCCAATATTGTCCTGAAAGGAAAGAAGACAGAAACCAACCAGTATCTTGCAAAAACATTGGAAACAATACATTGTAAAACAACTATCAACCAAACTATTAACCCCTCAAGGGATCTTAATGATTTAGATCAGGTATGTCCAAAAATCTGATTTAGTGACCTCAAATGATCTTAAATGATCTGAAATTTAATTTTATTCCAAATTTATCTCCCTTCTATTACCACCAGACAATTTCTTACCCCTTCCATAAACAACATGTGACAAGTGACAAGAATATGGTATATGGTGTATCCCTTTTCATTTCCACATTCCACACGTTTCTCAGAACTCCATTGTTATGGTGCTGACCAATCCCTGGTATCAGTGCTGTGAGATACAAATCACAGATGTGGAATTCTTGGTATAGACGGTTTTAACTTGACAACAAAAACATTTTTCTAAATTGAACCCCAGCTCACTTGCAGTGTTTTACAGAAGAAGAGCCGTTCTGCTCTACAGCCAGTAGGGTTAATATATAACTTTTATAAGTTTAGAAAAAAAATTAGATGATCAAAGTAACCATTTAGATTACCCCTGTGTGCTCAGTTTATCAAAAATAATGCCTTTTTTTTTTTTTTTTTTTTATACTCCCGGCCCCCAAATATATTCATCTGTCATTGATGTTTTAATGTGACAGTTGATCAGAAATGCAACGTTCAAAATACATACTTCAGCATGCGCTGGGACGCATCATCAGTGATGTTAGCTGGGGTCGTAAGGTGTTTCGGGTCTCTCAACATCATACACCCTCGCCCAGTAGTAGACCCAGCCAAGGCCGATTAAGACCCCGACCCGCGTCCCGGAAGCAGCCGCTCACGGATCAGCCTTTCTACTCTGTCTGCAACGTTGCCTGCGGAAGGGCTGATCACGCCCAATCCGCTGCAATAGAGGTGCTACACCGCAGTATTGAAAGACCCTTCGGTGCAACAATTTGCTTCCTCTCTGTGTGCTATAGAAGGAAGAGAGATAACTCACCACAACATTCAGATTTTGCATTGAGACTAGATTGGGGCTAGACTTTTGGGACAGTTCTATTGAAGTGAATGGGTAACTAACTCCCCTGTAAGTGATGTTTGTGTAGATGGGCCATTGTATTTAATTGAGCAGTATTCTGCCATGTGACCTGTATGCAGAATATAAATTATATTATATGGGGAGACATTTATTTTTTGTATCATTTAAAAGCAACAGCACAGTAAAGAGGATATTAATCTAACATGATGTCTGTAGTTCTTTATAGATCTAGCCTCTTCATTTTGCTCTCAAAGTGCACCAGATTACAGCATTTTACTTTAAAATGGACAACATTTTCTATCCGGGGGGGCACAGCCCCCCTGGGCACCCCATGCCACGCTAAAATTACCTCGGTATCTCTCAAACCCTGGCTACGGGCCTGAGTCAGATCATCTTTCATTCATACTGAAAATGTCAAGGATTCATTAAAAGGTCAAAATACCGTTTATTAATATGATATTAATATTAGAACATTATGCTACTGTATATGTAGATGCAGCACTGAAAGAAAACTTATCATGTCATGTTTTAATTCTGAGAAACATACTTTCCAACAGATAATAAACCCAGGCCTGTCCTCACGATCTCTCCTGTGTGGCTGAGTCCTGGAGCCTCAGTAGCTCTGAGCTGTGAGGTTGAAGCTTCATCTGCAGGATGGAGGTTCTACTGGTACAAGGCTGTTCCCAAACTATCAGACAACTCCTACACCTATGAGCTGCTGCCTGGTAGCAACGATGGCACTGCAGAGGGTTCCTACATCCTTCATGGACCCACACACACAGGAGGATATATGTGTAGAGCTGAGAGAGGAGAACCTGTGTTTTACACTGATGACAGTGGACCTAAGTTTATCTTGTCTGGAGGTGAGTGTGTTTCATTCATTTATTCATTGACAAGCCATCTGTCCATATAGCCAGCCTACAAATTAGCCTCCTCCACTGACTGACTGACTGACTCATTCACCGATTGTTTATCATCTCCATATTTCTCTCACTATCTTATGATACTGCTTTAGATCAGAATTAGAAGAGCACCAGCTAAACCTTCTGCCAGCTCCCCCCACTGGGACCATGATTACAAATACATGTTGGGTGACTAAGCTTTGTTCAACCCATAGAACTTAAGTTTAAATTTAAGATTTAAAGATTTAAGATTTTAAGATTCAAAAGATACCAAATAGCATGCTAAATGACAAGGCAATGTGTATATCAATGATGCACAAGTTACTTAGGTTAGGTTACTTTATTATGGTGACTTTCACTCTTTGGTATCTGATAAAATGTCCAAAAAGTGCATACTAGTAATACACTTTGCTGCCTCAATGTTGCATCTTTTTAGCTTTAAAAGAAATCTCGTAATATCTCTGCTCTCAGTTTGCCCTCTGACTGTCAAGGCCAGATTAGCATCCACAGGGGCCCCTTGGGCACTGAAGCTCTTTTGAGGGCCCCTTCATGCTGAGGGCCCAGGTTGCTCATATAGAGACACTGCATGAAATAGGCCACGCCCATCACGGGGCAAATCGCTCCGTTCACTCCCATTAGACCAGCATCAATTTCCTTGAATTAAACATAGCTAAAAGCTGTTGTGTGGTGGGGCTGCGCAGACAACAAATGTAAATAATCGCCAGTTAAAGTTTTGTTGTACTCCTGAGCAAAACATGGAAGCCATTGAGAATTGGCGAGAAGAAAAATGTGGATCTAGCTGTCAAGGAAGTAAGTTGGAGTGTTCATCTTCCGTATATACAATCTTTTTGTGCAACACGCAACCATGCACGCGACATAGGAGAACGCCGGGATTGGAGGGGGGGGGGGGGGGGGGGGGTTCTGTTTCCCCCCGCTTTGGGCGTGGTTTCTGAATGATGACGCGCTCCGCAGTGTCTCGATGGTAGATCCGGCCTTGCTGACTGTGCGTTCTCTCTCAGATCGTCTCTCATCAGCTTGCGTCACAGTGAGTCCCAACAGAGCACAGCACTGACTTCTCCAATGAGTCTGTCTCACTGAGCTGTGAGGGAACCTCTGCTGAGTGGCGAGTGAGCAGGTTTATTGAGGCAGGATACATGACCCACTGCTCATCTGACTGGGGCTCAATGACTACCTCCAAATGCAACTTCACCAGCATAATGGTCTACTGTAGTGTACTGGTGGGTGAGTCTGGATCAGGAGAGTTCAGCAACGCAGCTCAACATCACTGGACACTGTGCGTTTCTGTTATATTTTTGTCTTAACAAAATTATTTTCTGGAGGGAATTTTACCCAGACGTCTTGAAAAACGTAAAGAAAGAAAGGGGGGGGGGAATCTTAAATCAATACTCATTTCACACACAATTTCACATTTATGGCTAAGCTGGTTTATGGCTATGGTCTGATAAAGTGTGTGGATGTTCCTTTTAATTGAATATACTGTTTCACAGCTGGAAGTCTTATCCTGGTGAGCCCAGTCCATCCTGTAACTGAGGGAGATTCAGTGACTCTTGCATGGCTGCGGATCCAGAACAGGACCATTACGTTCTAAGGTGGATTTCTATCAAAATGACAAACTCATCCAAAACAGAACCAGAGGGGAGATGACTATCCATGCTGTGTCTGAGTCAGACCAAGCCTTCTACAAGTGTCAATACTCTGGAGAAGAATCGCAACAATTATTTGTAATTATTTAATTCAAAAAAGACATAGGCTACATGTTCATGTGCAAGTAACTGGAATGGTCATTATCAGCCTAATGCCTATAGTGAACTATTTTCCTCTTAGCTCAACAAATCATACAATATGGGAGATAACATTCAGAATAACGTTTTTCTGTGACTGGTCGGTATCGTGTCCTATATTTTATATCTTGTACTCCTCTGTCTAAAATTGTATGGTATTACTTTATTTTCTGAGTACTTTTAAACTTGTTACTTGAGTACTTTTACTTGGAACTTGATTTTTCCATGCAGGCTAAACAGTCACTAGTGTAATTGCAATCACATTTGTTAGTCAGATGGATGTGACAAAGCACTTTTAAGAGTTGAATCCAATGTTATTTCACTTTAAAATAAGTTGGTGTTCATATTATGGTGATGACATCATATGTTGTTTTAATACCTCTCTCCTTGTCGCTTAGAAGGTTCTCAACTATCTGGGACCCGTTCTTGGCCTACTTTGACGAGGTCAAGAATGACAAGTGACTGAGGTTAGAGGTGGCGGATTGCTCGCCCGTCTGGTTTTACATGGACCCCATCATTTTTCAAGCACAAGCACCTTATGTGACTGGTAACACTATGTTGTAATGTTGTGGTTTTCCCCCTTTTCTTTCCTGTGTCTGAGTTTGTTTTTCTTGTTTGTGTATTAAAAAAAAAAAAAAAAGCTCTTCACTTCCTGTGTGGTTGACCATTGGACTGGTTACTGTCATGTTACTGGTCATCCTCCTGCTGCTGCTGTGTGTCTGCAGAAAGTCTAAGGGTCAGACTTTTCCCTGCATATATTAGAGGGAGGATTACACTCTGATTATTCAAACTCACTGAGCAACTCTCCCTTATGTCACGACACTGAATAGCAGACAAACAATTTGTAAAGCAAGACTATATAACAACACATGTGTTCTTCACAGATCCATGTTGTGGCAGGTAAGTACAGCACCAATTCTCTCATCTTAACCATAACAGTGGTAACTTCCATGTTATTTACTATTTATTAGGCCCATCCAGTCTCAGAGCACCAACCATGCCTCCACTACAGACCAGAGAGAAGATCAAGATAATGCATACTCCACTCTTCTCCATGGTCAGCCTTCAAACCAATCATGACTGCTCTTCACAACTAATACACTAGTATTTGTAACAACCACTTTCTAACCAATAGAAAGCTATAAAGATTGGAACTTTTTGTGATATATTGTCAAATCAGGTTGATAAAACAGTCAGTCAGTACTTTCCACTGTTGGCTCTACAGAATGAAAATTGAAGCCATGTATCACACCTGAGTCTTGACTAACCAAAATGTGTTGCTAACATAAAACAAACCAATTAATTTAAATCAAAATGGTAGAGTATAGCTTTGCTTACATCTGTCTCTAAAATGATCAAGACATATGTTAAGTGATGACATTTCAGTTGGTATCATGGAAGAAAAGCGATTCATTTGAACTTGCCTTTACTTTTACTGACCTTTCTGTGTGGAGTTTGCATGTTCTCCCCGTACCCCCCAGGGGGTTCCTCCGTACATAACCCCCCACTAAAAACATGCAGAAGATCGTCATCCGACCAGTGACGACAACATCTGAACTTGGTCCCCGGGCGCTGGAAAGAAAAAGCGACCACTGCTCCTGGCCTGCCCCCTGGAGGAAAGGACAAGCCTGGATGGGTCAAATGCAGAGGACATATTTCACCGGCCACCTTCAGCATGAGTGTGTGTTGTGGCTGCATGCATGTGTTGTAGTGTTCGTGTGACAATAAAGACGGGCTTCCGTCTGAAATCGTTTTTTTTTTTTTTTTTTTTTACTTTGTGTAGTCGCAGACTGTAGTTCAATCATGGAAGACCAAATAAGGCAATAATAGAGCACCCCATGCTGTCATAACCCTCAGCCCAAATGACGTCACTAAATGACGTCACCATCTCCGACGTCACCTTCTCCATGACGTCACCTTTGCAGCGTGACGTCAGTTGCCCAAATGACGTCAGTTATGACATCATAAATGCCCTTCTCCTGGTACTATATAAGGCCCCCATCACCACAGCTTAAATCACACTCGTGCAGTCATCACTCACCTTGTGTCAGCATCACGCATCCATCCAGCATCTCCAGGCAAGAAGCAAGGCCTCCATGATCCCCTGATCGCAACAATGTCTTCACTGGTCGGGTCCCTCATCGACATCGATGCCCGGCTGAGGACGCTCACGAGCCCCACGCTCCCCACGGCAGCAGCCCAAACAGCGCACCAGGTTTCAGGCTCGTATCCCCCTTCTCAGCCCGCATTTCCTCCGGCAATATCAGCCCAGCCAGCCCCGCTCCAAAATCCAGGTGCGTGCGCCGAGTTCCCTCCCCTCCCCGCACTCATCCCCCCTATGAATACCCTCGCCTCGGCCATCCACTCCCCCGGACACGGGAGGCCGTATATCCCACTCTCAGCTAACATATCGCCCAGGCTTCGAGCCATGATCCTCCAAGGCAGGGATATTAATCTAGTCAGCATTATCCTGCCGTCCGCTGAGTGCAGCAAAAAGTTAACGGGCGGCCAAGATATATCGGCCGTCCTGAAATCTTCCGACCCCCGTCTCGCCAAAGATCTATCACCAACCGAATTCCTCGTTGCGTTCGGGGTTTTCCGCGACATCATTTGCTCAGTGTACCCCAGCCGTCGCGTCGAGTTAGACGAGTACTTGGCTCTGATGGGAGACCTCCACCTCAGGTACGGGAAAAACATATTTTACCAGTACCACAAAGCGTTCTCTACAAAAGCGGCGCTGTACATAACTCGTTCCAACATCCGTCTAGACTGGTCCATGTTGGATACCGAGCTATTGGTACTGGTCACGGTTGGTCATCAAGCGATCACCTGTTTTTCCTGCGGCGAAACAGGCCACACAGCGCCCCTATGCGCCGCGGCCGCCTTCCAGGCTTCCGGGAGCAACACACCGTTTCCGGCCGGTCCACCCTCTATGGGTCCACCCCCCCTCCTCCAGCAGGAAACCTTCCAGCCATCCCAATCTGACCGCCAGGGGCGCAAGGTAGTTATGCATAACAACATGGCTATTTGCAATAACTTTAATGAGGGAGTTTGCACATACCCTAACTGCATTTTTCTGCACGTCTGCAGCGCCTGCAGGGAAGCGCACCCCCGCTCCGTCTGCCCCCGCAGGATCCGCCCCCCAAGGCAGTTCCCCAAAAAAGAAAGGTTGGGCTAACAATCATAAAATCCCTTCCATCCACCCCCATCGACATCCCAGCCCTGGGCCTCGAATTAGCCTGCCACCCTGATCGCGTATTTACCGATCATCTCCTAACCGGCCTCTCCCAGGGGTTCAAAATAGGAGTAATTTCTCCCCCCACAATTTCCCACGTCTCTAAAAATCTGCAAACGGCTCAAAAAGAGCCCAAAGTAGTTTCTCAACTCCTTAGCAGGGAATTATCAAAAGGATTCATAATCGGCCCATTTGATTCTCCCCCCTTCCCGGCGTTCCGAACAAGTCCAGTAGGCGTCGCCACTCGCAAATATTCCGGCAAAAAGCGCCTAATTATAGACCTGTCAGCGCCTCATCATGGCCCCACTCCAAGCATAAACAGCCTCATTCCTCCCGAACCTTATTCCCTCCACTATGCAAAAATAGACCACGCCATTCGTCTAATCAAACTGGCAGGCAAAGGTGCGTGGCTTTCTAAAGCCGATATCTCAGACGCCTTCAAAGTCATCCCTATCCATCCCTCCCAATGGCATCTATTCGGAATAAAATAAGATTCAAAATTCTATTTTTCCGTAAGGCTCACGTTTGGGTGCAGAAGCAGCCCCGCCATCTTTAATTCACTAGCAGAAGCTCTATGCTGGATATTGCTAAACAATATCCGTCTCCCCGCAGTGCTACACCTGCTAGATGATTTCCTGCTCATCGACCCTCCGTCCGTCCCCTCAATATCCCTAGTTAAACTCAAAGAGACGTTTCACAGGCTGGGCGTCCCCCTAGCTGAGGAAAAAACCTCCGGGCCCTCATCATCTCTTGAATTCCTGGGCATTAATCTCGACACCAAGCTTATGCAAGCTTCCCTCCCCCTCGAGAAATTGTCTCGCATCCGCAAAATAGCTCAGTCCTATTCAGCAGCCAGCCACATTTCAAAACGAGACCTTCTGTCTCTGCTCGGCCACCTGAATTTTGCTATGCACATCATTCCCCAAGGGAGGTCATTCATTTCCAGGCTGCTCGATTTAGCATCGTCAGTCCCCAGCCTCCTTGACTTTGTCACCCTCAACGAGGGATGCCGATCCGATCTCAAATTCTGGGCTCACCTCTTAGAAAATTGGAACGGAATCTCATTTTTCTATGATGAAATCGTCTCGTCTGCCGACGACTTAAAACTGTTCACAGATGCAGCCCCATCCGTGGGTTTCGGGGGGGTCTACCAAGGCCACTGGTTCGCTGGCACTTGGCCGCAGCTTCTGGGCACGTAAAAGGATAGCAGTCAAATGCGATAATGCTGCAGTAGTCGCCATCATCAATAAAGGGCGATCATCTTCCCCGGCCATTATGCCTTTTGTTAGGCGCCTAACCTGGCTTTCCGTCACCCATAATTTTATCATGGTCGCCAGGCACATCCCCGGGCATATTAACATAATCGCTGATCACCTCTCCCGTTTCAATTTCCAGGCGTTCCGCAGACTCTACCCCGAAGCAGACTCGACTCCGACACCTCACCCCTCCTTTTCCGCCCTCACACTCTCATAGAGAGCAATCCCCACCTCACCCCTTTTCTCCACTCGGCCCAGTCCTACATTAGGCAAGGACTGGCCAGTTCCACCATCAAAGCTTACGACGCGGCTTGGCGAATGTTTGCCATGTTCTGCCTCTCCGTCAACCAGCCCGTTCACCCCGTTCTAATTCCCACAGTATGTGCCTTCATTTCTTTCTGCGTAGATGTCCGCCACCTCCGCCCTCCTTACATCCGCAGCCTAGTGGCAGGCATCCAATTTTACGCCAGGGGCCTCGACCCGGCTTTTCCCAGTCTATTTACAAATCCAGTTGTTAAACTACTATTAAAAGGCATTTCAAAAGCTTTTCCGTCTGCCCCCGACTCCCGGCGTCCCATTACTCTCCCCATATTACGGCACTTGTTAACCAGCCTCAGACAAGGCATTCACTCCACCTTTTTAGACAGCCTCTTAGAGTGCGTATTTTCCCTGGCCTTTTATGGGTTCCTCAGAATCAGCGAGTTTACATCCCCTGCCACGTTTCAACCCTCACGCGACATAACTCTCTCCGATTTAAAATTCCACCCCGACCACTATAGCATCTCCCTGAAACATACCAAAGTAGGCGGAGCTTGCTCTATAATCATTGCTCGCATCCAATCTCCCTTCTGCCCCTTCTCGGCCATGATTCGATACCTTAGAGTCAGGCCCCCAACTAGTCCCTCGGCCCCCCTTTTCCTCATCTCTCCCCATCATTACATGACGAGATCCTGGTTCATCCTCCACTTCAAGACCACACTCCAGAAATGCAACATCCCTGCGGAGAACTATTCCAGCCACTCCTTCAGGATCGGAGCAGCCACATCAGCAGCCACGCAGGGGGTGTCCTCCGCCTCCCTTCAACAACTGGGGCGCTGGTCCTCAACCGTCTATGCATCCTACATTCGACCAGAGCAAGACGCCATATTATCAGCCCAGAGATCCCTTCTTCCATGACTAAGAGGCAGCAAGCACTTCGTTGGTGGTGATCAAACTCTCCTTTTCTCATCGATGCGCCCATGCCCGGGCTATCCACATCCACTCCCTTGCATCCCCGCTTTGCCTTAAAAAACCCCGGTCAGCCCCTCATCTCCCGACATGCATAAATTCTCCCCCTGTCAGCCCACGACCTGACTAAAGCATACCCCAGGCGAGCTCCATGACCCCCGTTTTCACTCTCCCAGTTCCTGAAATAACTTTAAATTCCTTTGGGGGATGACCCCCGTTTTCACTCTCCCTGTTCCCGAAATAACTTTAAATTCCTTTGGGGGATGTCCTATCTCTTACAGCACCGACGCCCTCTCTCATAAGCAAGAGGAGCGTCACATCATGGAGTCATACGCCATACTCAAACTGTCTATTCTGATTCAATAAAATTTGTTAAAATTATATTAAGAGTCTCTCATGATTGAAGTGTAGTCGCAGACTGTAGTTCAATCATGGAAGACCAAATAAGGCATTAATAGAGCACCCCATGCTGTCATAACCCTCAGCCCAAATGACGTCACTAAATGACGTCACCATCTCCGACGTCACCTTCTCCATGACGTCACCTTTGCAGCGTGACGTCAGTTGCCCAAATGACGTCAGTTATGACATCATAAATGCCCTTCTCCTGGTACTATATAAGGCCCCCATCACCACAGCTTAAATCACACTCGTGCAGTCATCACTCACCTTGTGTCAGCATCACGCATCCATCCAGCATCTCCAGGCAAGAAGCTTCATCCCACCACCTCCCCCAGATCACCACCAATGTTATGACTCCCGTTGGAAACAGATCCCCTTAGGGGGGATGTCCTATCTCTTACAGCACCGACGCCCTCTCTCATAAGCAAGAGGAGCGTCACATCATGGAGTCATACGCCATACTCAAACTGTCTATTCTGATTCAATAAAGTTTGTTAAAATTATATTAAGAGTCTCTCATGATTGAAATGATTAACATGGAGCAGTTAGAATCACAGAAAGTAAGGTGAGTCTGATTGAGTTAAATTCCAGTTAAAATCTACATTTCAGGCGAAGCTGCAGGTGAATCCAGTGACATCACCTCTTCGATTGAACTTGGAAACAATCACGGTGAGAACAGAATTTCTAAATATACATGATACAGAATAGCCAGCAATGCCTAAATGTACCTAAAATACATTCATCTGATCATCCTCAAGAGGGCAATATGCTGATCCAGCAGAGAGCTCTGACTATGAAAATAGTATCAACCACATGTAGATATGATCCTCCCTAACTTTCTGACTGCTAGCTCATTTACATAAACTTTTCACTGAAACCGTATCACATCATTACCAATTATACCAGATGTAATCCTGGGTCAGGATGCAGTTCAAATCACCACAGTCACTTTGGCTGATTGCAGATAGATTAGATCATTCTAATAATGAGACAATTAAAGGTCCATTCCAGAAGTTTTGGGAAGAAATAAATGTTCACAAAGTGTTTTTTTTTTTACCAAAAATGAGCCCAGCTGCGTCTCTCTGCGTTCAGCCATTCCAAAGCTATGGCTGCACAATTCTGCTCCACTCGGGTCACAGTTTCCTGGAAAATTTGACGGACATTCTGCACGTTCACGAGTCTGCCTCTCAGCCTCCCAACGCTTCAGCCATTAAACACCAATGAAGAAGAAGGCTAACAACACAGGCTAACGTTCGCTAGCTAATTTGGTCAATGAATGTCAGCAAAGAACCAACAACACAATGATTATCGAGTGAAGCCCGTCTGGCCAAACCGCAGCAATTATTAAATTATTTTTTAATAATAATAAAAATAAAAAAAACGTTGCAAAGGCAGGGGTTCTCAAAGTAAAAACATAATTCAATTTGTTGATTTTCTTTTCTACTGTCTAGTTTCGGTGTTTCAGCTTGTGTGGTCGATCATGCCTTGGTATAATTAACCCTCACTTCCTCAGTTTCTCACACACATGATTTGCCACCAGCAGAGATAGCTGTCCGTGTTTAAAAAACAATAGATTCTTAACAATATCTGTGTCAATGGTTGTTCTCTATTGATTTGCATTGTGAACCTGTTTCTGTAACTGCCCCCTCAAAAACTATGGGTGCACTGTGACACCTGGTGGCTGCTGTGTGTGTAAACACATGTTTCCTGTCAGTCGACTTCCGGGATCTAACTAGCACCACCTGGGTGCAATTGCGCCTGCACCTTGATTGGCCGGACCCGGCTATATAATCTACTCTCTGGTGCGGCGCCCCTGGCTTTCTGACTTCCAGCCTAGGCCGATGAAAGTCGTGTGATTGCATGTGTGTAGGAGAAGAAGGAGATAGCCAATTTACTTACAGTAAACTGTGTGCACATTCTGGGATATTACCACTACATATTGAAACAGGACGGTCAGGGCCGGTTCCAGAACAAGATGGCTAGGGGTGCATCCTAGATAGGAAGGGGTGCAGATGCCCGGCCGAAGGATCCATGGAGTCAAAATCCATGGAGTCAAAATTTGACATGTTATTTTACTAAAAATAATGCATTTGACCATCATTTCAAGTAGAATGATACCACCCAAGCAAGAATATTTCAAGTGTTTCAAGTGCTTTACTGAAATATTTGGACCATATAATGATAATACAATTATCTCAACCTTAAAAGGTTACATATAGGTGCCAAAAAGCCATAAAATCACAACAAAGAACAAAGAAAAACAACAACTATAATTCAAGTTTAAACAGTAAGTGTGCAGCTGTAGTGTGTTTTTTTTTTTTACTTTTCAACTGAGCATGCAGACAATTAAAATAAGGGTGCAATGCATGCTTTTGCACCCCCGTAGAACCGGGCCTGAGGACGGTACATTGGAACAGAAGTAGATGAAAGACTATGTGGCTACTGTGATCTTGGCGTAGTTGAGGATGAAACCCACTTTCTACTGTAGGCTACTGTCCATTCTATGACGACCTAAGAAAAACACTCTTTGACAAAGTACCGTCACATGTAGGTCTGTCCCTGGAAAGCGATATTGTTAAATTGTTATTTAATAACCATACATTTGCAATATCTAATTATATCCATAAAGCCTGGAACAGAAGGAAACATCTAACTTATGCATAGTGGCACTGTAGATAGATCAGACCAACATGGTTTACATTTGTTTTCATTTCTAAGCATTCTTCACGTGGTTTGTATTGTAAATTGTATCATCTTGTCTAGCCGCTAACATCCTTTTTTTCTTTTTTCTTGCCCTCCTTCACTCTATCTTGAATAGTTAGAAAGGGTAAAAAAAAAAGTTTGTGTAGGTCTGATTGGAGTCATATATTGAATTTATAATGTTTATTATTTTGTGTCAGTGTGTTGGCACTGGAAACAATTGTTGTATTTAAAATGTGTCTGAATAATCCCGTAAGGGATGGGCTGCGTGCAGCCAGACACGAAAATAAAATATTCATTCATTCATTCATTCATTCATATTTGAGCACATCAATATAATATGTTCCGTGTAGACAGGAGTTATTCGAGTTCATATGATCAATAGCTGGCATTAGTAAATAAAACACATTTATAGAGTGATAAGAGTGATAACAGATGTGGCTATTTTCCATGGATATCAATACAGGTGATGTGCCTTAAAGGAACACTCCGCCCATTTTCAACCAGCTTTGTATCATTAGAACATCAGTAGTATATCAGAAAACTGTAAACTGTTTTGAAGTCTGTAATTTAATTTGACAGTTATTGAGTGTTAAAGTGTGGACCAGTGACATCACTGGTCCACACTAACTCAAATGAATAACTCATTAACTCAAATCAACTCTCAATAACTGTCAAACTAGATGAATGATGAATAGTTTGACAGTTATTGAGAGTTGATTTGAGTTAATGAGTTATTAATTTGAGTTAGTGTGGACCAGTGATGTCACTGGTCCACACTTTAACACTCAATAACTGTCAAATTAAATGACAGACTTCAAAACAGTTTACAGTTTTCTGATATACTACTGATGTTCTAATGATACAAAGCTGGTTGAAAATGGGCGGAGTGTTCCTTTAAGATGTTGGCTTGCACTGGTACCTACACTGACAGTTTCAGACCACTAGAGGTCAGACTTTGATGTGAAAAGCTGCTGACTGACTGCAGCCTTGTACTCTGTGTGCGTGCGTCCGTCCATGTGTGTGTGTGTGTGTGTGTGTGTGTGTGTGTGTGTGTGTGTGTGTGTGTGTGTGTGTGTGTGTGTGTGTGTGTGTGTGTGTGTGTGTGTGTGTGTGTGTGTGTGTGTGTGTGTGTGTGTGTGTGTGTGTGAGAGAGAGAGATAGAGAGACTATCTCAAGTCTATTATGTAGGCTAATCTAATGGACATGACTGAACAGAGCAGCAAAGCATAGAATTCACCCTTTTCACTTCCCACTCAATTCACCCATTTTGTGTCTAAAAGGCAGGGAGTAACAGAGGTGCAAGCAGAACATTAATGAGGGTTTCCAACTTCCAATCCATGTAGGTGTTAAAGTGCCGGCCGGGGCCCTCATTAATGTTTTGCTTGCACCTGTGTTACTTCCTGCCTTTTAAATAGAAAATTGGTGAATTGGGTGGGGAGTGAAAAAGGCTAATAGAATAGCATTGAAGAGAATTAATTAAAATTGAGCAAAGAGCAACGCAGAACCAAATCAAAACCAATAGCAATGCAGAATAGAATAGAATAGAATAGAATAGAATAGAATAGCCTCATCAGGTTTGATTGGTCGAGGCTGATTTAGCCTATCGGTTGGGCAGGACAGGAAACCAGGCATCGGGAGCGCGCAGGGCATGGATACGCGCTCCCGATGCTTTTTTTGGGGTCCGGTGTGAAGCTGGAGATGCATCAAGCTAGACATACTAACACAGGATGTGAGGCTATTTTACCTTCACAATAAAAGCCAAAGTGTCGTGTTCCTCAAAGTGTTCCTCAATAAGGGCATTTGTTTTGAAAACTGTTTTTGTCATCAATAAATAAGTTTCTTTTGAAAGGTGTGTTTGTGAATAAGGAGTTTATTTTGAAAAGTCTGTGCTTTCTTCCAAAGACATAATACAGTATAGGCCTACATGCAAATGAAGGTATGAATGACAATTAAAACATTATTAGGCTAACATAAGTAGAAATGTAGGCTATGAATGAAAAAGTAGCCTAATCATGGATTACAGCATTATGAGGGTCAGCACAATAGCAGCAGTAGAACCTTTGGCAATGGGGAAAAACGAATTAAAATAAATGGATGAAATGAAATAATTATGCTCTGACTGTAGGCTATGGAATAAGTGAAAATAGGGTAGCCTTGAGTTTGGCATTTTGACCGTCCCCATCTTGTCTTTTTCTTCTTCTTTCTTTTGAGCCAGCTGGATGCAGCTAGCCGCTAACCGCTAGCTGCTAGCGTGAGACCAGGGCTTTCCCACTGAGCCGCAGCAATGCCTGCGATTGCTCCGTGATCAGCGAGCTGCACGATCAACACGATGAACATGCAATCACGCTCCAAAACAGCTTATCATCTATTTGACTCTAAATGGGACCATAATTTACCAAATTAAAATATATTGAAGAAGACTTGAACTGATTGAGAGCATGAACCCATTAGGAAAGTGCTTACTCCATGAGGTCATAAATCAAGTGAGAAGTAGGCTAGGGTCATTTTCCCATAGAGACAGTCGGCATGTCTGGGAACGCCCATACAGGCTCTATAAGGCTCTTTCATACACAGATCGCGGAAAAATTGCCGTTTAGGAGTCCCGTAAAGCCAGCCGCCTCGCCACAGAAATTGCTTTCACACGAGCCAAGCAGCACGGCCACATTACCGTGTTGCTGTGTACTTTCAGGTGAAATCCCCTGCTCCCGCATTGAAAGGCGAGCGGAGGGATTTCCTGCTCCTCCTAGCCCAAATTAATATTTTCATAGGTTAGTGTAGCCTAGGCTACTGTATGATGAACGAATTCAATTCAACAACAGACTTTCCTACTTCTCCTAGTCCGCTGAGGAGATCTGTATCGGCATTTTCATTGGCTGTTTGCCGATGTCATAATTTAATAAAAAAATGCGCTAATTTGCGGCTGCTGCACCTGGAAGAATCCTCTCCTACAGTAGTTCTGTGTCTGGAGCAATGTCCCGCCCACAGCGCTATCTGATTGGTTACACATCAAGCAATAGCCTATCAGAGGGCTCAGAGATGAAATCTTGACACCTCACCTCAGTGCTCTCTGTTCAGCGCAGCCTGCACTAGACAGGGGGACAGTGCGAGGCTGCCTGAAGCGAGAGCAGCGGACTTGACTAGTTGGCTGTTGTGACTGTCAGACTGTGTTAAGGTAAAGCAGCAGATATTGCCATGCCAAAGTTGTAATAAAGTTAATATACATAATAATTACCTACGCTGACATTGCAAAAACACCACGATCTTATGAGCGATTCGTATGAAGCGCTGCCTCGCACAGTGCAAAGTGTGGTGTGTGGAGATAGGTCTGTCTATCAGTCTACTTTTTTTACTTTCACTCGTGCACTTTATTGATACATGAGGTGATTTCCCCTGTAATTTTTTTATGGATGAGCTGACCATTCGCACCTTTTCCGGCTCGCTGCGACAACCTTTCAAATGGAGGCGGGTTGTCCGCTGTGTATGGCGCTGTGACAACCTTTGGTGCCGGGACAAAAGGCGTACAAGAATTACCCACCAACGCGCGTTCATGCCTTTCACATCGGAGCCGCGAATCCTAATTTCCGGGCATTTTTCGGCTTTCAAGGCCGGTGTGAAAGACCAGATAGAGAGCCGCAGGGAAAACGTATTTTTGATACTGAATGCGGAAGTCCCGAACTTCCTGGTTCTTCACTGTTTCTGTCTATGGGATTTTTGAATGGGTTTTTGGCGCGATGCTTCAAATAATGTCTGTGGGCAACGCAAGTTTAATCAAACGCGAACCAAGGTTCAGCGGGATAATCTTCACACATGAGGACCACTTTCATGCGTTTTGAAGCGTAACTGCGAGTCCTAGAGGTAAAAAGCTGGTGCTAAGCTAATCCAGAACTACACACAGTGTCGCATAGTTTGTAAGAGCGAGAGAACTGTGTGTGACCGAAGGCGCGAGAGAAAGAATTTCCGTATAATATCCGCGTCGACATTGTAGTCTCATTTAGCCGTTTGCTAGCTAGCCACCCTTTTAACGACACATAAAAGCTTCAAAACTCATAAAAGTGGTCTTCATGTGTGAAGATGATGTTACTATACACTGGTTCGCGTTTGATTAAGCCAGCGTTGCCCAGAGAGATTATTAGAAGCATCGCGCCAAAAACCCATTCAAAACTCCCATAGGCGAAAACTGTGAAGAACCAGGGCTGTTAGCATCGATGATTTCCGGACTCATTAATGCGGCTCTCTATTGCCCACAATAGATGCTGGGTTTAGTCTAGTAGGAACGGGGGGTCCCCGTGCACCCGAAAGATATATTTTTCTAACATAGATTTTTGTACTCCTCAAGGTGTCTAATAAACAAATTTTGTTGTTACCCCGTTGAAATAGTGTCCCATGGATCCGTTTGGCGGCCATCTTTGCGGGCATATTGCGATGTCTGGTGAAAATGGATAAGGGTCATAACTTTTGAACTAGACGTCATACAGAGACAAATGACACCACTTTTCTGTATGATTTCTGCATGAGGAATTGATTGAGAGGGTTGTTTTAATGATTTTAACAGGTTTAGTATAGTAAAACTCAAAAACATATGAAAAAAGTGTCTAATTTACTCTCAAAATCTTGCAAAATAAATCTATCTACATATTAGTCCATGGGCCAGAAGGGTTGGGAATAATGATCATATTGATTTTTGGCAAGGTATACATCTCTAGAGTTAGAAAATATGTGAGAGCATTGCACCAATGGTAGCTAAATGTGTGTTATCACTCGATTTATAACACCATGCGAAACATAATAGTTGCGGGACTTAGGGACATTTGAGGCTAAGTTCATGCAAATCAAGTCTAAAAGCACCAGAATTTGCCCAGAATTAGCCCAGGGCATGCTCTAACAATTGAGCCAGAGTGCCCGAGCTGGTGACCCACCATGGCGGCCAAATCCAATATGACCACTGTCCGAAAAAGATTTTGGCTATAACTTTTGAAAGAGATGAGCTAGAAATACAGACTTGGTGTCTATCTTATGTTTTTTGACCATTAGAAAGGTGTTGGAATGCTTATCTTTACTAATGAAGATGTGTATGGACCCCTAATCTGCATATTTCCAAGATGGCGGCTACCTGAATATGAGTTTTACCATAACTGTTGATGCTTTTAGTAAACTCGGTGTCCATTTTATGGTTTTTGAGTTTTAGAAACACATTGTAATACTCAGATGTATGATTGAATCTATCTATAGCACTCTACTTTGCATAGTAAATAGGCTACCAATATGGCTGCTATCCCATTTCTTTTTTACATACACTTTTGTAGTTGTAAGAATGAGTTACCATCAAACTGGTGGAAACAAACAATCTACAGTATTTATCTTACATATTTTATTGAAACAATTAGTGAGTAACACACACTTAGGTATGTCCATGGGTTGGGGGGGTTAAGTTAGATTGAGTGTAAAGTGTTTTTTGTTTATATCCTTATATCCACAGCCAGATTAATCAAATATTGTTGTCTTGACCGCATTGTTGGTACAGGCACTCTTGCATCCACATTGAGGTGCCACGGGCTCCAGCTTTACAGTATTCACAGCACCCACTACATGACTTTTTGCAGCTGCAGCAGAGAATGATGACTCAGGCTTTACTGGCATCTGAAAGATGGGTCCAGTAAGGTTCCCAAGTCTTGGTTATGGGAGTCCCAGTACCAGCCCCACGTACTGAACTCTGGATATTTTGCTGGACAGAGGTTGCCTGATTCCAGTAGAAGCTGGTCTGCAGCAGTCCCCATTTGACATGCTGAATCAGTGCATCTTGGGTGGGAGGCAAGTTCTCAAGGGACTTGGTACCATTTGAGAAAAGCGGATGTCTGGCTTCTTCTTGGCTGGAGACACAGCTCTTGCTGGACATGACAACAACCATAATGCTTCCAGTCTTTGGACATGGACATCTGAGTTGATCGGTTCAGGCTCCAAGGTGAAGGCATCCATGGTCTCAGTGAGATCCGCATGTTGCTTCCCAAGCTGCCCATCCACTCCTTTTCCCATAGCCCTGGAAGGCTGATGTAGTATCACATCATTTTAGCACATGGAAGAGATGTAATGCCAGTGATCTCTGGGGACCAAGAACATTGCAGATTTTGTGAACATAAATGTACTTTCCACATGTGAAGCCGATCCAGTGCTCTGTGAGGCCTAATGTGTAGAAGAAGCGTATTGCAAGTATTACAACATCACTGTCGGACGTATGGATCCTGAGTTTCTATGGCTACTGGCCCAGCATGTGCCAGGTGCTATAAATCATTCTACTGTAGTGTCTGCTTCAGGATGGTTACAAGGCTGAAGTGCAGATATGTCATATTCAGATCTGTTGGAAGGTATAACATCCTTCTTGGTAGAAAGGAGGAGTTCATCCCAAAACCCTGGTCGCCCTCACCTTGGGGTTGTCATGTACAGCAAAAGCTGTGGCTCCAGCCAAGTAGATGATGCTAGACATTGGCTTTTTTCAAATGCATCAAGAGAACCTGCCTCCCACCCAAGATGCACTGATTCAGCATGTAAAATGGGGACTGCTGCAGGCCAGCTTCTACTGGAATCAGGCAACCTCTGTCCAGCAAAACATCCAGAGTTCAGTACGTGGGGCTGGTACTGGGACTCCATGACCAAGACTTTGGAACCTTACTGGACCCATCTTCCAGATGCCAGTAAAGCCTGAGTCATCATTCTCTGCTGCGTCTGCAAAAAGTCATGTAGTGGGTGCTGTGAATACTGTAAAGCTGGAGCCCGTGGCACCTCAATGTGGATGCAAGAGTGCCTGTACCAACAATGAGGGCCGAGACAACAATATTTGAGTAATCTGGCTGTGGATATAAGGATATAAACAAAAACCACTTGTCATCTGAAGTCTTTTATGCAAAATCAGTCACCCTGGTAAATCAAAAGGACTGAGCACTTCTAACTCAATTCAACCTATGGACATAAGTAGGCTACTACTCACTTGTACATATAGGCACCAATATATGTTTTGTTCTGTTGTTTTTGTTTCTGATATTGTAATATTTTGTTCAAATTCTAAACACCTTTGATCAGTATTGATAGCATTTCACATTTATGGAGAGCATTGATGCACAGACTGGCTATTACCTGTATCAATGGGAATGGGTTCTACTCTATTTGTCTAATTGTTTCAATAAAATCTGTAAGATACATACTGTAGATTGTTTGTTTCCACCAGTTTGATGGTAACTTATTCTTACAAGTCTACACTCAATCTGGGTGAAAGTGTATGTAAAAAAAAAAAATTGTTTAGCGGCCATATTGGTAGCCTATTTACTATGCAAAGTAGAGTGCTATAGATGGATTCAATCATAAATCTGAGTATTACAATGTGTTTCTAAAACTCAAAAACCATAAAATGGACACCGAGTTTACTAAAAGCATCAACAGTTATGTTAAAACTCATATTCAGGTAGTCGCCATCTTGGAAATATGCAGATTAGGGGTCCACACACATCTTCATTAGTAAAGATAAGCATTCCAACACCTTTCTAATGGTCAAAAAACATAAGATAGACACCAAGTCTGTATTTCTATCTCATCTCTTTCAAAAGTTATAGCCAAAATCTTTTTCGGACAGTGGTCATATTGGATCTGGCCGCCATGGTGACCCCGGGGGTCACCGGCTCGGGCACTCTGGCTCAATTGTTAGAGCATGCCCTGGGCTAATTCTGGGCAAAATCTGGTGCTTTTAGACTTGATTTGCATGAACTTAGCCTCAAATGTCCCTAAAAGTCCCGCAACTATTATGTTTTGCATGGTGTTATAAATCGAGTGATAACACACATTTAGGGTGTATTCACACCTATCTCGTTTGGAGCAGTTGTTCCGAAACGGAGAGCATTTTCCCCCTTGGTGCGGTTCGTTTGGGGGAGTGTGAACACAGCAATCGCACTCGGATGCGGGACAAAACAAGCGGACCGAGATCGCCAAGAAAGGGTGGTCTCGGTCCGCTTCCAAACGAACTCTGGTGCGGTTCGTTTGTGGTGAGAACGTGAGCCGACCTCGATCCGCCACAACAGCAGTAAACGGTGCGCATTTTTGGATAAACCAGCTGCCGTAGTCAGCTGCGCTGTGCGTAATGGCCTGAAGAACGAACATTTTTATCGTTTAAAAACAACATCTTTCAGATCCTGTTTTGGCGACTTGTGACTTGCATCGATAAACTTTGGGGGATTTTTGGATCATCACATCAGCAGTTTGAACTCAATCAACTTACCTCGGACCATGGGAAGCAACGTTAATGTGTTGAATCTCTACGGATTTTGCGTGCGGTGTGCTGCCCTCTCTCTCGCTCTCTCGTCTCCATTCAATAAATGAAAACAAATCGTGGTAATCAGAGCCAGCCTTCTTTGTGATAAGATTGTCTGGTTCAATCAGACAATCAGACTGATTGCATGTCTTCCTCGAAATGTCCGTTATTATTAAATTATTTATTAATATTTTATTCCTGACAGGACAGGTGTTCATAATAGCCTATGTCTCGGCTAATCCTCATCTCCGTGATAGTAGCCTAATAGCAGAATTTGCGAGGGTCTTTGATCTTCTATCTCCAAATTCCCAATAGCCTAAATAGGCTAAATAAATACATAGGCTTACATAGGCTACATAGCATACATTAATAAATAAATAAAGAACTTTCTCCCTCTCTCTCTCTCCCGATCCCTCCCTCTTTCTTTCTTTCTTTCTTTCTTTCTCTCTCTCTCTCTCTCTCTCTCCTCGCACGGCGGACGCCCGACATAGCCTAAAATGTAGGTCTAACAAAACGCATTTTTATAATCATATAGGAAAATCTCTGGGAATTATTTTGTCCATCCCGAGAGGCTATTAGCCTATCAGAGTCTCTGCTGGCCAATCCAGGAAGTTTGACAATACTATTTGGACCGTTTCATTTGTGGCTGTGTGAACACAAACGAACCAAGGCACAAATGCAACAATTGTATCAATTAAGTACCTGAATCGGAACAAAGCAAACGACCTACAGGTGTGAATACACCCTTAGCTACCATTGGTGCAATGCTCTCACATATTTTCTAACTCTAGAGATGTATACCTTGCCAAAAATCAATATGAGCATTATTCCCAACCCTTCTGGCCCATGGACTAATATGTAGATAGATTTCTTTTGCAAGATTTTGAGAGTAAATTAGACACTTTTTTCATATGTTTTTGAGTTTTACTATACCAAACCTGTTAAAATCGTTAAAACAACCCTCTCAATCAATTCCTCATGCAGAAATCATACAGAAAAGTGGTGTCATTTGTCTCTGTATGATGTCTAGTTCAAAAGTTATGACCCTTATCCATTTTCATCAGACATCGCAATATGCCCGCAAAGATGGCCGCCAAACGGACCCATGGGACACTATTTCAACGGGGTAACAACAAAATTTGTTTATTAGACACCTTGAGGAGTACAAAAATCTATGTTAGAAAAATATATCTTTCGAGTGCGCGGGGACCCCCCGTTCCTACTAGACTAGTTAGCCTGGGGGCGGGGTCAGGGTGGGCTACATTCCCCCGTTCTATCCATTCAGCAAAGTTAGAATTTAGCTGATAGCCCAGCCCAGGAAGACACGATCAGGGATTTAACCACCGCAGTTAACGCACATCTGAGCAGACGTCTTGTGTTCTGCTCTAGAACCCCCAAACCTGTAGTTTAGAGCCGCAGCACCATCTTTTGGTGAGTCAGTCGTCGGTGAATGTGATCCGTCGGTGCCCTTGGAAAAATAGTCTCCAACAATCCAACTTGCCGTTTTCAGCGTGTAGCAACGAGCTAGCGTGTAGGTTTCTGCCGTTAGCTTGCTAGCTAGTTAGCGTTGTTGTTTTCACTGAGGCGGCAGGGCACTATTTACAGCGACACACAGTGAGGAGGGAGCAGAAGCCGCTCTGATTGACATGGTCGGAGCCAATGACAGAGCTTGTAATAAGCCGGGAGCCGACATCCGGCAGGGGAGGGCTTATGCCAGTAGCCTGTTTCCGTGCAGCCAGACGACTCTCACGGAAGGGAGGGGAGGCTGGCCAGCGAGCGAGACTATTTTCCCATAGACCCATTTCACAGCAACTGTTTTGAGGTGGTAAAGCAGGAAGTAAAGCAGGGGTAACCAATATCATTGGTGATGGTTCCATTCCATTTAGGAGCGGTTGCTGTGAAAAGGGCCTAGTCTTCTATACACTTGTTTTTCGTGCCACTGACTGGAGTCGCCCCACTGCAGGCCATTAGAAAGAATGCAACTTCAGCAGCGGCTTCATTTTTCTGAATCGCAGGTTGCCCCATGTTGTGGGGCAGGACTGCGAGTCCTCGTGAGTCCACAGTGTTTAGTGAGCAGATTGATTATTGGTTAAACTCACTTGCTTACAGCTCCGCCGGCGAGCTTCGCTGGCATTGGCATAGTGGTTACTAGCATGTGCGCTTTGGAAGCGTGAGGTCGGCTTGTGCCTTGTGCTGTGAGTGTGAACACAACCGAACCCAGCTTACAAATGCACGTTTTATTGCGAAACTCCTAACCGGAAGTTCCCCTGTGTGATGACAGTGTGTAACTGGACGCGGGCGGGTGTGAGCGGCGCTGCGATTCACAGTGACAGTGTGGCAGCAGACGGGGATCTGGGATCTGTGGGAGAGGAGAGGAGAGGAGAGGAGAGGGGAGCCGCGGGGACAAAAAAAAAACCCGAAACCCCGACAGACACATCCATCAAGTCCGCCCGGGATTTACCGTCCAACACAACGTCTCCTCGGCCCGGGAGGACGCTGGACCCGCCGCACACACACACACACAGTGAGTAGCCTAGCCCGACTCCTCTGTATGATAACGTTAACACGGCATCTCTGTCTGTCTGTGCAGCGTCAACAGCAACGACGTTCCACTCGCATTTGCCTTTAATTAACATCCGCGGGAATAAAGAGACAATTATTGTGTGTGTGTGTGTGTGTGTGTGTGTGTGTGTGTGTGTGTGTGTGTGTGTGTGTGTGTGTGTGTGTGTGTGTGTGTGTGTGTGTGTGTGTGCGTGCGTGCGTGCGTGCGTGCGTGCGTGCGTGCGTGTGTGCAGACGAAGGGAAAGCCTACAGAGGATAACCAGCCTCATATAGGCCAAATGCCTTCCCTTGGCTCGCCACGGGCTGATGCTGCATGGTTCTCCTCCTCCCAGGCCGGGTTCCGCCGGCCGGGATGGGCCCGGGCCGGCCTGGCTGTGCAGTGCAGGTTGAACCGACCCCAAGCCCCGTTACAGACAGTAACGTTAACCTTGATGCACCCAGAGAGCGGTGATGCTCTGTCTGTCTGTCTGTCTGTGTGTCTGTCTGTCTGTCTGTCTGTCTGTCTGTCTGTCTGTCTCTCTCTGTGTCATCATCACCATGCTGTCAGGTAAAGGCTAAACTGACAGCTTTACCAACAGACGCAGTGCACAGATAGGCTTACATGCAACATAGGGACTAGGCAATATATCACTATTATACTGTATCAATATTGTGATATGAGACTAGATATGGTCTATGTTGGATATGGTAATATGGTGATATGAGACTAGATGGTCTTA
The DNA here is from genome assembly GCF_964638095.1 of Poromitra crassiceps. NCBI lineage: Eukaryota > Metazoa > Chordata > Actinopteri > Beryciformes > Melamphaidae > Poromitra > Poromitra crassiceps. The sequence continues at coordinate 59,833,987 of NC_139627.1, forward strand.
GATGTTGGATATGGTAATATGGTGATATGAGACTAGATGGTCTTAGATGTTGGATATGGTAATATGGTGATATGAGACTAGAGATGGTCTTAGATGTTGGATATGGTAATATGGTGATATGAGACTAGAGATGGTCTTAGATGTTGGATATGGTAATATGGTGATATGAGACTAGAGATGGTCTTAGATGTTGGATATGGTGATATGAGACTAGAGATGGTCTTAGATGTTGGATATGGTGATATCAGACTAGATATGGTCTTAGATGTTGGATATGGTGATATCAGACTAGATATGGTCTTAGATGTTGGATATGGTAATATGGTGATATGAGACTAGATGGTCTTAGATGTTATATGGTAATATGGTGATATGAGACTAGATGGTCTTAGATGTTGGATATGGTGATATGAGACTAGAGATGGTCTTAGATGTTATATGGTAATATGGTGATATGAGACTAGATATGGTCTTAGATGTTGGATATGGTGATATGGTGATATGAGACTAGAGATGGTCTTAGATGTTATATGGTAATATGGTGATATGAGACTAGATATGGTCTTAGATGTTGGATATGGTAATATGCAACACGTTCTCACTCCGACCACGTAGCATATTGACGCTTTGTCCCGTCCCTTATGCGCCACTTGTTACTAACATGGTACCCTTGAGCGACCCATGAAACGACTTGGGCTTTCCGACTAAACTCAATGCAAACCCATAGAAGTCAACTTTGACGCTTATGGCAACTGCTCCCCCATCAGCCTAACTGCTCGCCCATTAGTCAACTGCTCACCATTAGCGTCTGGGGGGAGGTTAGGTTTAGGCGTGAGAGGTGGGAGAGGTTAGGTTTAGGGTCTGGGGGAGGTTAGGTTTAGGCATGGGGTGGGAGAGGTTAGGGTTAGGGTTAGGGTCTGGGAGAGGTTAGGTTTAGGCATGGGGTGGGAGAGGTTAGGTTTAGGGTTAGGGTCTGGGAGAGGTTAGCTCCTCCAGACCCTAATGGGCGAGCAGTTGACTAATGGTGGAGCAGTTAGGCTAATAGGGGAGCAGTTGCCATAAGCGTCAAAGATGACTTCCATGGGTTTGCATTGAGTTTAGTCGGAAAGCCCAAGTCGTTTCATGTGTCGCTCAAGGGTACCATGTTAGTAACAAGCGACGCACAAGGGACAGGACAAAGCGTCAATATGCGACGCGCTCAGAGTGAGAACGGGTTGTAATATGGTGATATGAGACTAGAGATGGTCTTAGATGTTAGATAAATATGGTAATATGGTGATATGAGACTAGAGATGGTCTTAGATGTTATATGGTAATATGGTGATATCAGACTAGATATGGTCTTAGATGTTGGATATGGTAATATGGTGATATCAGACTAGATATGGTCTTAGATGTTATATGGTAATATGGTGATATGAGACTAGAGATGGTCTTAGATGTTATATGGTAATATGGTGATATCAGACTAGATATGGTCTTAGATGTTATATGGTAATATGGTGATATGAGACTAGAGATGGTCTCATAACTGGAACAAACTCCCTGAACACATTAGATCTGCCCCTACTCTGCCTATTTTTAAATCCAAGCTAAAGACCTTTATGTTTACTCTTGCTTTTAACTGCTACTAAACTACTGCCTCTCTCGGCCTGTAATTTTAAAAAGATTTTTCCTGTACATTTCCAACAAATGGACTGTACATGTAATAATAATACTGAAGAGTGCCTTGTAACTTATTTAAAACAGAAATAATGTTTCATGTTTGTTAATTTGAGTATATATTTTAACTAAAACTGTCGGCTGTGTTTTTTATGTGTTTTTTATATGTGCATTGCTTTGCTGCTTGTTTTTTCGATTATTTTTTTGTAAAGCACCTTGAATTGCCTTTGTGTATGAAAGGTGCTATATAAATAAAATTTGACTTGACTTGACTTGACTTGACTTGACTTGACTTGACTAGATGTTATATGGTAATATGGTGATATGAGACTAGAGATGGTCTTAGATGTTATATGGTAATATGGTGATATGAGACTAGAGATGGTCTTAGATGTTATATGGTAATATGGTGATATGAGACTAGATATGGTCTTAGATGTTGGATATGGTAATATGGTGATATGAGACTAGATATGGTGTTAGATGTTGGATATGGTAATATGGTGATATGAGACTAGAGATGGTCTTAGATGTTATATGGTAATATGGTGATATGAGACTAGATGGTCTTAGATGTTGGATATGGTAATATGGTGATATGAGACTAGAGATGGTCTTAGATGTTATATGGTAATATGGTGATATGAGACTAGATATGGTCTTAGATGTTGGATATGGTAATATGGTGATATGAGACTAGAGATGGTCTTAGATGTTGGATATGGTAATATGGTGATATGAGACTAGATATGGTCTTAGATGTTGGATATGGTAATATGGTGATATGAGACTAGATATGGTCTTAGATGTTGGATATGGTGATATGAGACTAGAGATGGTCTTAGATGTTGGATATGGTAATATGAGACTAGATGGTCTTAGATGTTGGATATGGTGATATCAGACTAGATATGGTCTTAGATGTTGGATATGGTAATATGGTGATATGAGACTAGAGATGGTCTTAGATGTTGGATATGGTAATATGGTGATATGAGACTAGAGATGGTCTTAGATGTTGGATATGGTAATATGGTGATATGAGACTAGAGATGGTCTTAGATGTTGGATATGGTAATATGGTGATATGAGACTAGATATGGTCTTAGATGTTGGATATGGTGATATGAGACTAGAGATGGTCTTAGATGTTGGATATGGTGATATCAGACTAGATATGGTCTTAGATGTTGGATATGGTGATATCAGACTAGATATGGTCTTAGATGTTGGATATGGTGATATCAGACTAGATATGGTCTTAGATGTTGGATATGGTGATATCAGACTAGATATGGTCTTAGATGTTGGATATGGTGATATCAGACTAGATATGGTCTTAGATGTTGGATATGGTGATATCAGACTAGATATGGTCTTAGATGTTGGATATGGTGATATCAGACTAGATATGGTCTTAGATGTTGGATATGGTGATATCAGACTAGAAGGTCTTAGATGTTAGATAAATATGATAATATGGTGATATGAGACTATATGGTCTTAGATGTTATATGATAATATGGTGATATGAGACTAGATGGTCTTAGATGTTGGATATGGTGATATGGTGATATGAGACTAGATGGTCTTAGATGTTATATGGTAATATGGTGATATGAGACTAGATGGTCTTAGATGTTGGATATGGTGATATGGTGATCATGTGGGTGACACAAGTGTTGCTCCTGCTTTTAAAGGCTGCATTACAGTAAAGTGATGCCATTTTCTGAACTTCCCAGACTGTTCTAACTGTTCTATTATTTGTCTTTACCCTTTACCAACTTAGTCAATAGTCATTATATCCACATTTCTGATGATTACTTATCAAAATTCTCATGTATACATATTTTGTTAACGCACCTATAGTCATCCCTACAATATTGTTGCAATATCAAAGTATTTGGTCAAAAATATGACATTTGATTTTGTCCATATTATGCATGCCTAATAGACGTTCAGAGACACAGACTGGCAGACAGACAGACAGACAGGCAGACAGACAGACAGACAGACAGACAGGCAGACAGGCAGACAGACAGACAGACACACAGACAGACAGACAGGCAGACACAGAGACAGACAGACAGACAGACAGACAGACAGGCAGGCAGACAGACAGACAGACTGGCAGACAGACAGAGAGACAGACAGGCAGGCAGGCAGACAGTCAGACAGACAGCCAGGCAGACAGACAGACAGACAGACAGACAGACAGACAGGTCTGCATCCACTTTCACTAAGTCGGCAACATGAACAAAAATGTATTATCCTCCTTTTGGGGGAAATAAAACATGCTCACAGTAATACAAATGTATCACAAATCAATCAATCAATCAATCAATCAATCAATCAATCAATCAATCAATCACTAAGTAATCACTTATGAGACTCTTCTTGACCGTCACAGTTTCACAAGCTCTCCATCCAGATGATATCATTGTCACTTTGTAATGACATTTTTAAATGGTTGTTTACATCCTAGCAGCCAATGACATCTCTGGAAAGATTTGTGCCTCAGAAATATAGAGAATTCTGCAGAGTCAGACTTTGTTGTCACTGAACTTGTATTGATCACATCGTATCCTGGTTGTATTAAATCCTAAACCCCAGATCGTGTATCCTGAGAGAAACAGATTGTCACTGATATAAGAGAGAGAGAGAGAGAGAGAAAGAAGGAATGTAGCAGGATTCTGTCAGTGCTGCAGAGGAGGCGTCTGTCCGTTTGGTTTGAGGTGGACTGGAAAGCTACGGCAACAAACTGGGACCAAACCAGGCTCCGCCCACACCGTGCCAGACCAGCCAGTCGGAACTCACCAAATCCAACTTTCACCAAAGAACTCACTAAATCCAACTTTACCTTGGCAGCGTCGGCATAGGTTAATTGATCTCACGTCACCTGCACACATTGGTGATTATGGTACATTTCTATATGATGATACGCCTTGATACGTCTTATTATATATAAGACGTATATGATCAGTGACAGGATACCATGTGATCAGTGACAGGATACCATGTGATCAGTGACAGGATACCATGTGATCAGTGACAGGATACCATGTGATCAGTGACAACAAAGTCTGACTGGGCAGAATTCTCATTATTTCTGCGATTCAAACCTTTTTTCCAGCAATGCCATTGGCTGCTGGAATGTAAACAACAATTTAGAAAGGCCATTCGAAAGTGACATAATAATAATATCATTTGGATGGAGAGCTTGTCCCATCGATTACTGGAGCAGAACAACATGGAGCTCATATCACCATTCGTGTTCCTGACACAACAGATGGATCGACGCGTTTGTATGTTTGTATTGGAATAATAGTGAATGTTGATAATGTCCCATGCGTAGCATGTAAACCGCTATCACTAGGTAAGAGGGAAAATACAGTATGTCTTTTTGATTTTGGAGTGAACTGTCCGTTTCAAGTTGTACTCTTTGACATCCTTGTACTCATGCTGGTAAGATTTGCTGCTCAGCGGCCATTGCTGTGGTGTTTTCCACCTGTCAATCAAACAGTGTGGGCGGAGCTGTGGCGTCTGCTCGGGTTGTTCTGATGGTTGGTCCGCTGGTGATTAGAGAGGAACGGGGAACGCCGAGGCCGGCCTTGATGTTGGTGGTTGAATCTTCAAAGTATCCGTGTGAGATGCTGGTTTTTCTTCATCTTCTCCATCTTTCTCTCTCAGCATCACTGGTGGTGTTTCCAGAGACCTTTCATATAGATAGAGACACCCCACTGTAGGCTCTACCAATACGAAGGAAGGGTACTCTGCCGGTCTCCTAAATGGTCATGATGTGGCCACCTCTCCCCTTGAAGTGTTGTGGTAAGAGAGATCCTGGTGACCCGGGGTTAGTGCTGACCTATGCAAGTTAACTTGAGCTAGAGATCGTGAGTTCCTCAACTCCACATGCACCACACATATAAACGCAAAGCTGCCCCTTGTCAGCTCAATCTCGTTGTAACTAAGATACCGGTATTCGCTTAAAACATATTTTTTCTAACCACGGATTTAGCTACTACATCAACGAACTTCACATGTAGCGTTACTAGCTAATTGCTCCCTGCTAACGTGAGCACACTTGTTGCTAAATCTCGTGATAGTGTTTTGCTGAGACAGAGACAGGATAAGCAAATCTTCTCCTGATCTGTCTGTCTGGAAAATGTATTTGAGTGTCAGAATGTTCAGGAGATAATGTGACTTGTGGAAAATGGGCCCAATATTGACTTTGATGACTATGGGGCAAAATAATCTGTCATAATCTGAGATCACATTCACGTTTCTCATTGACTCCAATAGACTCAGGAGCTGCTGCTAGTCTACTAAGTGGGCGGGAAACCTACCACAGATACAGGAAGTGAGTGGAAGTTGGGGCGTCTCTATCTATATGAAAGGTCTGTGGTGTTCCTGCACTGCGCTTCCCACCGATCACCTGTCAATCAAACAGTGTGGGCGGGGCTTGGATTGTCAGTTGCTGCAGTTTGAGTTGCTCTCCTCTCTGGCCTCGCCTGCTCAGTCGTGCTTTTTAAATGGCCGAGATCGGAGCTTGTTTGATCGGAGCTTGGGCGATCCGATCTCCGTAAAATGACAGGTCTGAATGCACCCAGTGCGCATTGAGATCTGACCGCCCCAGACCACCTTTGGAGGTGTCCTGGGCCACATGTGGTCAGATAGACCACCTTTGGAGGTGTCCTGGGCCACATGTGGTCAGATAGACCACCTTTGGAGGTGTCCTGACTCCTGGGCCACATGTGGTCAGATTCCCATTTGTGTCCTCGGAGGCACCGGTTGATGCGCTTGATGGACACATGGATTTGAAACTGCACACTTCAGGTTCACAGGACGTTCGCAAGGCAAGGCAGCTTTATTTGTATAGCTAGTAATGAAAATACACGACAGTCAACGATTTACAATTAAAAAGTGCAAAAGTATTCAAATATAAATGTACCATGTTGGAGAGAATGTGGAACATCAGATGCAAATCACACACATATATTTTGGAATTGTCACAAGTTAACATTGTATTGGACTGAGATTCATAAGTTTGTACAGAAGATACTAGGATATGATATCCCTAAGAGTTACAGTGTACTTTACCTGTGTAACTTCACTGAAGAAAATGTACAATTACGAGATAGATATCGGATCAAAATATTGTTAATAGCTAGTAAAAAAGCTGTCACAAGGAAGTGGGGAAAAGTAGAACCTCCTACTCAGGGGCAATGGAGAGATATAATAGAAGAAATCTATAGCATGGAGAAACTGACATATAGACTAAGACTACAGGACTAACAGCTGGAAGAAAAATGGGAGAAATGGACAATATTCAAATCCCAAAACAGCGACGAAGATAACTGATATAGTAACAGACAGACGATTGACGGACTCACTGGATGAAAAGGAAAACATGAACGCAGCACCCAAACAGTAATCTTTTTTTGTCTTTTTCTTTTACTTATAATTATGTATGTCTTTTATGTATAAAGGTCCTTACACATCAAGAGCGATGCGAATATACGGCACGAAATTGCGATGCGAGTTTTGACCCACCTGTCAATCACAGCCACAGATGTGTACACGTCGGAAGCGAATTTCTGAAAAATCGACCGTGGTTCGAAAAAATAAACACCGCAATAACGCTCCGCGAAACTTTGCCGTTGGTATGCACGGTTGCATTGACTGATATAGGTTCGGAAAATATTATTGACGTGCGAATTAATCGCGCAAAAAAAACGCTCCCGATGTGTAAGGACCTTTAGTCTTGTCCATTTTTTGTATACTTGTTCGGAAAATGAAACTCAATAAAAATTTAAGTGTAAAAAAAAAAAAAAAAGTGCAAAAGTACAGACAAGGGATACAAAAGATACAAGATATACATAGATAGATACACGAACAAGCAAAATGCATTGTATTAAAAGTAATCAAATTAAGTAAACTAGATATTTTGCCCTTCCCCCCTAAAGGAAACAAAGTATCAAGCAGTGTTACTTCTTGGTATTGAGTCGTCATTGGTACACTGGTGACACTGGCGACATCTCCATTCACTCCAATGGACCAGTTTTTTACTCTCAAGAGTTCCAGGAAGTAAAGTCCTGGATTAAGCAGCACTGTCGAGTAGGGATGTTCATTTTGAAAAATTTCCATAATCGAAAATCGGGGAAAATTAACGATCAATTATCGATTATCGATCATATTCATTTTTTTCTTTTTTTACAAAATGAATGCCTATGGCAGAAAATACGAAAGACAACGTGTTCTCCTCAATTAACTCTTTATTTCAATGTGTCTCCTCTCCAACACTCTGCTGTCCCCGGCGCATGCGGTGTGAATTCCCCATGTTTAAAACAGTTTTGTTGGCACAAAGGCCCGTGCCCAGCCAGAAAACTAGAGACTATATGAAGCTCCACCTCACGTTAGTCGGCTGTGCAATGGAGTGGGGCGAGGAGGAACGAATTCCACCCAAACCTAGTCCGCAATTTATTTTTTATTTTTATAATAACAAAATCGATAAGAATTCCACATGATCGATTCCATTCCTTAACGATCAATTATCGATTTTCGATAACTGATGAACATCCCTACTGTCGAGTTGCAGCAAAATAGACAGTTTGTGTTTGTACTTGGAAAGTTTTTTTTTCCTTGAATCAAATTGTACATTATCAGCTTTATTTTAGCATTAGCAAAAGTAGCGCGAGACCCTTTCCTGGCTGTTCATTGGCTAATGAGTCACGCATTTTGGTCCTCCGCTGACACCGCTCTCTCTCTAGAGGACACTACTGTCAACCGTCCCATTAGTCTGTCTTATCTCACTACTTGAAAGAGCCTCTCACCGGACAAAAATATCTACAGCGCTCTAACTTTTCAGAGAGTGAACTCCCTCAATCCTTCCTTCCCAAAAGAAACCAATTGATTTGCATTCAAAGAAAGATATCTTTAGCCCCTTAAAGGAAACACAGAATGGAGCGGTGGTACTTGTTGGTATTGACTGGTCTCTCTCTCTCTCTCTCTCTCTCTCTGTAAGCCTCTGTCACCCTGCAGCAGCTTGTTACTGTGGGACTCATTACAACCTTACATCTGGAGAGGCTGCTGTGGAGCACTTTGTCAGCGTGTCAGGAGGTTCTCACTGGAGGCTGCAAGAGGTCACATCAGGTCACCATCTGATGTTGTGCTTACTCTCTCCGTCTATCTCTCTCTCTCTCGCTCTCTCTCTCTCTCTCTCTCTCTCTCTCTCTCTCTCTCTCTCTCACACCAACTCGATGGAAAAGTCATCCCTCCTTCTCTCAGGAAATTCCTCCTGTCCCTGGGGTGAGACAGACAGAGAGGGGGAGAGACTGTGGAGGGAACAACAGAGAGAGAGAGAGTGAGAGAGAGACTACAGCCTCCAGTGTATATTGAGTCATTTTTGTTGAGTCATGACCTGGCCTGTGATTAGCCACACTGTTTGCCAGGATTTTTTTTTTTTTTTAGACAAATAACCTCATTTTGTGCTCAAAGTAAAAATACAAAGATGACCAACAGGTGGCGACGTATGACTCAATGGAACATTATAGCACAGTGGTTCCCAAATGTAGGGTCGTCGCGGCCCTAAGTGGGGTTGCCTGGAATTCAAATAAAGTCGCCCGATTTTATTATTATAATTTTTTTTACACCCCACAAAATGTAATATTAATATTAATATTAATAATATTATATAATATATAATATATATTAATATATATATTAAAGGTCCCAATTCGTGCAGCTGTAACCTCTTGAAAACGTGTGTCTCTGGTCCATAAAACATGATTCTGGATTAATTTGTCGAAAATATAGCAACCCCGTTTGTTGTGACGGAGTTGTCCCTTCCTCATCTCGTTGCGTCCCAAGAATGGTCTGTTTCTATAATATATTCAGAACTAACAGTTCCCATTGGCCGCTGAGGGAGAGCCCGCCCCAGGCTCCGAGCGGCCAATTAGATTAGCGTCTGTGGACCAGCACGCTAGGTTGTGTCCACAACTAACGCTATCGCTAACTTAACGTTGCTACGCTAAAGAGGACATCTCAAAATGCCTAGACTTACCGAATGCACCTCCGCAGTTGCTGGATCACGTACAGTTGGCGTCGCTCCAGCTAGAAGTGTTAATTTTGTGGCTATAGACTAAATGGTGCAGGTAGCTTGTGTGAGAGAGACGCGCGCAGTATGCTTGAGCACCATCGTGACGTCCCAATACCCCGTCTGGGGAACAGAGCGTTAGGGGGCGTGGCTTGAAGGAGACTGCAGGGGGAAGCTGGATAGGGACAAATCCAACTGTGGCAGTTCTGAGGTTGTGACCACTCATTACAGGGAGGGATGACAGCAGTATATATGCATTTACAAGTAAAAACAGCTTTTGCACGGAATGGGACCTTTAATATTTAATATTACCGAAGATGATTAGGGTCACTTGCGATTTATTATTACTATTTGTTTTTTTAGTTTTGAGTTTAAAGTGATAATCTCTAAGATTTCAGTGTTGTTCTCTTGGGTGACACCTATGGCGGTCACGATTGCTGCACCAATCGTTTATTATCGTTTAACCGACTACTATTTCTCATGCCGACTAGTGAGGGAGTGGGCGTTTAAACGTTTAGCCGACTAGTCGTCGGCATCCCAAGTAGCAAAAATGCAAAGCAAAAATGTTTGACCTTTGCTCAAATGCTGCACCAATTACTGCCATTTTTTTTTTTTTTTTTAACTTCGATGTCAAATCATCACAACAGCACAAGCAGCGTGCATTACATCCTACATCCTGGAACAACAGTGGAGCAGAAACACATGTTTTGGTATCTGAGCATCTGTGTCTCTCGACCAAAATGACAAATGACTTGCTGAGAGCCTGTCCCGGGCGTTTCCGGGCGTCCACCATTTGGCAGCAGGTGTGTCCCACTGCAACCCAAAATCACTGCTCAGTGGATTTCTATGTAAAAGCTGTGGTAGTGATCCAAGACCCCATCTCCAACCAGCGCACCCACTAGCCAGTAGCCACTACCCACTTCACTAGCAAGTGTCACTCCAAATCAAGTCACACTCGCAGCTGTGGAGGTGCCCTCGGCTGAAGGGGCAGGATACTCAGGGCTCCAGACTAAAGGCTGAATTATGCTGACCCTGCCGTGAAGGGCGCGGGGGTGGAGCGAGGGGTGGGCGCGTCAAATTACGTAAATTTGTTGGGCGTGGTTATTCGCTAGCTCTGTCGGGCGCTCGCGTTGTGCCTGATTTTTTTTCTAACAGCGCGAGCTTCTCTCCAAACATGTCCACTTTCGAGCCACTGAACCCTGAACAATGAGCTGTGTTTTCGCCACATTTCTTGACCCATGTGGTAGGCTTTAAACTTAGATTTGCAACTGTTCGTTTTTAGTCATTTCACCAAGTAAATGTGTTGTGTTGAGAGCATTATTGAGAGAGATTAAAAGCAGCACAGAGTAGGCTATCAGGGCTGAGAAGTAAAAACGGCTTTCAGTAAAAACAAGTTTGGTGATGTGCTGATGTGCGGTCGTTTGAGAGTGAAAGCGCACTCAGTACTGCACAGCGTTTCATTGCGACTTTTCACGGGCTGTTCTCACCATTGTACAATACATGCTGATCACTTTCTGAGTATAATGGCATCAGCCCCAGCGCGAGGTCTGCACGGAGACTCACGGAGACTCGCGGGGCCCCACCCCCACGGAGCTTTGCTCGAGTATAAGAGCACCTTAAAGGTCCTTACACATCGGGAGCGTTTTTCTCGTGCGATTCATTCGCACGTCAATAATATTTTCCCAACCTATATCAGTCAATGCAACCGTGCATACCAACGGCAAAGTTTCGCTGAGCGTTATTGCCGGCGTTTATTTTTTCGAACCACGGTCGATTTTTCAGAAATTCGCTTCCGACGTGTACACATCTGTGGCTGTGACTGACAGGTGGGTCAAAACTCGCATCAACTCGCGGCAGTTTCGTGCCGTATATTCGCATCGCTCTTGATGTGTAAGGACCTTTACTTTTTACACTAGAGAGAGAGACCGAGAGAGAGAGAGAGACCAAGGTAGACTTACCACGGGCCAGCTAGTTGTGAAACGATCGTATATGTTCCTGTATGATGTCATCCTTGTTTATTTTAATATTTTAATAATATAATACTTTTTTCTTTTTTAACTCGACTTCATGGAGAAGTAACACCCACAATTCTACAATGTAATATCGATCGTCAGTAGGGTGGGCATGCCTGATCGCTAAAGTCGTTACTGATTGGAGGATTGCGGATTCCGGCGCATAGTAGCAGCCAGGCATGCGGTGTGTACGCATGTGTAGTACCTTGTAAGAAGGTACAGGGTGAGGAGAATACTGCAGTGCTGCTGTAGTACAGACAGACTCCATGTGTAGTACCTTGTAAGAAGGTACAGGGTGAGGAGGATACTGCAGTGCTGCTGTAGTACAGACAGACTTCATGTGTAGTACCTTGTAAGAAGGTACAGGGTGAGGAGGATACTGCAGTGCTGCTGTAGTACACACAGACTCCATGTGTAGTACCTTGTAAGAAGGTACAGGGTGAGGAGGATACTGCAGTGCTGCTGTAGTACACACAGACTCATGCAGTGTGTTCTGCTGTGTCAGGGCTAAACCCACGCCAGCATGTCTGCCTGCAGAGAATCACATTATACACTATTAGCACTGGTGTGTGTGTGTGTGTGTGTGTGTGTGTGTGTGTGTGTGTGTGTGTGTGTGTGTGTGTGTGTGTGTGTGTGGACTCGTCCTTGCCTGTTGTTCCACACGTCTGCCTGTCTTCCTCTCTGTTTTAATCCATCTGTCTGTCTGTGTGTCTGTCTGTCTGTCTGTCTGTCAGTCTGTCAGTCTGTCAGTCTGTCAGTCAGTCAGTCAGTCTGTCTGTCTGTCTGTCTGTCTGTCTGTCTGTCTGTCTGTCTGTCTGTCTGTCTGTCTGAACAGTGAATCCAGCAGCTGATTGGCTCATCCAGTCAGTGGTGGTCTGTGTCACCTGGACTGAACTACAGTTTCCTCTCTATTCACTCGAGGGCATCATTCACTACTGCATTTATTTATGATGGTTTTTGGAGGCATTTTGCCTTTATTAGATCGGACAGGAAAGGTGGGCAGAGAGAGAGGGGAGGACATGCGGCAAAGGACCACAGGTCGGATTCGAACCCGGGTCGGCCGCATGAAGGACTAAGCCTTTGTGGTACGTGCTCCACCCTGAGCCCCCCACTACTGCATTTGACTAGTCATGGACTACTCCCAAAAGGACTATTAATGGACTACTCCCAAAAGGACTAGTCGTGGACTACTCCCAAAAGGACAAAAAAAAAAAAACTCTCTCGTAACGGACAAGCCCGTCTTTTATTGTCACACGAACACTACAACACATGCATGCGGCCACAACACACTCATGCTGACGGTGGCCGGTGAAAAGTGTCCTCTGCATTTAACCCATCCAGGCATGTCCTTTCCTCCGAGGGGCAGGCCAGGAGCAGTGGTCGCTTTCTCGTACAGCGCCCGGGGACCAACTTCGGATGTTGTCGTCACTGGTCGGATGACGATGACGATCTGATCTTCTGCATGTTTAGTCGTGGACTACTCCCAAAAGGACTAGTCATGGACTACTCCCAAAATGCCAAAAGGACTAGTCGTGGACTACTCCCAAAATGACTAGTCGTGGACTACTCCCAAAAGGACTAGTCGTGGACTACTCCCAAAAGGACTAGTTGTGGACTATTCCCAAAAGGACTAGTCATGGACTACTCCCAAAAGGACTAATCGATAAGTTCCCGGCCTGGAGCTTGGGGGCTCGTGCATGAGCATGCGACTCTCTCCCGCTTGACTGGCCGGGAGAAAGTGCTTCCAAGTTGGACTGATAATATAAACAACATCATTTGAGCTTATCCAGGTAAGATATTAATAAAGTAATGACACATTCAGCGGGAAACTAACTATAATTAAGACGTGTCAACTTTGACGACATTTGGTTCAGTATTTTAAGAGCAAACAGGTTTTTTTAACTTCCTGAAAAGTTTCTGTTTTGGAAATTCGAGGTCCTGGAACGACAGCGACGATATGTTCAATTTATTTTTATTCTTTATTCCTAACACCACCGATAAAGGATTAGTCGACTACAATGCACACTGTCCCACTAGGGCATTGTTTCCCAAACGGTGGTCCGCGGACCTCCGCCTGGTGGTCCGCCAGAGAATTGCATTTTATTTAAAAAAATTTACAGACAAGTTTTTACATACACATTAACCCTGAGCAGTTGCCGGATTGGGCCGATTTTCGGAAATATTGCGATATTTGGGAAACATCACAATTTGGAACATTTACTTTCAGAGGCTGCAGCAGGCTCAGTTTTAAAGCCAGAGTGAAGTTTCTGGTATCATATGAAACTAGAAGACTTAAGGAATGGATTTGTACCAACCATGACATGCTCGCTTGTCAGGAAGGTATAAATAACACTCCAAAGTTAGGCTAAAGTTTGGCGAGGGGGAAAACATTTTCAAAGGGGTCCTCTTTTTCACAGCCTAATGTTGGCAGATGTGTGTGTGTGTGTGTGTGTGTGTGTGTGTGTGTGTGTGTGTGTGTGTGTGTGTGTGTGTGTGTGTGTGTGTGTGTGTGTGTGTGTGTGTGAGTGTCTGTGTGTGTCCATTTTGAACCAGCTAGTAGCCTTATATTTAAGCAATATAGCATGAGAGCCAGTGTCTGAGCAGCGGGATATATGCCACAACACACGCAGCTCGAGTGCTATATTGCTTTTATAAAACGGTTTCCAAGTATGATGATATAATAATAATAATAATACTATAAGTCCGACTGGCATGGTATTCTGGTAGAGTCAGTTGAAACACTACTGTAAGGCGGGACCGCAAGAACGTGCGGGTGATTTGATTGGATCATTCTGGAGACTGAAGTTGACATTGGCCAATCCTGGCGCTTGCTGAGAAGCTGAGAGCTTTCTGGAAAGCCCGACACGCAGCTCGAGTGCAGCGCTGCATTCTCAGCGCTTGCTGAGAAGCTGAATGCTTTCTGCAAAGCCCGACACCAACTAACGTTACGGGGTTAAATGCGGGGTTAACAGCCTTTTTTTTGCAAAGAAGACATTAGCCCGCGTCTATTCTTGTACAAAACATAATTTTCTGCGAAGTATTAGTAAAGTTATAAGCGAAGATCGATTCACAAGGATCTGACAGCTGTCTCCGCCATTTTTTTTTCTTTTTTTTCCTACATTGTCATTTGAGGTAACCAAAGCCTTTTAGTAAGAGAGTTGCGTGGCCATGGGTTATGAGTTGCGTGGCCATGGGTTATTGGAGTGGGTTACGGGATTTATACGATGGCTGTGAACCAATCAGATTGCTTGATTTGAGAGAGCCGTTTTATAATGTTATTTAGTTCATCTGCTGCTATTGCATGGTTAAATCAGCACATTGTATTTTATGGGGGTGGGGGGGTATACGCAGTGGAAGTGGTCCCTGGGAAATTTGGTTTGGTATTGGTACGTAGTGGTACTTGGTGGTAACAGTTTGGGAACCCCTGCACTAGGGGTTTTGATAGTGGTACTTGGTGGTAACAGTTTGGGAACCCCTGCACTAGGGGTTTTGATAGTGGTACTTGGTGGTAACAGTTTGGGAACCCCTGCACTAGGGGTTTTGATAGTGGTACTTGGTGGTAACAGTTTGGGAACCCCTGCACTAGGGGTTTTGATAGTGGTACTTGGTGGTAACAGTTTGGGAACCCCTGCACTAGGGGTTTTGATAGTGGTACTTGGTGGTAACAGTTTGGGAACCCCTGCACTAGGGGTTTTGATAGTGGTACTTGGTGGTAACAGTTTGGGAACCCCTGCACTAGGGGTTTTGATAGTGGTACTTGGTGGTAACAGTTTGGGAACCCCTGCACTAGGGGTTTTGATAGTGGTACTTGGTGGTAACAGTTTGGGAACCCCTGCACTAGGGGTTTTGATAGTGGTACTTGGTGGTAACAGTTTGGGAACCCCTGCACTAGGGGTTTTGATAGTGGTACTTGGTGGTAACAGTTTGGGAACCCCTGCACTAGGGGTTTTGATAGTGGTACTTGGTGGTAACAGTTTGGGAACCCCTGCACTAGGGGTTTTGATAGTCGACTAGTCTGTGAAAGCCCTCATTCACTCAGCAGGTGGTCTCCATAGTGGTCAGTCTCCAATGACTCACTGACAGAGGAAATGTGTCGTTGCATAAACGAGCCAGACAGCAGTTCTCTGCTTAGAGGACTCATTGGAGTTCAGATGAACGGATCAGAACATGCTGTTTGTGAACGCAGTCTACATAAGAACAAAAGGGATTTTTCTTCTTCTTCTTTTTTTGCTTTTCCATGGTAATATTGAGTCAGGGCGTTTCAGATTGTGTAACAGATGACACAGAACTTCAACTTCCCACTTCCTCACGGTTTAAATTCCTTCCACAAATCAGTTGTCACCAGCACAGATTGCTGTACAGGAAAATGCAGCTGTTAAATGTCCATATTGTCAACTGCACATTTTTTTTTTTAATTTAGTGTCTTGACGTCCATTCAAAGCTGTGGTGTCATGTACCAAAAACACTCAATCCATTTGTCCACGTTTATTTCCCAGCATCTCTCTAAGCTTTACCAAGAACAGGCTGTTCCTGTCACACGTGTCTTTAAGGCTCATTAATATTAACCACTTTGTTCCTCTATTATGGCTTATCAAAATGAAAAGTGATGGAAGTCCAAATGGCTCATTTAGAGACTGGCTTTTCTAATATGGATTGTGTGGATTGATGGCGCCGACACAGTGGAGATGGGAGCGATGCAGGGAAGCCTCAAGCAGAACCCTGCGTGTGTGTGTGCGTGTGTGTGCGTGTGCGTGTGTGTGTGTGCATGTGCGTGTGTGCAAAATGTTTGGCTTAGGCTACTTGTCCTTAGGCCGATGTGGGAAAAATCATTCTCATTTTTTTTAACCAAATACCTTAATGTCGATATTGCGACAACAAATTGTAACAGGTATGACTATTGGTGCTGCTTATTGGTGCTTATTGGTGATTTTCGATCGATAATCTTCAGTAATGTGGCTATAATGACCGACCAAGTGGGTAAAGGTAGATAATAGAACAGAACTAGGGATGTCAATTTTAAGCACAAATCTCAATGGATCACCGTAACGTTAACGATCAATCAATTGATTAATTCGAATTAAAATGCCAAATACGGATGTAACGATAACCGGTTTTAATGATAACCGTGATAAAATTCCTTACGATAACCGTACCGTTGCAAATTTTCATTATCGTTAAAACCGTGGTACCGTGATTACAGTGCGTTGAAAAACATGGTAAATACTGTCCATCATCACATCAACCAAATTTGGCAACCGTCTCCCAGATGCAAACGTGCAGCCTTGGAGAAATGATTTCAGTGAGTGTATCAATCCTTTTTGGGTCTGAGTTTTCAATATCAAACGTGGTAAAATGATTTCAGTGAGTCTCTCAGTACTTTTTGAACATTTTCAGCAATTCTTTACGATAATACGATAACCGTGATAATTTTGGTCACGATAATCGTGATGCGAAATTTTCATACCGTTAATGCCAAATTGACCAAACACCAAATGTGTTTCTCTCTCTCAATCAAACGCTTGATTTCCACAGCAGCAACCTAATATTGCATATTCCCACAGCGTTGCATAGCCTGTGAAACATCAACACATAGAAGCCTAGATATGACCATGCACACACATGTCCCCTCTTTGAGATGGCTGCTCGTCCTATTGCACCAGGTGCGCCCTCTGGTGGCTTCATTGAAACAAAATACACCATTTACTGACAGCTAGAATGTAATATGAGACTAGATGTTGTTTGATCAAGACAATTTCACGTGTTCGAGCAAATCATATCACCATATACACTATACAGTAGATAGAATATTGATCTATATTGCCCAGCCCAAATAGTTGTCTGACTGTAATCTCTATCGCTTGATATCTTGTGTGTGTGTGTGTGTGTGTGTGTGTGTGACGTGTGTGTGTGTGTGTGTGTGTGTGTGTGTGTGTGTGTGTGTGTGTGTGTGTGTGTGTGTGTGTGTGTGGCGGGGGTGTGTGTGTGTGTGTGTGTGTGTGTGTGTGTGTGGCGGGGGGGGGGGGGGGGGTGAAAATGAATGGTTTTCTGGTGTTTGTTGTTGAAACAAGGAGCTGGCAGCTGAGCAGGATGACTCAGCCTGTGTCCCCCTCTCTCTTACCATACACACACACACACACACACACACACACACACACACACACACACACACACACACACACACACACACTGACACACACACACACACACACACACACACACACACACACACACACACACACACACTGACACACACACACACACACACACACACACACACACACACAGTGTTAATGCAGTATCCAGATGAGGTAACAGTATTGCTTCCTCTGTGTCTCCATAGTAAACTAAACAGCATGAACACACGGTCAGCAGTTCACAGTTTGACTCGGGTAAAGGCTGACACATGCTTCAACGTCGGCGACTAGACATACATAGGGCTGGGCGTTGTGTTGCAAATCACACTCTTTACGGCAATATTGTCCGTCATTTGGTAGGCTTGCCGCGATTTTAGGTGTTACACCGATACACCGATTACATAACGTGTCCACCGGTAACACCTTTTGTTTTTATGGAGGAAGAATTGAAAGGAAAACTCCGCAGTTTCAGCGTGCGCCGGTGTACAGTGGTAGACGGATCAATAAGCGTCTTTTACCGCAACGCGGCGTTAATTCTGTTTGCCGTTAGTATGTGGTATCAAAGTGGGACACTAGGGGGCGGCAGTGCACAACTACCTACAGTACAGTATATGCAGCAAGCAGGGAGGCTCTCGCTCTCAGCCTACGAAATCAATCGTGTTTTGTCTCCCCTTGATGATTAAAGTCCCTGGAAACCAAATCCACAAACTAACTATTAAATTAACTATTAAATGTATGGTCTTATGTGAGTAATTGTGTGCCTCTGAAAAGAGAGAGAATTACTTTCAACCCTAACCCCGAAAATCGACACTTTTCTACAAGGTCTGGATTTCCATTTCCTCATTGAAGAGAGCGGAGCGCGCGGTGCTAAAATGAATGATCTTATCACGTCATAATTATTATTATTATTATTCCTTTGTGTGACATTTGTGCATTCCTGCTGAATATTCTACATGCAGAATAAAATCACTTGCGATGGGGGGTGGAATGTTTCATGTACTCTGCCAACAGTATCCTTTGTACATGTATCCTTTGTACATGTATCCTTTATAAATAAAATAAATAACTCCCATAGCCTACACCTTAATCAAGAGGTGAGAGTAGCTACTTTATTTATTTGTCATCTGGTTCTCGGCCACGCTGGCCGCCCGTCATGTCGCTCAGCAGGCACAGCGTGCGCAGAGCCTGCGGTTCTCGTAGGGGAGCAGTGTGTGTGTGTGTGTGTGTGTGTGTGTGTGTGTGTGTGTGTGTGTGTGTGTGTGTGTGTGTGTGTGTGTATGTGTGCGCGCGCGCGCGCCGTGCCCATTGTCTGAAAACATATTTTTATCAAACAATAGCCTACTCTGGTTATGTAGGCTCTTTCACACCAGCCTTGAAAGCCACAGATTTTATATATAGCCTATTGTAATATAGGCTACTGTAGGCCTATTCTCATCGGGACTGCCCCCGTTCCTTTATTTACATTTCAATAGGTTGGCCACATGAGACAATAGACAGGTAGGGTCTAATAGGGGTGAAACATTCCACCCGCAGAAGTCACAAGGCTGATGCAGATCGCAAGTTGTGGAAAGGGTTTGGAGGCCTTCAACTTTGCACATGCAGCGGAGCAGTTCAATGCAGTGAAGTCCCGACGCAAATAAATGCTAAACGAAAACGGGCAGAACCGAGCAGCCAGCCACTTTATTAAAAAATTTTTTTACAAGTGATTCTTCATTTATTAGTTTTCAAGTTATTTAATTTCACGTTCTAGAGACATTCTAGGCATGCCAGACAGTGCATGTATTTACTTAGGTGCCCAATAATGCTGCTATAGGCTATTTGTTTAATTTATTGTTGCTTGCTGAGTTTGCACTTTGCAGTTAGGCCAAAGGCCTTTAATAGGCTACATTCAGCAGTCAGACACCTCAGGCTATCATTGAAAATGTTTTTAATTAGGCTACATGAATAAACAAACGTCTTCAGTCAGGGTTCCATAAGTCTCTACTCTTCCTTCATGTTCACTTGTCCGACTATCCCAGAAACTGAGAAAATGTAAACATAAAAATATGCTTCTAAAATATAGAAGGCTAAATAAAATAAGTAACCGACCAGCATATTTATTGTTGTTTTTAACTGAGCAGCCTACTAGCCTGCAGTTTATGTCGCGCCTGACTCCGTGACATGACATGTTTGTGAATGCGCATTCGCAGCAGTGCCAGGCCGG
Source organism: Poromitra crassiceps (assembly GCF_964638095.1). Lineage (NCBI taxonomy): Eukaryota > Metazoa > Chordata > Actinopteri > Beryciformes > Melamphaidae > Poromitra > Poromitra crassiceps. The sequence goes on from NC_139627.1 coordinate 59,854,093, forward strand.
GCAGCCAAACAGCACCGCAACGACTTCATAAAATTTAATCAACCCCCCCCCCCTCCTAATAATAGCCATATAAGACAAATAAAAATGTTACTATAATAAACAGAAATAAAAGAAACAAGCTTGTTTCCGTACAACATCGGGACTGCCCCCGTTCCTTTATTTACATTTCAATAGGTTGGCCACATGAGACAATAGACAGGTATGGGTCTAATAGGGGTGAAACATTCCACCCTCCATCCCCCTCCCCCAATTCCAGTCTCCAGTGTCCCTGCAGAAGTCACAAGGCTGATGCAGATCGCAAGTTGTGGAAAGGGTTTGGAGGCCTTCAACTTTGCACATGCAGCGGAGCAGTTCAATGCAGTGAAGTCCCGACGCAAATAAATGCTAAACGAAAACGGGCAGAACCGAGCAGCCAGCCACTTTATTAAAAATTTTTTTTACAAGTGATTCTTCATTTATTAGTTTTCAAGTTATTTAATTTCACGTTCTAGAGACATTCTAGGCATGCCAGACAGTGCATGTATTTACTTAGGTGCCCAATAATGCTGCTATAGGCTATTTGTTTAATTTATTGTTGCTTGCTGAGTTTGCACTTTGCAGTTAGGCCAAAGGCCTTTAATAGGCTACATTCAGCAGTCAGACACCTCAGGCTATCATTGAAAATGTTTTTAATTAGGCTACATGAATAAACAAACGTCTTCAGTCAGGGTTCCATAAGTCTCTACTCTTCCTTCATGTTCACTTGTCCGACTATCCCAGAAACTGAGAAAATGTAAACATAAAAATATGCTTCTAAAATATAGAAGGCTAAATAAAATAAGTAACCGACCAGCATATTTATTGTTGTTTTTAACTGAGCAGCCTACTAGCCTGCAGTTTATGTCGCGCCTGACTCCGTGACATGACATGTTTGTGAATGCGCATTCGCAGCAGTGCCAGGCCGGGCAGCCAAACAGCACCGCAACGACTTCATAAAATTTAATCAACCCCCCCCTCCTAATAATAGCCATATAAGACAAATAAAAATGTTACTATAATAAACAGAAATAAAAGAAACAAGCTTGTTTCCGTACAACACTTTATTTGCAAAAACACAACCCAGTGGGACATTGGGAAAACCTTCATCATTTCACACACAAAAATTAAAATAAATTAGCCTGGTAAAATTAACCAGTAGATATTGCTGTGTAAAATAAATACAAAACGAATTATGCAATTATCTTAAATGAATTAAGCTTGTATTAACGAACTTCAGGGATTTAAACAACACAAGCCCACCACACGATCTTATAAACTTAAAGGAATTCGAAATTAAACATTTTGGGCTTGGTTAAAGGCTATAGGCCTTTAGCCATTAGCCTTTTTGCTTCGTTTTACCATTACAGGTTTCTGGCCAAGAATACCAACAGCTTTACCTTTTCGGGCAATAATTTGCTTCGGAGTGGCATTGCAACAATCCCTGCTGTGCTGAACACACGCTCGGATGGTACACTGGTGGCACAAATACACAAATATTTCCCTGCCAAGCCGGCCATGAGTGGAAGCCGTGCCTGGTTATCTTTCCACCAGCACCTGACTCGTCTTCTTCACCCTCCACTCTCACGCGTGCAGCGGGGCCGACTGCTGCCACAATCTCTGTTTCAACACCTGCCCCGCATATGACACGAATAAACACGTCGTTGCACGTTCCAATTCTTTCATACTTTTGGTAAATGCGATCAGCGGTATGGGGACCCTGTATGTGATCACAGCCTAACAGAACGGTGTGCCCCTTGAACGTCCCGTCAATGAAACTGGCCACGATGCCCAGGAAGCTGTGCCCTCTCCTATTTGTCCAAATGTCAGCTGACAAGACAAATCCATCACCCTTTTCTAATAGCGCCCGCAGTCCATGTAAATCATTTTGAAAAATGATATATCCAGCTCCCTTTTTCTCGCTGCTGTCACGGTTGGGCAATGAAGAAACTCTCAGATCTCCATTTCTCTTTCTCTGCTTGCTGTTGGTTCGCCTCGCTCTCTATAAATAAAACATATTCAGACGGTCCGAAATTAAATTAACATTACAGGCTACTTTTTGCATGATAGCCTACATTTTTATTTTATTTTAACGCTATATTGGGGCCTATTTAGCTGCCGTAATTACCTTTTGTTTTCTTCCCGGCGCGCCCTATTGTGTCACATTCAACACTTGATCTCAAGGATGCTCACAGATGACACCTGGTGGTCAACGGTGCAACTACACCTCAATTAGTTTTAATGCCGCCGCGCGTCAATACACAGCTTGCGGTAAGGCACGCTTATTGATCCGTCTACCACTGTAAATTACAAGCGCTCCCTCTCGGCTGCAGTGTGGCTCCGCTGTTCTGGTTAGACCAGCAACTAACGTTAGTTAACGCTATACATCTTATGAACACAAATGATGCCCTCCTCATACACATGTAGGTAAGACCCTTAGCTAAGCCTGTGTGTGCATACTGTTGTCACTGCGGGCCATCTCTGGAAATGTGCCTTTTTTTCCACAGCGAAAAGTCGATGCTAACTTAGCATCAATGCTAACGGGAGGGAGGACTTACCAGCATTCAGTCATTGCCTGCTTACTGCTGCTTGCTGGTATTGTTAATCCCATGTCAGAAAAAGTCTCCAGGTGTGTCGCTAAC
>NC_139627.1:59864249-59879249 GCF_964638095.1 Poromitra crassiceps
CAGTGGTGCTTGTGTCATGTGCCCCTGTCTGTTGGATCCACTGTGCACACTGCCTCTTTAAATGGCGGGGTTTATATACATACACATCACTGCTGATTGGGAAACACCTCTGACACGCCCACCAAGCTAGAGACAACATAGGTTACCTCAAAGACCATTGCACCCCGTTTCGAGGAAACATGACATTCAAACCGGCACACCATTTTCAGATTGAACACACCCGAGTTTTCACCCTGCCCCAAGTGTCTTTGAGCAAGACTGAATCCTGACCTCTGACCTTCCTGAAGAGAAAAGGGAATTTCCCTACAGTGAAAAACATGTAATTGAATAAGTAAGCTAAGCTAGTGCTAGTTAGCCTGTCAGGGCCAGCTAAATACCTACAGGCAATATATGGATATTAATGTATATCAATATTGTCATATGTGATATCATCTTAGATTTGGGACATTGTAATATCGATACATACATAATACAAACGCCTGCTGCTAGCTAGCCTGTTAGCTGCTAGCTCAACAGATGATCCATCCACACCATAATGGCAGATACAAAGGCCTGCTGCTAGTTAGCCTGTTAGCTGTGTATTGTAGCACAAAGCAGTTAAACACATCATAAAAGCAGCGCTAATTATAGACTGAGCTTTGCCAAGAACCCTCTGCTGTCTGGTGAGAGAGAGAGAGAGAGAGAGAGAGAGAGAGAGAAATGTACACCCTACATTGTAGTGTGTGTGAGAGGGAGACAGAGTGGGAGTGTGTGTGAGAGGGAGAGGGAGACAAAGTGGGAGTGTGTGTTCAGGTTTCTCAGTTCGGTTAGTCGGCATGACATTGTTGATATTGTAAGGTAGGTGTGTGTGTGTGTGTGTGTCTCAATGTGGTTTGAAGACATTGTTGATATTGTAAGGTGTGTGTGTGTGTGTGTCGGTCTGGTTTGAAGACATTGTTGATACTGTAAGCTTGACTTGCCTGTTTTCCATCGTTCATGAGAGGGAAGTGTGGGCATGAACCCTGTGTGTGTGTGTGTGTGTGTGTGTGTGTGTGTGTGTGTGTGTGTGTCCAACACGTCCTCATACTGAAACGACAGAATAAGTGGACTTCCAAAGACTCCCAAAACGATATGAGCGAAACGGTGCAGTTGATGCTACGCCTTGCGTCGGTTCATTTGAAAACGTCACGTCGGTTATGTTTAAACAAAAAGCGGAACACATCAGGAGGCAAAACGGGTCTCTCGCCAGGAACGAAGAACGAGCAATTTGAAAGACGTTACCTGTCTGCCAAACGCACCCCTTCACCCTTACTTGTCAGCGACCTATTTCAATATCAGACTGTTGTTACGTTAAAGGCCGCCACTACTTCCTGGTTACAGCTCCCCCCGAATCTGCCGTATGCACTGCATGCATGCACTTAGTCACATGACCACAATAGGACGCACTACATAAAATCGACATATTAGTCCATGATGCCACGACGGCGATGAATCGGGACAGGCCTAGTGAAGAGTGTTACTGGTACAGAGGCTTCATCTCTCTGACCACATCTTCATCTCCAGCTCCATCTCAGGAGACCACCTTCACCCATCGAGCTACCAGAAAATATACAAGTGATCTTTTAATACAATTCAATATTATGGATTATGGTAGGGATGCACCAATATATGAACATTTTGGCCGATAGCAATAACCGATATTAACATTGCTGTTACGGCCAATAACCAATATATCGATGTCAATATGATCTGTATAAAAACAAGTTTCTATGATAATAGTGGAAAAAAAACATGTCAACACTGAATTTGAAAAAGTAAGGTCTTTCTTTATAGACCAAATCACCGTGACGTCACCATGTAAACAAATTTACTTCCGGGTACCACTTGGGGAAGGCGGCAGGTTTAAATGTGTGTGTTGTCAAATAAATGCTGTCAAACCCTCTCGTTGTTTTCGGCCGACTACTTTCAATTTAAATGGTTAAACGGTTGGTAAACATGCTTGTCCGACGTATCTAGCCTTTCTTCTGTTTGTTTTATGTAGTGTTAGCTAGCTAATAACGTTTGTTTGTCTGTCAAACTCGCTGTTTTTTTGCAGAGTCTTAACGTTACAGACAGAGTAACCTCGCGTCACCAGGCTCTTCTCGGCGAGAAAGAGCCTGGTACAGACAGAGCTACTGACGCCACGTCAATTTAATTTAGCTTCAAGTCTACTCTAGTCTGGTCCAACAGGTAAATTAGCTAGTCTGGTCTCCACTAACGTTAGTGAAAGTGTTGTTATGAATGATATTAAACAACAACACAACACGGACAAACCATTTTTGTCTTCTTTGTCTGTTTTTGTCTTCAACACGTCAGTTTGTGCCGTCCACCGCCATTATAATGTGTGGACCTCAGGGGTACCCGGAAGTAAATGTAAACATCCCGCTGATTTGGTCTATTTCCAGAACATTTGGAAAAGCCCATAAATCATAGGTTTACCACATTGTTTCCTCTCAATAGGAACATTTTGCTCGATCCCAATATTAACATTGTTGTTATTTTGCTCGTCAGACCGATACTGTTATATAGATCCATCTGATTTCCGCAAAACGGAAAAAACGGACGGAATCATGGAATTTGGTAATAAAAAAATTGAATCAACTGTAAAACATGGAATATTGCAGATTTTTCCATAATTTGTCAGAAATTGATAAAAGTAGGCCTAATGATCAAAATAAGAAGTAGATCTAGTTATTGTAGTAACCTAAATTATTTCATAATTGTAAAATAGGGCTAGAGAAATGAATGAGTTTTCTATTGGGGTGTTTTGAGAGGGGGGGTTGGTCTCGCGTGGGACCCTTACTGCACCTCACAACTTAGTTTTCAGCTTGAGAAACATGTGGAAGAGGCTGTCTGAGAGAGCCATGTCGTCACAAAAAGAAACAATATCGCTCCTAACCCCTAAAATTAAAATGGAAAAAAATGTACGTTAGCCCAGTGCATGAGCCAGGCTGCCTGGTCTATTCTCTGACTCTGTATATCCCACTGAGCTATATCTTATTTATGCCAATGATATATCGTTACTAAGAGAGGAGCTTGTGAAGAACGAACATCCCCACAGTCAAAGCATTTCTCTGAGATATGCATATAAAAACGTTTGTTGCTTTAATAGCCTACAAAAAATAAAACCTCTGTTTGTATGTGATGCTAACCCGTTAGCGATGAGCTAATGGCTGGTGGTTGTGTACTAGGCCTCATCTTATACCCGGGACGGGATTTAACGTTATAAAACACATTTCCTGTCAGTTGGACAACCTGGTCAGTTCTGAAAATATGTGTATTATTGTGTTATTCCAGCTATCGTTATCGGTTGTTAAGTTATAGTAATATTAAGCCGATAAATAATGAAAAACAGCCAACTAGCGCAAGCAGCTAACGCTAATGCTAGCCTGCATGTTAAAAACCATTGTGTACCGATAACGTAGCTGGAGTAACTAATAAAACACATATTTTCTGAACTTACTTCAGTCCCCAACCAACGTTACTTCCTCGCACACCTTTCTCAAAACAATGTCCTTTTTATTGCGGTCCATCGATATGTCTGGTAGATAACATGATGAAAGCAGCACTGTGTCTTGTCTATGTCAAACTAACCCTAGCTCTATAATATGAACAGCCTGTCCAGCCAATGACGGCTTGAGACTGGCTGCCACAGCTGTCAATCATCCATTTTTATCACTTTTTATATGTCAAATAACTACTTAAAAACAAACTGATGAGAAAAATGACCACTTGCACATCTCATCTAAAATGATACAAACCGCCTTTGGAAAAAAATTATCTGACGTTTACTGTGAATATTTCCGTTGTGATTTTCCCATCCACTAACATGGGGGGGAGGCGGGCATTGTGACCTATACTGGCTACAGCCGCCAGAGCGGCGATCTAACATGCAGCGGCTTCACTGAACGGGACCAGGGCTGCACCCCTGATAATGACACACAGTTCTGAACTGATGATAACAAGCAAATTTTATTTAAAAACGGAGTGTTGGTGATAGTTTTGAACATTTCTGTTTTGTTTGACATAGTTTGACATTCACCCTCCGCTGTACATGAAAACCTATGCAGGGAGTGCCTGAGAAGTCAGCTGGGCGAGTTACTCGTTGTTTCTACAGTAACCTCATCAAAGTAGGCCAGGAACGGGTCCCAAACAGTTGAGAACTTTGTAAGTGAGTTGGTCCTCAGAAACCGGAGCCTCTCCATACGCACGACCGAAACCATGTCCGCCAGCCACAGCCGAAAAGAAGGTGGAGAGTGGGATTTCCACTGCTTCAGAATGAGTTTCTTGGCGACGATCGTCCCCTGCGTCAGAGACTGTTGCACTGTAGCAGAGAAGATTCAGAACAGCCCAAGATGGCAAGTTCCGCCTCCGGCTGAAGAGTTGACATTCACTCTCTAGTTGAGCGAAGCTTTCTTTCTTTCTCCTCTCTTGTGTTTTGCAGATTCTCGATGGTTCCTACCACTCATGTTGTTTCTGGCAGGAAGCATTTCAGCCAGGGACAGACAGGAGGTGGAAAGTTTTACTGGTTTTTCACGGCAAGACATTTGGATTGGGTGCCACAACTGTGTGTGTGTGTGTGTGTGTGTGTGTGTGTGTGTGTGTGCGCGCGCGCGCGTGTGTGTGTGTGTTTGCGTGCGTGTGTGTGTGTGTGTGTGTGCGTGTGTGTGTTTGCGTGCGTGCGTGCATGTGTGTGTGTGTGTGTGCGCACGTGTGTGTGTTTGCGTGCGTGCGTGGATGTTTTTGGGAGCGTTCTACGTCAGCAGGGTGGTGGGTGTTGGAAAGTTCCCTCTCCATTCAGACCACTGGCTCCTTGTGTGTGTGTGTGTGTGTGTGTGTGTGTGTGTGTGTGTGTGTGTGTGTGTGTGTGTGTGTGTGTGTGTGTGTGTGTGTGTGTGTGTGTGTGTGTGTGTGTGCTGTTCACAGTCCAGGCTGGAATTTTGACCCACGACACCAGTCAGCCTCTCTCTAGGAAGCCGCTGTTTAACAGAGGCCATGTTTCTCAGACAACGGTCCCTGCATGAGACGGCAAACTGTCGTGGCGTTCTGTGTTTGTGAGAACGATTCAAACTGTCGTGGCGTTCTGTGTTTGTGAGAACGATTCAAACTGTCGTGGCGTTCTGTGTTTGTGACAACGATTCAAACTGTTGTGGCGTTCTGTGTTTGTGACAATGATTCAAACTGTCGTGGCGTTCTGTGTTTGTGACAACGATTCAAACTGTTGTGGCGTTCTGTGTTTGTGACAACGATTCAAACTGTCGTGGCGTTCTGTGTTTGTGACAACGATTCAAACTGTTGTGGCGTTCTGTGTTTGTGAGAACGTTTCAAACTGTCGTGGCGTTCTGTGTTTGTGACAACAATTCAAACTGTTGTGGCGTTCTGTGTTTGTGACAACGATTCAAACTGTTGTGGCGTTCTGTGTTTGTGACAACAATTCAAACTGTTGTGTAGCGCCCCGCCCATTTCCACGCTGAGTTCATCGTGATGCATCTCTCCCAAGTTGTGTCCCAGGTCCTATCCAGGGATTAACCTGTGTCCCAGGTCCTATCCAGGGATTAACCTGTGACCCAGGTCCTATCCAGGGATTAACCTGTGTCCCAGGTCCTATCCAGGGATTAACCTGTGTCCCAGGTCCTATCCAGGGATTAACCTGTGACCCAGGTCCTATCCAGGGATTAACCTGTGTCCCAGGTCCTATCCAGGGATTAACCTGTGACCCAGGTCCTATCCAGGGATTAACCTGTGTCCCAGGTCCTATCCAGGGATTAACCTGTGTCCCAGGTCCTATCCAGGGATTAACCTGTGTCCCAGGTCCTATCCAGCGATTAACCTGTGTCCCAGGTCCTATCCAGGGATTAACCTGTGTCCCAGGTCCTATCCAGGGATTAACCTGTGTCCCAGGTCCTATCCAGGGATTAACCTGTGACCCAGGTCCTATCCAGGGATTAACCTGTGTCCCAGGTCCTATCCAGGGATTAACCTGTGACCCAGGTCCTATCCAGGGATTAACCTGTGTCCCAGGTCCTATCCAGGGATTAACCTGTGTCCCAGGTCCTATCCAGGGATTAACCTGTGTCCCAGGTCCTATCCAGGGATTAACCTGTGTCCCAGGTCCTATCCAGGGATTAACCTGTGACCCAGGTCCTATCCAGGGATTAACCTGTGTCCCAGGTCCTATCCAGGGATTAACCTGTGTCCCAGGTCCTATCCAGGGATTAACCTGTGTCCCAGGTCCTATCCAGGGATTAACCTGTGTCCCAGGTCCTATCCAGGGATTAACCTGTGACCCAGGTCCTATCCAGGGATTAACCTGTGACCCAGGTCCTATCCAGGGATTAACCTGTGTCCCAGGTCCTATCCAGGGATTAACCTGTGACCCAGGTCCTATCCAGGGATTAACCTGTGACCCAGGTCCTATCCAGGGATTAACCTGTGACCCAGGTCCTATCCAGGCATTAACCTGTGTCCCAGGTCCTATCCAGGGATTAACCTGTGACCTGTGATTTTTCAGGATTTTATTCATAACTGTACATTCAGTACTATCACATTTCTACCCCATTTCAACCAATCATATCACGACATGACAGCTGTCAATCAATCTTCATTGCGGAGGAGAAGATTTTGAGCAGGCAAGATGGCTGTCTAGTGCCTAAATGGGCAGACTTCTCTAGCCCATTAATGTTCATATGTTTGGCCAATAAGTATGTAACATACAACGGTAATGTCTTCATTTAATGTAGAATGCAAAGGACATGTAACTGGGTCGTTAAACTCGCGTTCCAGGAATATCATATTGACCGTGGCTTTTTAGCGCAGCTAGTCGACGTTCCGAGCCTGCAGGCAGCTCTCTTTCCTCGGCTTGGAAACGTAGTCCGCACGGAGGCAGCTAGCTCGCTTCTATGCGCATCTGCGTAGGAGCAGAATACGCCATACAAGCACCAGGATTGGCCAATGTCAAATGTTTGTTTCCAGTCTGATACGTCATAGACCCTCTCTGAGACCCGTTTCATGTCGTCTTTAAGAGTGAAGGGCTGGGATTGGTGGACCCGTAACTTCCTTGTCTTTCAACTTCCTCGTTGTGAGAGAGGCGGGTTGCCTCCCAACGTGAGCCTCTCCCGCTGTCACCATCGCGTATCGGTGGTGTCGAAAAATGCCAAAAAGACACGGGGAGTGGACGCTCGCTCATATATGTCGTTTTCGGGGGTTCATGGAAATTTACTTATTCCGTCTTTTGGGTATATGTCAGTGTTTTGAACGAGGTGTGGTGGTTGAACTCGATTCACAGTTTGCGTTAGAAATTGTTGGTGAAGCCTCAGAAGGTCTAACATGTCAAACTATCTGTTTATGTCTGTGGCCTTCAGCTGCTGTGAGACTAAATGATCTGCTGTCAAGACACACTCACTCAAATAGCTGTGTGTGTGTGTGTGTGTGTGTGTCTGTGTGTGTGTGTGTGTGTGTGTGTGTGTGTGTGTGTGTCACCCCTTCCCTGAAGCCTCTCGTTATAAGTATCACATGTATCTCCTCCAGGCTGAAGGGAACTCATACTTCTCTGTGGTGTTTAGTGAGCAGTCCCAGTTCAGTCCCAGCACACTCGGACCAGTTTCAACACACTCCAAGCTATTAAATACACAATCTGACATTAGTTATTTCTGCTTTTATAAGAGCAACGATAAGGTTGACATTAAACTGGTTTAGTGCTTTGTGTTATCAAAGGCTTTTGGCTTCGAATCAAAGCAGTTTATAAGGCACAGAGGAAATATACTAGGGCTGTCCCTCCCAGCGAGTCGACGTAATCGATGACGTCGACTACGTAATTACGTCGACGCACGCTACGTGCGTCGACACGTCACAAAACAAAAAAGATGGCAGCGATGGCCGGAAAAAGTAGTCATTTCTGCACCGCAGCGAACATAACGTTACACCATTTAACGGTGTTATTCGGCCGTTTAACGTTAACGTACATATTTCCGTTTGCTTTCACGGCTAACATGTAGAAAATTGATTAAACTAACGTTACAGACCATTGTTAGTCTGTTGCTGCTCACGTTAATTTACTGCGTGCATCATTTAACAGTGCTATTCGGCTTTTTACATTCTTCTGTTTGGGTTCACGGCCATGTAAGATGAGATCAAAACTAACGTTACAGACCATTGTTACAGTCTGTGACTGTTAGTCTGTAAATCGTTTGTATTATTTATTTCCTTACCCCCACACTGATGCAAACATACATTTGGCTGAGTTAGCTGCACAATGCACATTACTCTATGTCCTGTAAAAATAATTTCAACAATTCTTGAAACTTTGAGGATTTCTTCAAAACTTTTGGACTTCCACAATTTATTTGTTTGTAGCGTTATAGCTTTACAGTGTATTTTTACAGTGTATTTGTTTGTAGCGTTATAGCTTTACAGTGTATTTTTACAGTGTATTTGTTTGTAGCGTTATAGCTTTACAGTGTATTTTTACAGTGTATTTGTTTGTAGCGTTATAGCTTTACAGTGTATTTGTTTGTAGCGTTATAGCTTTACAGTGTATTTTTACAGTGTATTTGTTTGTAGCGTTATAGCTTTACAGTGTATTTTTACAGTGTATTTGTTTGTAGCGTTATAGCTTTACAGTGTATTTTTACAGTGTATTTTTACAGTGTATTTGTTTGTAGCGTTATAGCTTTACAGTGGATAATTTTCAAAAATGTCTTTTCTGAGTGAGTCATAAAGCATCAATAAAGTTGGAAATAAGGTTGTAAAAAAACACTTTTTTTTAATGCTTTTTAAAAGTGATTTTTGCTTGTGGGACAGCAGTTTTCACTAAACTGGTAGACTGGCCCATATTTTCCACTTGCCTGCGTGCAGCCTGCTGCATAAAGCAGACATCAGGCCGGCCGTGTCTGCCTCATTGGCTGAAACACATTGATGGCTGTCCCCAGAGCAATTTAGAGAGAGCGTGGCATCAGCGGAGGACCATAATGCGTGACTCATTAGCCAATGAACAGCCAGGAAGGGGTCTCGCGCTACTTTTGCTAATGCTAAAATAAAGCTGATAATGTATATACCGTAAATTCCGGACTATAAGCCGCACCTTTTTTCCCGTTTTTTGGCCTTTTTTGGCCCCTGCGGCTTATATAACGGTGCGGCTTATCTATGGATTTTTTCAAAAAAAAAAAAAAAAAAAAAAAAAAATCTCTTTTTTAGCACTCTTTCTAACTATAAAGCCACTTCTGTTTTAATTTCCTCTCTTGCCCTCTTTTCACCACACTGTATGACACTGTATGACACTGTATGACACTGTATGACACTGTATGACACTGTGTGCACTGTAAATAACAACACAGGTGGTGTTGTGTTATGTTGTTTTGTTGAAATGTTAATAAATGGGAGCATTACATATGGTAATTAAACATTAAAACACAAAAAAAAAAAAAAAAAAAAAATACCATTAAAACACCCGCGGCTTATAGTCCGGTGCGGCTTATATAAGAAAAAAATAGTCAACTTTGAAGGTGCGGCTTATAGTCCGGAATTTACGGTATATAAAAAAAAAAGCGTTTCAAATAGGGATGTTCATTTTGAAAATTTTCCATAATCGAAAATCGGGAAAATTAACGATCAATTATTGATTATCGATCATATTGATAATAATATATATATATATACCGGTATATATATATTTATTTTTTATTTATTTTATTTTACAAAATGCCTATGGCAGAAAATACGAAAGACAACGTGTTCTACTCAATGAACTCTTTATTTCAATGTGTCTCCTCTCCACCACTCTGCTGTCCCCGGCGCATGCCGGTGTGAATTCCACATGTTTAAAACAGTTTTGTTGGCACAAAGGCCCGTGCCCAGCCAGAAAACTAGAGACTATATGAAGCTCCACCTCACGTTAGTCGGCTGTGCAATGGAGTGGGGCGAGGAGGAACGAATTCCACCCAAACCTAGTCCGCAATTTTTTTTTATTTTTTTTTAAATAATAACCATAATCGATAAAAATTCCACATGATCGATTCAATTCCTTAACGATCAATTATCGATTTTCGATAATTGATAAACATCCCTAGTTTCAAAGTACAACACCACAAACTGTCCATTTTGCTGCAACTCGACAGTGCTGCTTAATCCAGGAACTTACTTCCTGGAACTCTTCAGAGTAAAACACTGGAGTGAATGGAGATGTCGCGACTCTTCTATATACGCGGCTCTTTCTGTCCGGACACATCTAGGTGTCTGTGACTCATCGGTGAGCTCTCGACGAGCTCCGCCGTCGCGTTTATCAACACGTCACACATAGTGACCGAGTGCGAATATGCGCCCGCCGAGCCAACAGCTGTTTGCCGAGGACTCATATCATCTAGTCCAGAGGTTTTCAACGTAGGAGGCGGGCCTCCCCAGGGGGTCTCTCCAAACCGTTTCAGGGGGGGCTCAGTGAATGGAAGTGAAAAGGTGTGACATTAGTTATGACATTAGTTATCAAAAGGAGATCACATAGAATAGCCTAAATGTGTGTGATTTGGTTAAACTGATCGTTCAGACATACAGTTTTTCCCAGAGTCAGAAACTATAATAAACACCATGAGAGACCTGTGTATTTGCTGTAGTCTGAACAAAGTGTGTCAAACAGCAACATCAGGCTATCTTGGCTCAATTGTTGAGTGTCTTTGGCATCAAATAACATATCGTCGGTGTCGGGCCAGGACCTCGAATGTCACTTTTTTCACTTTCTTACTTTTTGTCATGAATCAATGCCATTGGTCACCCTTCACGTCTCTGTGTGGTTTTTAACAAATGCAACCAATGGAAAAGCATTAAAACGAGCTTGTGAGTAAATCTCGTAACGCCATTCGCCCTCAATCTGTCAGTCAAACCTCGAAATTCCCCCCCTACCTCCGTGTGTACCCCCCCACGCAGGACACTAAACCCGGAAAAGACACACGGCAGACGCGCTGTGTATTTCTCATATCGTTTTGACTCATCCTGGCTTCCTCTGACGTTAATATATCAATCAAATGTTTTCCAGTTATTCCTAGGCTGCAAACTTGTTTTAACATGCAAATCGGAGTGCTTTCTGACGAGAATAAAGTAACGTTAACGTTACGTTATGTCAGACTATTTCTCACCCCATGCGAAAGCCCCCATTCGGCCATGAGAGCGAGGAGGGCTGCTGCTGCTGCTCCTGCGCGCGCCCCCGCGGCCTGGAGCTTGGGGGCTCGTGCATGAGTATGCGACTCTCTCCCGCTTGACTGGCCGTGAGAAAGCGCTTCCAAGTCGGACTGATAATATAAACAACATCATTTGAGCTTATCCAGGTAAGATATTTATAAAGTAATGACACATTCAGCGGGAAACTAACTATAATTAAGACATGTGCCAACTTTGACGACATTTGGTTCAGTAGTTTAAGAGCAAACAGGTTTTTTTTACTTCCTGAAAAGTTTCTGTTTTGGAGATTCGAGGTCCTGGAACGACAGCAGCGATATGCATGACCCCATAGACATCCAGGAACTGAGGGGGCTGCCTTTTTTCCAAGCTTTGTCTGGTGGGAGGCCCACTGTCTCTGACTTTGAAAACGCCTGATCTAGTCTGAAATTAGCTTTAGAAATGTATTAAAGGTATAATGGAGTAAAAGGATACTGTATTTTATTGAGGAGTTGTAGTGCAATAAAAGTCAAAGCTGACAGAATAAATACTCAAGTAGAGATACTCCCCAAAATATGTACAGTAAGTACCCAACCAATATTATTACTTTGTTACAGTACACCACTCTTTACACTATGTCTACACACCCACATCTAAATACATTCACCAAAACACCATGATATTCACAAAGATGTTCACAACGAGCAGATGGCCCACTCCCAGCTGCTTGTTGTTTCCTCATGTTTCCTAACACTTCCCGCTGAAGTCATCTCAAAGAGTTGCAACACGATTTCACATGACAAATCAGTTTTCAATTCCTGGAACAAGAACTAAGTTGTATAACCACAGCAATCCAAATAGAATAGAATATAATAGAATATAATAAAATAGAATAGAATAGGGAGGGTACAGGATGATTGAATGGCGTGGAACAGCTATGTCCCAGAGTCTGATGGGCCTTCTTCACAGCAGTTATTTTGTGTCTAAAAGGCAGGGTAAACACAGGTGCAACCAAAACATTAATGAGGGCCCCAGCACTGGAAAACCTAAATGGATTGGAAGTTGAAACCCCTCATTAATGTTTTGATTGCACCTGTGTTTACCCTGCCTTTCATTTATTTTTCTATCCCATTTTTATCCCCCAGTAGTGCTCATTTTTAATGTACTGTATTTATCCTGGTTGCTGCTCCACCCACTGTCGATCTGGGAAGAGCCGAAACTGGCTCCATGCTTCCTCCGAGACATGGGCAGTTAGCCAGCCGCTTCTTTTCACCTGACAGGGGAAGCTTCACTGGTAGGACATAGCACGTGGGAGGATCACGCTATTCCAACCAGTTCCCCTCCCTCCGAACAGGCGCCCCTAACGACCAGAGGAGGAACCACTTCAGCGACCAGGATATTGCATGTTTTGATGAATGAAGGAAACCCCCCGGGAGGCACGGGGAGAACATGCAAACTCCACACAGAAAGGCCCTTTTGACGACCCCACCCGGGCGGTGGGCACTCGAGGACATGCGGACGGGCACGCATTCCTTCAGCGCTCACAGCGTCCCAGGTGGGAATCGAACCCAGGACCTTCTAGCTGTGAGGCGACAGCACTACCACTGCACCACCGTGCCCACCTTACCCTGCCTTTTAGACACAAAATGGCTGCTGTGAAAAGGCCCATTAGTCATCAGACCAGGTTGCTGTGTTATTTCAAGAGCAGACTGTGGGTATGTGCACCACCACTAGAGGGCGCTTAGTTTGGAAACGTTACTACAGGTCGTAAAAGCTGCTTGTAGAAACGACGTATGGGGCCGTTTTGGGGGGGGAGGACAGGCGTGTGTGTGTGCGTGTGTGTGTGTGTGTGTGTGTGTGTGTACGTACATACAGTCTGTGTGTGTGTGTGTGCGTGTGTGTGTGTGCGTGCGTGTGTGTGTGTGTGCGTGCGTGTGTGTGTGTGTGCGCGTGTGTGTGTGTGTTCAAACAACAGTGTGCTTGTTGTTTCAGCCGTCAGCTACTGATCATGAGAGCTGCTAATGATCTTACACAACCTGGGATTGGTGTGTGTGTGTGCGTGCGTGTGTATGCGTCTGTGTGCGTGTGTGTGTGTGCGTCTGTGTGTGTCTGTGTGTGTGTGTGTGTGTGTGTGTGTGCGTGCGTGCGTGTGTGTATGTATGTATGTATGTGTGTGTGTGTGTGTGTGTGTGTGCGTCTCTGTGTGTGTGTGTGTGTGTGTGTGTGTGTGTGTGTGTATCTGAATGAATACTAAAGGTCAGATGTGATTACAACATGATTGAATCTGATTGGACGAGGCTTTGACAAAAAGAGCTGCAATGATTTTGTTAAATGTCACCGAGTTCTGCTGAATCGGGAAGAGAGAGAGGGAGGGAGAGGGAGGGGGGAGGGAGAGGGAGGGGGGACGGAGAGAGAGAGGGGGAGGGAGAGGGAGAGAGAGGGGGAGGGAGAGGGGGAGGGAGAGGGGGAGAGAGAGAGAGAGAGAGAGAGAGAGAGAGAGAGAGAGAGAGAGAGAGAGAGAGAGAGAGAGAGAGAGAGAGAGAGAGAGAGAGAGAGAGAGAGAGAGAGAGAGAGAGAGAGAGAGAGAGAGAGAGAGAGTTTAAATGTGTCGGCCTGTCAGTTAATTTTAGGTCACTCACATCCAGCCCGCTCAGCATGACACGCACACACACACACACACACACACACACACACACACACACACACACACACACACACACACACACACACACACACACACACACACACACACACACACACACACACACACACACACACACACACAAGTGCCACCTGCTGCTTTTGTGGTGGTACGTAGTACGTACTGGGGCTATTTGGTGTGTAGTCAGCTGCTAGGTGTGTGTGTGTGTGTGTGTGTGTGGGGTGGGAACTGGGAACTGGTAATCTTACGACTTCAAAGGTTATGAGCTGGGACGTGACGTCACCAGAGCTGGTATTTCCCATTCCAAACTCGTAGGAGCCTCAGCAGCCCCGACCTCAAAAATCCAAGATGGCTGCGCCGCACAACAACAGTAGTTAGAATCGTAGTAATGTTGTTTAGCACTTCTGTTTTGTTTGTGTCTCATTAAATCAGCTGTACACACAGCACTGCCTAACATCTATCTGTGTGGACATGATGCTGCAGTGTTTGTATGCGCAAAATTCCGCGAAATGCCATGTTATCAACTGTTATTGCTAACAATGGCTAGCCTGGCTAGCGACTGGATCTGACCAAAACAGTGAACTTCCCAGCTCAAGTTTTCTGCAAATGGAACGCTAACAAAATGTGACATCATTTAGTCTCCACCTCCCAATTATTTTGCGATAAAGAAACGCACGACAACAACTGCTGCATTTTAGTAGTTTGAAAAGTCCCAAAAAAGTAGTTGGGTAGTTGTGGGAGAGATACGTATTTCTGACCTGCCCTGCTTCTCTACATGTCATCACATCTCACTGTTTGCTGTCAAACTCACCTGTTGCTTGTGCCCTAGCTGCTAGGACCATCACCTCCTCTCCTCTTCTCCTCATCTTCAGAGGAGAGGATGAGGAGAGGAGGACCATCACCTCCTCTCCTCATCTTCAGAGGGGAGGAGGAGGAGAGGAGGACCGACACCTCCTCTCCTCATCTTCAGAGGAGAGGATGAGGAGAGGAGGACCATCACCTCCTCTCCTCATCTTCAGAGGAGAGGATGAGGAGAGGAGGACCATCACCTCCACTCCTCATCTTCAGAGGGGAGGAGGAGGAGAGGAGGACCATCACCTCCTCTCCTCATCTTCAGAGGGGAGGATGAGGAGAGGAGGACCGTCACCTCCTCTCCTCATCTTCAGAGGAGAGGATGAGGA
>NC_139627.1:59884249-59911749 GCF_964638095.1 Poromitra crassiceps
TATGCTAATGTGTTCAGGTAGAGACATAGCACTATGCTAATGTGTTCAGGTAGAGACATAGCACTGTGCTATGCTAATGTGTTCAGGTAGAGACATAGCACAGTGCTATGACTCTACCTGAACACATTAGCATAGCACTGTGCTATGCTAATGTGTTCAGGTAGAGTCATAGCACTGTGCTATGCTAATGTGTTCAGGTAGAGACATAGCACTATGCTATGCTAATGTGTTCAGGTAGAGACATAGCACTGTGCTATGCTAATGTGTTCAGTTAGAGACATAGCACTGTGCTATGCTAATGTGTTCAGGTAGAGACATAGCACTATGCTAATGTGTTCAGGTAGAGACATAGCACTGTGCTATGCTAATGTGTTCAGGTAGAGACATAGCACTGTGCTATGCTAATGTGTTCAGTTAGAGACATAGCACTGTGCTATGCTAATGTGTTCAGGTAGAGACATAGCACAAGTATTAAAATCAAAAGTAGACCTAATTATTGTGGTCACCTAAATGATTTCATAATTGGAAAATAGGCCTGGAGAAATATCTCCTTTTTCGATTGGGCTGTTTTGAGAGGGGGGTTGGTCTTGCGTGGGACCCTTAAGTCACCTCACAACTTGGTTTTCACTTTGAGAAACGTGTCAAAGAGGCTTTCTGAGAGAGCCAAGTCATCAAAAACTAAAAACTAAAAATATCGATCCTAACCCCTAAACTCAAATTAAAATGGGAAAAAAAATTGAATTTGGAAAAAGATAAAACTGAATTTGGTGTGTGTGTGTGTGGGTGGGGGGTGGGGTCTTCATGTTGCTAGGGCGTGTGTAACATACAAAACGGTCCGTGCTACAACCGTACCGCTGCTGTAATCAACACGGTTCTCCCCTATGACACGTGAACCCATTGTAGAAAATAACAAAACTTGACTGGAGCTTGGAGAGCTATTTGTGGTTTCTAAAAGACATCTTCTAACAGCGACCCTCTGCTTGGTATTTAATTTTGTACAAATTTTAAATTTAAAATTGCTTGTATGATTTATAAGGTTCTTCATGGGCTAGCACCACCTCCTTTAGAATGCTTTATCAAATGGAGAGCTACCCAGAACATCACGCGAAGCTCGTCGAGAGGCGACTGTGAACTACCCCTGAGACGGTCCTCTATCGGACAAAATGTTTTGACCTATGGGGGCAGCAAACTATGGAATAGCCTACCACTGTCAGTCAGAGAGAGTAGCAGCTTTCACACCTTTAAGGGGCTGTTAAAGTCATGGCTCAGATCAAATCAAACCTGCGATCACATTTAAACCTTTTTGTTTTATGTGTTGTTTTTGTATGTCCTTGAAAGTCCTGTGTCCACCTTGGTTAATATCCCTAATGTTCCCTGTTTTTGTTTCATTTGTGTTGTGTTGTTTGTGTTTACCCTATGTGTATGTATGTGTCATTTACATTGCTGTATGTATATGAATGCCCTACGTATGCACTAATTTTCTTATTTCTTCTTTTAAACTTTTCTGTACCTCACCTGTCGAGGGACTGCGGATGGAAATTAGCTAAGGCTATAATCCGGCACATTTACATGAAAATGTTCATTAATGTTGCACTGTCCCTGAAATAAATAAAAAAATAAAAAAAATAAAAAAATCTGTTCCGCAGACGAAGCATTTCACTTTTCCGATACCTCAGACATGAACAGGATGGTGGGACCCCCGCAGTGTGCTTTCATATTGCTTATGGCTGTTCTTGTCTGCGTTTGTGTCGAGCTGTGTGGAAAACCAAATGTGCAGTATGACCAGTGGTTTGGTGTAAATACTGGAAACCAAAGTGATACCTTCAATGTTTTAGATTTAGCTGTTGTTTTTGGAAAACCTCTCTACGTTGGCTCCAAACCCCAGAACAGCTCGGTAGCAGTGTTAGCATTCCAGTGGGAGCCGCTGTAGCCTCATGCTAGCTTGTTAGCTTGTGGCATGCAATTTCCTTGCTTTTACTGAGAAATGCTAACAATTCTAATGAGCCGTTTTGGCATCGCTGAAAGACAGTTTTATTCCAAAAGGAGATTTCCGCCATTTGAAGAAACTGACACTCCTGTAAAATGATTGCTGGCATGAAAGTGCAGCACATTATGGGTTAGCTTAGCGTACTGTTAGAAGTTCTGAGTCATCTTCAGACCTTTGCTTGTTTTGACAACATAATCAGCTTTGGGTTTCAAATACTCAAGTCAAGTCAAGTTTATTTCTGTAGCCCTAATTCACAAGCATGTCTCAGAGGCCTTCACAGAGAATATGTCTAGCTAAATCTAGCTGACACAACAATAACACAATTACATAATAATAATAACATGGTATTGACCCCTGAATTTTGTTCAGTTTTTAAATTAAACACGTCAAACGTGGAAACTGTTTCTCGCACAAAACCAGCGCCTGGAGCAGAAACATGAAACTACCAGTCAAACTCAAGAAGACATAGAGAGATAGATAGATAGATAGATCAGATAGATAGATCAGATAGATCAGATAGATAGATAGATCAGATAGATAGATAGATAGATCAGATAGATAGATAGATCAGATAGATAGATAGATAGATCGGATAGATAGATAGATCAGATAGATAGATAGATAGATCAGATAGATAGATCAGATAGATAGATAGATAGATCAGATAGATTAGATAGATAGATAGATAGATCAGATAGATAGATAGATCAGATAGATAGATAGATCAGATAGATAGATAGATCAGATAGATAGATAGATCAGATAGATAGATAGATAGATAGATAGATAGATCAGATAGATAGATAGATAGATCAGATAGATAGATCAGATAGATAGATCAGATAGATCAGATAGATAGATAGATCAGATAGATAGATCAGATAGATAGATCAGATAGATAGATCGATGGAAGATGATGATGATGATGATGAACCTGAGGTTCCCTTGAGCAAGGCCTTCATGCTGCCTTCAACTGCTGTCAGCCAAACTTTTTTTTTAGCAGCACACAAGTTTTCCATCAGCCAAAAAAATCCTAAGTATTAATTTTGGAATGATAATAAAAAAGCAATGCTGGCATCATGTCACGCTACATGTTTTTACCCTGCCGTAATAATCGGCCTTGTGACCATTCAGTAGTCCTCCACGCTGAACGGAGGCTAACGTCACTGAGGCTAGCATCCAACTCATCGCTGTCAAACGCCATGTTTGTTTTGATTTGTTCTTCTGACGCACCCACTCTTCAACGGTCCACTTCTCCAAACCTTATGTCCCGCTTCTCTCACGGCCTTTTGTCCAGTCTCATTCCTCCCAGTCTTTGGCCCTGCTCTACAGGCACCGTTTAACCTGGGGATCCAACACGCCCCGTCAGGTGTGACAGCCCCCCATCCACCCTGACTGGCCAGCGCGCTATTCCAATAGCATTGATACACACTCACAACGTTGATACACATGTATCTATTTCAATAGCAGACTCTGTGTGATGTGTAGAACGTTGATACACACGTATCTATTTCAATAGCAGACTCTGTGACGTGTAGAACGTTGATATATACACCTATTTAGAAATGTGATGTGCAACGTGTTTTGGTTCAGAAAGGTGATATTCTACGTGTGTGATTTTGTGATGATGTGTAGAATGCTGACATGTCATTCTGGCGAGCAGGCTGGACAGAGACAGAGATGGAGATGAGATGTTTTGGGAACGCTTAGCTGGGAATGTTGGTTTTCCTTAAAGGAGGACTTACCCCCTAGATATGTATTAGAACAGTGATTTGAAAATACCTATGGAAAAAACCAAGAAATGACATATGCTCTTGTCTATACTGGACTCTTTGGCTGTGTTGAAGTCCAGATTTTTTTTCGGAAATCGACGCCATTACAGTTTGCCTATTGCCTCAAAAATAATTTATTTGAGAGGGGCCATATCTGTATAAATATCAACAATTAGCCAACGCTGGTGGCCTGTATGGAAAGAGCTTTGCTCAAAATGGTTGAAAGTTATATCAATTTGGTAATTCAGTGGCGAACTAGAAATTTAATTATTTTTCTGCATGTAACTCTATGGCAGTGTGTTGAACTACGTTACGAGAGCAAAGTGGCATGGGCTCGTTACAGCAGCACACCGCACAATACGACAAACCCCCCGTTCTGGGGTAACACAATGCAAGATTTCTCTACGTCATTCCCTCGTCCAAGTTGCCATATAGTCCCTTTTTCATTTTAGTTTGGGGGCTTTTCGTGATTGTTGTTAAAAGTTGTGCAAAAGTTTTTTCCTCTCAGCGCAGTGCAGGCTGCCTGCGCCTCCTCCCTCCTGCCAGACCCCGGCTGGCGAAACAGCCTGTTGCATGCATGGGGCGCTTGTAACCTCACGGAGCAACAAACAAACAGACAGAAATAGCTGGTGTGCGATTTAGAGAATACAGTCTGAGATTGGGTACAGGATTGAGGGAATCCCGCATCTGTTTGCGAAGGTGCGACTGGACAGGACGCTTTTCACAGACGGGCACAGTAGTCGGAGCGAGGCGAGTGTCTCTCAGGGCTACTCAGGGCAGAGCTGCAGATCTCTCCTTCTCCTCCGCGCATTCAGTCTGTCCAAAATCATTACCGATATAATCTCAGTAGGAGGGATGCAGGGAAATGATAGTAGCCGATGTGTTTAGAGAAGCTTTGTCACGTTGTCACGTCGTAGTATAGCGTTATATTTTACATGTGCGCTAAACTGCGACCATATTTGTTTGCGGAAATATCAGACTGCTCTCTCTACTCTCAGATCACAGAGAGCTCTGCTCTGCTGTGCGCGCCCGCGGAGCTTGGAGCTAGTGCATGAGGTTTACAGTAGGACTCTCTCCCGCCTGGCTGGGCTGGAGACAGCTGCTTCCAACTCGGACTGATAATATATACATCATCATTCGAGCTTATTCAGGTAAGATATTAATAAAGTAGTGACACATTCAGCGGGAAACTAACTATAATTAAGACATGTGCCAACTTTGACAACGTTTGGTTCAGTATTTTAAGAGCAAACTTCAATAAGAATAGGCTTGGAGTTCTGAGGAGCTGAAAGGGTACAGGGGGGGTAGGGGAGTAATTATCTTGAAATCCCATAGTCTTTGGGTCACCGTGACGTAACGACGTGTCAAATATCCCATTCATTTGAGAAAAAAAAAAAAAGCAGTCTTTGACCCTAAGAGGGCGCTTATGCCAGATATGCTGCTGAAAAATGATACAAATGGTAAAATGGCAACAGTTTGGTGTCAAATGTGGAAATTCTGACCAGAATTCTTCACACATCACCCCCAAAGTCATATATATTGGTTAAAAGCTGAAAAAAAGTGTTTTGGAGGTAAGTCCTCCTTTAAGGATCAAATGGTTTGTTCTTGGAAAATTAAGGGGAACGTGTGTGTGTGTGTGTGTGTGTGTGTGTGTAATGCTGCCCTGTTATCATTTAGTTGTGGTCAGAGTGTAGCTGCTTACTATGTGACACGTGGCTACACACACACACACACACACACACACACACTGTTATTTTCAGCTCACACCGTATTGGTAAAAATCATATCAACACACACACATGCACACACACACACACACACACACACACACACACACACACTAAATACAGTATACACACAGTGTGGTTGTGGGCGGTTATAAAAGAGTATCACATGTTTCTACTTTTATTATAAGGAGCAGTATGGGTTTGGCCCAACTCTCTCTCTCCCTCTATCCTCTATCTCTCTCTGTCTCTCTCTCTCTCTCTCAAACACACACACACACACACACACACACACACACACACACACACACGCCTACACTCGCAGTAACATTACATTCTTAGAATGTAACGTCCCAGCAGGTCCTGCTATAATTTCTAGCAGGACCTGGGATTTGACTAGCCTGGTTATCAGCCCCAATGAATCCTTCATTAGGTTCTGATTCAAGCCTATCCGCCACTGATTCAACCCTATCCGCCACTGATTCAAGCCTATCCCCCACTGATTCAAGCCTATCCACCACTGATTCAAGCCTATCCACCACTGATTCAAGCCTATCCACCACTGATTCAAGCCTATCCACCACTGATTCAAGCCTATCCACCACTGATTCAAGCCTATCCACCACTGATTCAAGTCTATCCACCACTGATTCAAGTCTATCCACCACTGATTCAAGCCTATCCACCACTGATTCAAGCCTATCCCCCACTGATTCAAGTCTATCCACCACTGATTCAAGCCTATCCACCACTGATTCAAGTCTATCCACCACTGATTCAAGCCTATCCACCACTGATTCAAGCCTATCCCCCACTGATTCAAGTCTATCCACCACTGATTCAAGCCTATCCCCCACTGATTCAAGTCTATCCACCACTGATTCAAGCCTATCCCCCACTGATTCAAGTCTATCCACCACTGATTCAAGCCTATCCACCACTGATTCAAGTCTATCCACCACTGATTCAAGCCTATCCACCACTGATTCAAGCCTATCCACCACTGATTCAAGCCTATCCACCACTGATTTGAGCCTATCCCCCACTGATTCAAGTCTATCCACCACTGATTCAAGCCTATCCACCACTGATTCAAGCCTATCCACCACTGATTCAAGCCTATCCCCCACTGATTCAAGTCTATCCACCACTGATTCAAGCCTATCCCCCACTGATTCAAGTCTATCCACCACTGATTCAAGCCTATCCCCCACTGATTCAAGCCTATCCACCACTGATTCAAGCCTATCCACCACTGATTCAAGCCTATCCACCACTGATTCAAGCCTATCCCCCACTGATTCAAGTCTATCCACCACTGATTCAAGCCTATCCCCCACTGATTCAAGTCTATCCACCACTGATTCAAGCCTATCCACCACTGATTCAAGCCTATCCACCACTGATTCAAGCCTATCCACCACTGATTTGAGCCTATCCACCACTGATTCGAGCCTATCCGCCACTGATTCAAGCCTATCCCCCACTGATTCAACCCTATCCGCCACTGATTCAAGCCTATCCACCACTGATTCAAGTCTATCCGCCACTGATTCAAGTCTATCCGCCACTGATTCAAGCCTATCCGCCACTGATTCAAGCCTATCCACCACTGATTCAAGCCTATCCGCCACTGATTCAAGCCTATCCACCACTGATTCAAGTCTATCCGCCACTGATTCAAGCCTATCCACCACTGATTCAAGCCTATCCACCACTGATTCGAGCCTATCCACCACTGATTCAAGCCTATCCGCCACTGATTCAAGCCTATCCACCACTGATTCGAGCCTATCCACCACTGATTCAAGCCTATCCGCCACTGATTCGAGCCTATCCGCCACTGATTCAAGCCTATCCACCACTGATTCAAGCCTATCTGCCACTGATTCAAGCCTATTCGCCACTGATTCAAGCCTATCTGCCACTGATTCAAGCCTATCCACCACTGATTCAAGCCTATCCGCCACTGATTCAAGCCTATCTGCCACTGATTCAAGCCTATCTGCCACTGATTCAAGCCTATCTGCCACTGATTCAAGCCTATCCACCACTGATTCAAGCCTATCCGCCACTGATTCAAGCCTATCTGCCACTGATTCAAGCCTATCTGCCACTGATTTGAGCCTATCCGCCACTGATTCCATCCTATCCGCCACTGATTCAAGCCTATCTGCCACTGATTCGAGCCTATCTGCCACTGATTCAAGCCTATCCGCCACTGATTCGAGCCTATCCACCACTGATTCAAGCCTATCCGCCACTGATTCGAGCCTATCCGCCACTGATTCAAGCCTATCCACCACTGATTTGAGCCTATCCGCCACTGATTCAAGCCTATTCGCCACTGATTCGAGCCTATCCGCCACTGATTCAAGCCTATCCGCCACTGATTCAAGCCTATCCGCCACTGATTCAAGCCTATTCGCCACTGATTCAAGCCTATCCGCCACTGATTCAAGCCTATCTGCCACTGATTCAAGCCTATCTGCCACTGATTTGAGCCTATCCGCCACTGATTCCATCCTATCCGCCACTGATTCAAGCCTATCTGCCACTGATTCGAGCCTATCTGCCACTGATTCAAGCCTATCCGCCACTGATTCGAGCCTATCCACCACTGATTCAAGCCTATCCGCCACTGATTCGAGCCTATCCGCCACTGATTCAAGCCTATCCGCCACTGATTCGAGCCTATCCACCACTGATTCGAGCCTATCCGCCACTGATTCAAGCCTATCCGCCACTGATTCGAGCCTATCCGCCACTGATTCGAGCCTATCCACCACTGATTCAAGCCTATCCACCACTGATTCAAGCCTATCCGCCACTGATTCAAGCCTATCCACCACTGATTCAAGCCTATCCACCACTGATTCGAGCCTATCCGCCACTGATTCAACCCTATCCGCCACTGATTCAAGCCTATCTGCCACTGATTTGAGCCTATCCGCCACTGATTCCATCCTATCCGCCACTGATTCAAGCCTATCTGCCACTGATTCGAGCCTATCTGCCACTGATTCGAGCCTATCTGCCACTGATTCGGACATATTTTCTCAGCACCAACTGATTGGTTGCTGTCTGTGTCAATTATCAAACTCTTTGACCAATCGCAGTAGCAAAGCAGGACAACTTTGACGATTTTGTACCAAAGAACTTACATTGATAAGAACTGACGTCTAATGGGTTCTTCCACTCAGTGGTTCCACTGCAGCATCAAGGTGGGAGCACTGTTGTAAAAAAACAAACACAGACTTCATCTCTTGCCTTCAATACTCTTTGTCTGCTACATCGGGTACCTGTTAATGAGCTGGGCTTGTAGCGTGCGACTCGGGGGCTGTAACAGAGATGTAACAGGCAGATGAAATATCATCCAAGTTGCAAATTGATTTGATACTGTCGGCCATCCACTGCTCAACAGGTGTTTCTGCAGGCCTGAATATATATATATATATATATATATATATATATATATATATATATATATATATATATATATATATATATATTTATAATATAGCCTATTCACGTGTTTGTTTTTCTTTCTTGGAAGTTTCAGAGAAGTTCAGTCATCAAGCCGTATTCTCCCTCAGATTCAGATTCAGATTCATTTATTTAAAGAATGGGACATTACACGTTAATGAACAGTACAGCCGTACAGTAAACATGTCAGGTTATAGCCCAAGGGCTAGTTTCCACCTGTAGTCCCATGGCAGGTTGATGTAATCATGAAGGAGAAAAAAGATTAATAGTACAAAAAAGATTAATAATACGGAAGATTAGTAAAACCAAAAATGATTAAAACACACACATATAATAGAACCAAAAAATTAATAGTACAAAAGGTTAGTAAAACCTAAAATGAATAAAACACACAGAGCATGCAGCGAAACATGACAGATGTTAAGTGTGGTCACATTGTTGTTTTGATCTGAGCCATAATTTCAACTGGCCTTTGAAAGTGGCGAGACTAGGGCATTCTCTAATAGAGGGAGGTAGATTATTCCAGAGGGTGCTTCCCGTAAAGGATAAGGTCTTCTGGCTAAAGGAAGTTTTTCTAAAGGGGACCTCACAGACCTTGTTCGTAATGGCCCGGGTGACACGGGTCGAATTGGCGGTCGCACGATATTTGATAAAGTCAGCAAGAGGAGGCGGCGCCAGTCCATGTAGAACTTTGTATATTAGACAGGCAGAGGTGAAATTTCTAAAGTTCTCAAAACTTAGCATGCCATATTTACGTATGATATGGCAGTGGTGATGAGAAAAGGGTTTTTTATCTAGTATTTTCAGGGCTTTTTTATAGAGTAGTTCGGCTGGTTTGAGGATGGTTACTCCTGTCAGCGACCAGCTAGTTATACAATAGTTCAGATGCGAAAGGATCATTGAGTGTAAAAATAAAAACGCAGCGTCTGTGGACAGACAGCTCCTTATTTGTCTGAAATTATACAGGTGGAATTTAATTTTTTTGGAGATCATTTTAATGTGATTGCTGAACGTTAAATTGGAGTCCAGCATCACGCCTAAATATTTAAACTCGTTAACTACTGATAATTCCTCTGACCCCAGGAAAACATTGGAGCGCGAAGGTGCAATGTTTTTTTTAGAAAAGAACATGCAAACGGTTTTTTTTGCATTCAGCACGAGACAAGATTTTGTTAGCCATGCCTGAATATGAGAGAGAGCTGAAGATAGGACACGTGCCGCCTCCACTGGGTTTTTAGCCCTTGTGAAAATAACTGTGTCGTCAGCATAAAGCTGGACATCTACATTAAAACAGAAATCTGGAAGAATCATTAATGTACAGGGAAAAGAAAATTGGGCCCAAAATTGACCCTTGGGGGACCCCTACTGGACAGCTCAGGTAAGGGGAGCTGACACCGCCAACCACAGTGCACTGCTCCCGGTGAGACAAATATGATTCAACCCATTTAATGGCCTCAGCAGAAAAATTGAAGCTGGACAATTTAGAGAGGAGCACACTGTGGTTGACGGTGTCGAATGCCCTCTTAAGATCGAGGAACACAGCTCCCACACAACCATCCCTGTCCAAGGAGCCTTTTATTTTCTCCAAGAGCAGGACCAAAGCAGAGTCAGTTGAGTGGTGTGGACGAAAACCAAACTGCATGGGGTGCAAGGGGGTCTGGCTCGTCTCAAGAAATTCTATAAGTTGTTTAGCGACCCATTTTTCAATGATTTTAGAGATTATCGGTAAAATACTGATGGGTCTGAAGTTGTTCATGTCAGATTTATCACCAGCTTTGTAGATTGGGGTAACTGAGGCCAGTTTCCATGCCTTTGGGACGGTTGAGTACTTAATGGATAAATTAACTAGATGCATAATAGGTGGCGCTAATGTCTCTTTATTTAATTTCAAGAAGCTGGTGTTAAGACCATAAACATCTTTAGCCTTAGAGCTATTCAAAGCACTAATTATGTCAATGACCTCAGGTACAGAGATTTCCTGGATGGTAAAAATTGGTACTCCATTGACTGTAGGGTTATTCACCATATTTACAGAACATGTGGATACGCCAAACTGTTTCGAGATGTCATCAATAGATTTTATGAAGAAGGTGTTGAGTTTTTCAGCCAAGGTGACAGGGTTGCTCACCAGCCGGTTGTCAACATTTAATTCCATAGCTTTAGAGTCCTGTTTCATTTGTTTACCTGTCAGTTTGCTAATATTTTGCCAGATCTTTTTGCTGTTCCCCCTTGCACTTTCCATAACAGTAACAAAAAAGTTGGCTTTCGCCTTCCTTAATTCAGCAATCACCTTATTTCTAGCTGAAACAAACAATTGTCGGTCAGTGCCTAGCCCAGTTGTAATTGACTTTTTAAGCAGTAGGTCCCTGACTTTCATCAGTTTCAAACACGACGAGTTGAGCCAGGGGAGGGAGGTTGAGTTCCTCCTCCTATGGCTCCCTCGTCTGGAGAAACCGAGGATTACATCCTTCAACCTAGAATGAAACATATCGCTGCTGATGTCTGCATCATCACACGTGGTGAGATTATCCCACTCAATATCTTTTAGAGCTCTTGCCAGATTTTGTTCTTCGTTTTTAGGGACAATCATGTTTGTACGGTTATCAGAAGTACTAGAAGTACTAGAGAATGGGTTTTGGAAGCGAGATTTATTAAGTTTTCTGGAGAAGAAAATCGCATTATGGTCCGAGATTCCTGTTAACAGGTTATGTATTTTAGTAACATTTCTAGGTTTGTTCGAGAAAATTAGGTCAATTTTTGATTGAGATCGATGAGTAATTCTAGTCGGTTGGTCAATCAACTGAGTAAAATTAAAATAATCCATAATTGATTTCAGGCTTTTTCTATCTTTTTTCGCGTCCCAATTTATATTCCAATCTCCAATCAAAATAATTTCTTTTTTGTGGTCACATGATTTAAGGAGCGTCTTGAGATGATCATAAAAATCAATTTTAGCCGAAGGCTTGCGATAGATGCAGACAATCACCAGCGACATTTCATCGGACAGAGAGATATTTACACCAACACATTCTAGACTAAAATCATTGGGCCATATAATCTGGTTGCATTTCAGATGTTCCCTAACATACAAAATTACCCCCCCACCCCTCCCCTGACCCCCCCTATCCCTTCTAAAACTAGTATATCCCGGTAATGAGATAGCAGCTTCTGGTGAGGAGCTAGTTAGCCAAGTTTCAGATATCCCCAGAAAATCAATGTTAGAGTTACATAGCAGGTGTTCTAATTGCTCCCGTTTAGGTAGCATGCTACGGGCATTTAGATGCCCCCCGAACAACCCCCCCTTTTTACATACAGGGTCCCAAATTGACCTTGCTTGATTTAGTGTCCGAAATATTTTTAAGGATCGATGTCTTTTGATTACAGGGTTTCTATACTTAGCTAGCTTAGAGGAAAAAGGCAGCCCAGTTCGATGGGCCGCTGCTATGGACCTCTGAGATGCAGGCCCTAGGCCCGTTTGATGGATCGTCTCCGCTGCGCTGTTGGTAGCCAGGGGTAGCGCCGCAGCCGAGCTGGTGGTGGAAGACGAAGGTAGGAGGCCGCTGATGGTAGTTGGCGCAGCCGAAGTGCTGTTGATGGTCAGAGGCCGCGGGGGCCCAGCCCGCAACCGTGTTGTGGCGGCCGGGTGACCAGGCGCTGCTAAGCCATCACCAGATGATAGCTCGATGCAGGCTCGAGCTATCGAGGCTACATTGATAGCTCGTCACATTGAGTGACGAGCATTAAACCCGACTTGTGTGTTTTGGGTCGCGGTCTTGATTGACAGGTGCTATATATAGCAGGCTTGGCACATATGGAAATGTCAGTTGGGATCTTGTGGATGTGGAGCAAAAGGGGAATGACAGCAATCGCTTCAGATTTGGGGATTTTACGTGCTGCTCGGTGTGACGTTAGGAGGAGAGACGTGCTGCTCGGTGTGACGTTAGGAGGAGAGACGTGCTGCTCGGTGTGACGTTAGGAGAGACGTTCTGCTCGGTGTGACGTTAGGAGGAGAGACGTGCTGCTCGGTGTGACGTTAGGAGGAGAGACGTGCTGCTCGGTGTGACGTTAGGAGGAGAAACGTGATGCTCTGTGTGACGTTAGGAGGAGAGACGTGCTGCTCGGTGTGTCGTTAGGAGGAGAGACGTGCTGCTCGGTGTGACGTTAGGAGGAGAGACGTGCTGTTCTGTGTGACGTTAGGAGGAGAGACGTGCTGTTCTGTGTGACGTTAGAAGGAGAGACGTGCTGCTCTGTGTGACGTTAGAAGGAGAGACGTGCTGCTCGGTGTGACGTTAGGAGGAGAGACGTGCTGCTCTGTGTGACGTTAGGAGGAGAGACGTGATGCTCTGTGTGACGTTAGAAGGAGAGACGTGATGCTCGGTGTGACGTTAGAAGGAGAGACGTGCTGCTCTGTGTGACGTTAGAAGGAGAGACGTGATGCTCGGTGTGACGTTAGGAGGAGAGACGTGATGCTCGGTGTGACGTTAGAAGGAGAGACGTGATGCTCGGTGTGACGTTAGAAGGAGAGACGTGATGCTCGCTGTGACGTTAGAAGGAGAGACGTGATGCTCGGTGTGACGTTAGGAGGAGAGACGTGCTGCTCGGTGTGACGTTAGGAGGAGAGACGTGATGCTCGGTGTGACGTTAGGAGGAGAGACGTGATGCTCTGTGTGACGTTAGGAGGAGAGACGTGATGCTCGGTGTGACGTTAGGAGGAGAGACGTGATGCTCTGTGTGACGTTAGGAGGAGAGACGTGCTGCTCGGTGTGACGTTAGGAGGAGAGACGTGATGTTCTGTGTGACGTTAGGAGGAGAGACGTGCTGCTCTGTGTGACGTTAGGAGGAGAGACGTGCTGCTCTGTGTGACGTTAGGAGGAGAGACGTGCTGCTCGGTGTGACGTTAGGAGGAGAGACGTGATGCTCGGTGTGACGTTAGGAGGAGAGACGTGCTGCTCTGTGTGACGTTAGGAGGAGAGACGTGCTGCTCTGTGTGACGTTAGGAGGAGAGACGTGCTGCTCTGTGTGACGTTAGGAGGAGAGACGTGCTGCTCGGTGTGACGTTAGGAGGAGAGACGTGCTGCTCTGTGTGACGTTAGGAGGAGAGACGTGATGTTCGGTGTGACGTTAGGAGGAGAGACGTGATGTTCGGTGTGACGTTAGGAGGAGAGACGTGCTGCTCTGTGTGACGTTAGGAGGAGAGACGTGCTGCTCGGTGTGACGTTAGGAGGAGAGACGTGCTGCTCTGTGTGACGTTAGGAGGAGAGACGTGCTGCTCTGTGTGACGTTAGGAGGAGAGACGTGCTGCTCGGTGTGACGTTAGGAGGAGAGACGTGCTGCTCTGTGTGACGTTAGGAGGAGAGACGTGATGTTCGGTGTGACGTTAGGAGGAGAGACGTGATGTTCGGTGTGACGTTAGGAGGAGAGACGTGATGTTCGGTGT
The DNA here is from genome assembly GCF_964638095.1 of Poromitra crassiceps. NCBI lineage: Eukaryota > Metazoa > Chordata > Actinopteri > Beryciformes > Melamphaidae > Poromitra > Poromitra crassiceps. The sequence goes on from NC_139627.1 coordinate 59,898,656, forward strand.
GACGTTAGGAGGAGAGACGTGATGTTCGGTGTGACGTTAGGAGGAGAGACGTGATGTTCGGTGTGACGTTAGGAGGAGAGACGTGCTGCTCTGTGTGACGTTAGGAGGAGAGACGTGATGTTCGGTGTGACGTTAGGAGGAGAGACGTGATGTTCGGTGTGACGTTAGGAGGAGAGACGTGATGTTCGGTGTGACGTTAGGAGGAGAGACGTGATGTTCGGTGTGACGTTAGGAGGAGAGACGTGATGTTCGGTGTGACGTTACGAGCAGCAGCTTTGATGTTTGCCTCCTTATTTGTGGCTCGTTAATGCCGTCGCTAGGGATGGGTATCGTTCAAAATTTTTCGATACCGATACCGTTTTCGATACTTGGATTTCGATACCGGTTCCTGAACGATACTTTTTTCGATACCAATTTTTAGAAAAATCCATTTTAACAAAAATAAAACAGCATTACACATTGAAATTATTTTACAAATCTTTAGTTTTCCCCCCATCTTAAGTTTTACAGCAGAAAAAAATAAAACCTACTGTATTTAACATAACTTTAAGTTCTCTAAACGTATTGCCGTCCCTACAAAAAATATTGGAAGTACTACAAAGGAAAGAAATGTAAAACAAATAAATCAGTGGAATAGTTTTCAGTGCAAAACAGAGAGTTGCAAATCAGGGTTTAATGCTCACTGATGCAACAGAACTCTATTCTTGCCCAAACTGATGAGATGGATCCACTTCATGCATGGAAGACTAGTTGAGCATTGACTAGCCTATCAATATAGCCAATGGCACAAAGTGAATCCCATTTATATTCAACAAACTATCATGACATCAGCGTTTGTTAACGAGTTGCTAAAAATACATAATGGGCGATAACGTTTGCACATAACGTTAACGCTAATTAATTAAACATTAACGCTAGTGTTGCAGATCAGTGTTTAATGCTCACTGCTGCAACAGAACGTCATTCTTGTCAAATCTGACGAGACAGCTCCACTTCACGCATTCACTGACTAGCCAATCAATATAAATGAATCGCATTTACATTCAACAAACTATCATGACATCAGCGTTTGTTAACGAGTTGCTAAAAATACACAATGCCCGCTTGCGCATAACGTTACGGCGGCAATTAATTAAACGATCTGCTAGCTACAACTCACAGCCAGATGCATGGATTTGTCAGACTGAGGGATCTGATAACCGCTAACTTGCGGTAAGCTGACCCACCTCTCAATTATTTCTCTTATCTGTGGAAACCAGTCCGTGTTGTTTCTGTTTCTTTTCCTGCTTTTCACCATCTTCGCCATATGGTACTCGAGGATAGGAGTAGCTTGAGTGGCTAACTTCTTGTATACTATATCCGCACCGCACGCCTGGCTCACAGTCACAACAAACACACCGGCTAAAGTGGGCGTAACGTTTCCTGCATGCCTCTACATGACAGCCAATCACCAGCCGTATTAGAGCGCGGCGTGCAAGCATGTCGCATGCTTATAGGCTCAATGGCGCTGTTTTGTTTTGGTATCGAAAATTGGTATCGATTGACAAGGGAGGCTTCGATACCCCTTAGTATCGATGTTTCCATTTCGGTGCCAAGTAAGTATCGAAACTCGATACCAATCCCTAGCCGTCGCCTCTCTCCTGTTCAAGATATTTGATGTTTTGCCACAACACAAGCTGCGTTTTGCTCGGCCCGGGCTTGGTGTTAGCTCCACAGAGGTCTGCTAAAAGCAGAGATGAACACATGGAGGTGATGGTTCCACAGCAGAGTGAGGTGTCACAGACATGAACACATGGAGGTGATGGTTCCACAGCAGAGTGAGGTGTCACAGACATGAACACATGAAGGTGATGGTTCCACAGCAGTGAGGTGTCACAGACATGAACACATGGAGGTGATGGTTCCACAGTAGAGTGAGGTGTCACAGACATGAACACATGGAGGTGATAGTTCCACAGCAGAGTGAGGTGTCACAGACATGAACACATGGAGGTGATAGTTCCAAAGTAGAGTGAGGTGTCACAGACATGAACACATGGAGGTGATGGTTCCACAGCAGAGTGAGGTGTCAACAGCAACTCTGGTTGGCAAATCTGCGTCTGCGACTAAGTGGGCCTGAAGATACAGGGCCGTCTCCACCGGCCAAAAACAAAGTGCATCCATACAGTATTGAGGAAAATAAAAATGATATATTGCGTATCGATTTTATTGCAAAGCCCTAATCCAGAACATTTGATCTGCTGCAGGATTATCTGTGTGTGTGTGTGTGTGTGTGTGTGTGTGTGTGTCTTACCTCATTAACATGTCAGTACAGTAAAGCCGTGCAGCAGAATGGACTTCCTGCTGCTGCTATTTTGTTTCTGTTGGAGCTCAAATAGATTTCAGCATTCATCTGCTGGACCTGTGTGTGTGTGTGTGTGTGTGTGTGTGTGTGTGTGTGTGTGTGTGTGTGTGTGTGTGTGTGTGTGTGTGTGCGTGCGCGTGTGTGCGCGTGTGCATGTGTGTATCGCATTACATGGCGGCAGCTGAGCACCCCTGGGATCTGCCCGGACCTGCCACACACATACACACACACACACACACACACACACACACACACACACACACACACACACACACGGCTCAGAGGACGTTTCCCCAGCTGCTTATTATGTTCTAGATTTTTTCCCTCTATTCTTTATAGGTTTGTGTGTGTGTGTGTGTGTGTGTGTGCGCATGCAGTAGTGTAATCTCTCTGTATTATTGGACTATATTTAGTTTCACTACATTGTCCGCTTTGAAGGTTACAACACAAATAGACACAGTGGGGTTCAGCACATAGACGCTGCAAAAAACAAAAAGCTGCTGGTTTGTGGACTCTTGGTTATTTGTAGCCAGAAGCAGGCCCATGGCCATCTTGGTTATTTGGAGCCGGAAGCAGGCCTGTGGCCATCTTGGTTATTTGGGGCCAGAAGCAGGCCCATGGCCATCTTGGTTATTTGGAGCCGGAAGCAGGCCTATGGCCATCTTGGTTATTTGGAGCCAGAAGCAGGCCTATGGCCATCTTGGTTATTTGGAGCCAGAAGCAGGCCTATGGCCATCTTGGTTATTTGGGGCCAGAAGCAGGCCTATGGCCATCTTGGTTATTTGGAGCCAGAAGCAGGCCTATGGCCATCTTGGTTATTTGGAGCCAGAAGCAGGCCAGTGGCCATCTTGGTTATTTGGAGCCAGAAGCAGGCCTGTGGTCATCTTGGTTATTTAGAGCCAGAAGCAGGCCTGTGGCCATCTTGGTTATTTGGAGCCGGAAGCAGGCCTATGGCCATCTTGGTTATTTGGAGCCAGAAGCAGGCCTATGGCCATCTTGGTTATTTGGAGCCAGAAGCAGGCCTGTGGTCATCTTGGTTATTTAGAGCCAGAAGCAGGCCTGTGGCCATCTTGGTTATTTGGAGCCAGAAGCAGGCCTGTGGCCATCTTGGTTATTTGGAGCCAGAAGCAGGCCTGTGGCCATCTTGGTTATTTGGAGCCAGAAGCAGGCCAGTGGCCATCTTGGTTATTTGCAGCCAGAAGCAGGCCTGTGGCCATCTTGGTTATTTGGAGCCAGAAGCAGGTCAGTGGCCATCTTGGTTATTTGCAGCCAGAAGCAGGCCTGTGGCCATCTTGGTTATTTGCAGCCAGAAGCAGGCCTGTGGACATCTTGGTTATTTGCAGCCAGAAGCAGGCCTGTGGTCATCTTGGTTATTTAGAGCCAGAAGCAGGCCTGTGGCCATCTTGGTTATTTGGAGCCAGAAGCAGGCCTGTGGCCATCTTGGTTATTTGGAGCCAGAAGCAGGCCTGTGGCCATCTTGGTTATTTGGAGCCAGAAGCAGGCCTGTGGCCATCTTGGTTATTTGGAGCCAGAAGCAGGCCAGTGGCCATCTTGGTTATTTGCAGCCAGAAGCAGGCCAGTGGCCATCTTGGTTATTTGCAGCCAGAAGCAGGCCAGTGGCCATCTTGGTTATTTGCAGCCAGAAGCAGGCCTGTGGCCATCTTGGTTATTTGCAGCCAGAAGCAGCAGACCAGGGGTTGTGGCTCTGTGTCCAGTAAGGTAAATTCAGTGATGAGCTTTACAACATCGCCCGGCTGGGTCACTTCACCCAGCGCTTTTCTGAAAACTTGAAAGGGATTGATGTGGGGTTGTATGAGGTACTTGTCAGTGTTGATACACTCACTGAAATCATCCAAGGCTGCAACCTCAATGGGCTCCCCCCTTCTGTCAGGACTGCCAAATCACTACCCATGTTTAATAATAATAATAATAATTCATTTTTATATAGCTATTTCAGTTGCGCGTTTGCATCTGGGAGACGGTTGCCAACTTTGGTTAATGATGGACAGTATTTACCATGTTTTTCAAAGCACTGTAATCACCGTACCACGCTTTTAATGATAATGAACATTTGAAACGGTACGGTTATCGTAAGGAATTTGATCATTAAATCGTTATCATTAAAACCGGTTATGGTTTCATCCCTACTCTCGCCCATGTTAATAGATGGGCAACACGCGCTACGGTAATAATACGTACCTGTTCTATTTTAGTCGGATCCGCATGTGACTGACAAGATTGCATGAGTGTGGGTCTGTTCAGGCAGCTGCACGGAGCCGTGCTGCAGCTGGTGGACATAGGCCTTTAGTTTGACTGGAACTACTTAGGTTTGACTGGAACTACTTAGGTGTACATTATCAGAAAATAATGGACACCTTGCAGCCAATCAGAATCAAGTATTCATCCAGACCATGGTATAAAACGCACAGTAGAACACAGTAGAATACAGTAGATGTATCACTTTGCTGCACTCAGACAGGTCTCTCTCTCTCTCTATCTCTCTCTCTCTCTCACTCAGTATCTCTCTCTCTCTCTCTGTATCTCTCGCTCAGTATCTCTCTCTCTCTCTCTGTATCTCTCGCTCAGTATCTCTCTCTCTCTCTCTCTCTCTCGCTCAGTATCTCTCTCTCTCTCTCGCTCAGTATCTCTCTCTCTCTCTCTCTCTCTCTCTCTCTCTCTCGCTCAGTATCTCTCTCTCTCTCTCTCTCTCTCGCTCAGTATCTCTCTCTCTCTCTCTCTCTCTGTCTATCTCTCTCTCTCTCGCTCAGTATCTCTCTCTCTCTCTCTCTCTCTCTGTCTATCTCTCTCTCTCTCGCTCAGTATCTCTCTCTCTCTCTCTCTCGCTCAGCTCTCTCTCTCTCTCTGTCTATCTCTCTCTCTCTCTCTCTCTCGCTCAGTATCTCTCTCTCTCTCTCTCTCTCAATAGAAAGAAGGGAGGGGAGAAGATGAAGTCAGAGAGAGAGAAAGACTATTATGTAGATATGAGGTGGGGGAAGGAAACAGGAAATGATGTCATCTCCCAGTAGGTCCCAGGGGAAGTGATGTCATCCTTGCTGGACCATCCTGCTGCTCCTTTTTCCCGTTTAAGCAGAGTGTTATTGATTTATGTGTGTGTGTGTGTGTGTGTATGTATGTACAGTATGTATGTATGTATGTGTGTGTGTGTGTGTGTGTGTGTGTGTGTGTGTGTGTGTGTGTGTGCGTGCGTGCGTGCTGTGTGCGTGTGTGTGTGGGTGCGTGTGTGTGTGTGCTCTGTGCGCATATGTGTGTGCGTGTATGCGTGTCTGTGTGCGTGTGCGTGTGTGTGTGCATGTGTGTGTGCTGTGTGTGTGTGTGTGTGCGCACGCGTGTCTGTGTGTGTGTGTGTGTGTGTGTGTGTGTGTGTGTGTGCGTGCTACAGTCTGCGTTCAAGGTTCAGATTCCCATTAGGATCAATGGGACAGCTCTGTTGAGTGGTTCCTACCAGGCGTTCAACAGAGCTGACAGTCAGCCATTCATCAGAGCCCCTGACACTTTGTGATGAGCAGTGGCGCCCCCCTCAGGCCAATCAGGGACATTTTTAAAATGCCAGATAGAGAGAGGGAGAGAGAGACCAGTTTACAGGCCACACACACACACACGCACACACACACACACGCACGCACGCACGTCCACACACACACACACACACACACACACACACACACACACAGGCTCGCTCCTGTAATTGATGTCACAGTGTGCATCCTCGGGCTAATTGTTTATCCTGCCGAGAGAGACACACACACACACACACACACACACACACACACACACACACACACACAGGCTGGCACTGTGTGTGGCTTGTTTAAAGCATCTAGTTGAGCGTGAAAGATGATATTAAAATGCTCTTCTCTTTCTCTCTTCTCTCTCTCTCTCTCTCTCTCTCTCTCTGTGTCTCTCTCTCTCTCTCTCTCTCTCTGTGTCTCTCTCTGTCTCTCTGTGTCTCTCTCTCTCTCTCTCTCTCTATCTCTCTCTCTCTGTGTGTCTCTCTCTGTCTCTGTCACACACAGTGTGTCAATAAAAAAAAATCAATTAAAATGCAAAATAGAAAATAAAACAAAACAACAAAATAAAAGAAGGAAGTAAAATGTAATTAAACAGCTGCTTGACTTTCTCTCGCTCGTGGAAGTTGCTGTGGAGTGAAAAATATACAAATATTGTTCCGAAAATGTGGATAAGAAATGAGAGAAAATAAAAAAGTGAAAAAGAGAAAACATGTATAAACAATTTGAAGTAACTATAAAAATATGAATATACACAAAAAATAACTTACATAATAATAAGTTACAGTAAACAGAAGCCGAGTCAGAAATACTTTTCTCATTATTCTAATCATTATTGAAATTGTGTGTGTGTGTGTGTGTGTGTGTGTGTGTGTGTGTGTGTGTGTGCGCGTGCGTGCGTGCGTGCGTGCGTGCGTGCGCGTCCATCAGAACCATCTGGAGGAGCTGGATTCACTCAATTCTTGGTTTCTCTCTGGATCTGATTTACAGCTTTGTTCCACAGAAAAACCCCACAACTAAAAATACCAGTGTGTGTGTGTGTGTGTGTGTGTGTGTGTGTGTGTGTGTGTGTGTGTGTGTGTGTGTGTGTGTGTGTGTGTGTGTGTGTGTGTGTGTGTGTGTGTGTGTGTTGATATAGAGCCTCCTCTCTGCCCGTGGGAATTGAAAACATTTGGAAGGTTTTTTTCTGAGCGTCTTGTCCTGAGCGCCTGCTTTGAACCTGCAGGCTCTGAAATGTACTCATGAGTATAAAAGTCAAACGCATTTCTACCAAGCCCAACTGAAACTCACCTCATATTAATACTAATAGCATGGACGATACTTTGATGCATCATTTGTGTGATATGGTTTTTCCACAAAAAAAGCTGCGCATAATGCGTGAACGCTGGGAAGAGTGCGAGACGAGCGAGACAAAGTTACATCGTTTTTGCCTGTCGTGCATTAAAACTAAAGTAGCGACTAGTCATCTGTTTTGAAAATCTAAGGAGTGGAAAGTGCAGATATTTGTGTTAAATGTTGTCAGAAAAAGAAATACTCCGTAAAGTACAGATACCTGAAAATCCTACTTAAGTACAGAAGTATTTGCATAGTTACTTCCCATCTCTGATAACGGTACTTCTCTTCTATTCTCTCTAGGGGATGCCCCAATATATCTAACAACAATCATATCTGTTAGTCATTTTTTAACATATCGGCATCGGTCCGATGCTGCAGTGTTAATATCGGTTATCGGTATCAGCTACATTTTTCACATTGAGAGGAAACAATGTGGTAAATCTATGATTTATGGGCTTTTCCAAATGTTTTGGAAATAAAGAAACGCGTGACTTTTTCAAATTCACAGTGTTTATATGTGTTTTTCACTATGTATGACATTTGATAGAAATGTGTTTTATACAGATCAAATCGACATCGGTAAATCAAATCGGTTATCGGCCAAAACGGCAATGTTAATATCGGTTATCGGTATTGGCCAGAATGATCCTCTCCTGTTCTGTTTTCTTCTCTTGGATCAGACCTTTAGTTTAGATCAGTGGTTCTCAAACCTTTTTGCCTTCAGCAATCAGCATTCAGCTGAATCCAAGTACGGTACCCCGTTTACCCAACTACAACATTTTGCTTAGGAAACTGAAAGAGAAAATTATAACATATGATTCAAAGAATGAACGATAACCCACCTTTTGAAGAAAAAACATTACAAAATAAGAAATCGAGTGAAAGAGCTGCAATTAGTGCCTCCTGAGCAGATTTATTTGAACCTTTTATTCATTTCCATGATTTGTTCTTACATTTTTCCATTTTCTCCTTTCTCTTAAGCATCACTATTACATTTTGACTTTTATAACAAGTTAAAAGTTGCTCGGAGCTGCTTTAACGTTTTTCTTATTTAAGCCTAACCCAAACCATAATCCTAACCTTAGCTAAGTTGTTTTACTTGCCTAAACATAACATAAAGTTCTTTTCCTTTCTTTTGAGTAACATTTTAAAATCAACATTTAAAAATGAACTGACATCTTCAAATTTACGTTGGAACCACTCGTGGTTCGTGAAGGACTTGTTGAAATGTTCATATGCAACATATTTTTGGTTCAGAAACGTTGGTATTGAACATATGGTTTGCAGAAAGATCAAATGCTAAAATCCAAATCGTTGAAAGTGTGTGGACTGGAGAAAAACAAACTCAACTACATTCAACATTTTAGACATTTTTATTATGAAAATGTCCTTCCCAAATTCCTCGGTTTGCCTGGTCTGTCATGATGATGAGTCGTCGAATTTCACCAAACAAGACCCTGAATGTTACTGAAGAGTGTGTGTGTGTGTGTGTGTGTGTGTGTGTGTGTGTGACTGTGTGTGTGTGTGTGTGTGTGTGTGTGTGTGTGTGTGTGTGGGAGGGGGGGGGGGTAGTTGTTCCCCTGGGAACCTAAGAATTAATACATCCTGAATGTTTCCACTCTCACTTCAAGGAACCTATAAAAGAAGGAAGTGTCATTCCAGCTCAGATCTTGGTTCTGTTGAAGCCTATGAGAGATGCAGGGAGAAGCAGACAGACTGACGACATCACTGATGACATCATTACTGAACTTATAGCCTCAGCTAGGAAGGATGACATCACTGATGACATCACATCATTAGGTAATTAGGGCAATTACTAGTGGTGTCACGATACACTCAGTTCACGATACGATACGATACACGATATTGGGGTCACGATAACGATACGATACGATATTTTAACAATATTTTTTTGCGATCGATTTGTAAGTTGAGGGGGCATCCTCCACCCTAATTTGAGTAATTTCACCATTTTCATCCTCCGTGTCTGTAACGTCCCTCGTCTGTTCAAACAAAGCAATGAAAAGGAGAGCGAGCATGCAATCAGATGCAGATCAGTGCCACCATGTTCAGCTTCTTTTTCTCGCAATATGAGATTTCATCTCAACGATACGTATTGTCACGTTTTGATATCGCGATATGTTGTGGGACGATATATTGTGACATCCCTAGCAATTACCCAATTAAAAAAATCCGGTCCCGTCAGGTCACCCGCACACTTCCTGAAAGTTTCAGCCCGATCGCACGTAAAACGGCATAGCTGTGACTGTCGAGGGTTCTGCTCACAGCCACACCCACGCCCACGGACACTTCTTCTTATAAGATGCACACATTAGGTCAAGCATTCAGTAGCCTATTGTCTCAACTCAAGTGTGTTCCTTCATCTCATCATCAACGTTCAGACGTAGATATGTTGGCCTAGTCAGTGTGCTTCTCCGTGCATCTCCCATAGGCTTCAATAGAACATGCCCCACCTTCTGGCCAAGCAGAGCATGTGAACACTGGAATGATGTCATGACTCTTAGGTTACTTGAATATTTCCCGTCTCACGTCCCTCTTCTACATATGACGGGTCAATGAAGGGAGGAAAGGAGAGAAGGCCAGAAGAACAAAGGGAAGGATGAGAGGAGATAAGGAAGGAGTGAAGGGGAGGAGGGGAGACGGATGGAGGGATGAATGAGAGGAGATAAGGAAGGAGTGAAGAGGGAGGAGGGGAGACGGATGAAGAAGTGAATGAGAGAAGATAAGGAAGGAGTGAAGGGGGAGGAGGGGAGACGGATGGAGGGATGAATGAGAGGAGATAAGGAAGGAGTGAAGGGGAGGAGGGGAGACGGATGGAGGGATGAATGAGAGGAGATAAGGAAGGAGTGAAGGGGGAGGAGGGGAGACGGATGGAGGGATGAATGAGAGGAGATAAGGAAGGAGTGAAGAGGGAGGAGGGGAGACGGATGAAGGAGTGAATGAGAGGAGATAAGGAAGGAGTGAAGGGGGAGGAGGGGAGATGGATGAAGGAGTGAAGGGGGAGGAGGGGAGACGGATGGAGGGATGAATGAGAGGAGATAAGGAAGGAGTGAAGGGGGAGGAGGGGAGACGGATGGAGGGATGAATTAGAGGAGATAAGGAAGGAGTGAAGGGGGAGGAGGGGAGACGGATGAAGGAGTGAAGGGGGAGGAGGGGAGACAAATGGAGGGATGAATGAGAGGAGATAAGGAAGGAGTGAAGGGGGAGGAGGGGAGACGGATGAAGGGATGAAGGAGTGAAGGGGGAGGAGGGGAGATGGATGAAGGAGTGAAGGGGGAGGAGGGGAGACGGATGGAGGGATGAATGAGAGGAGATAAGGAAGGAGTGAAGGGGGAGGAGGGGAGACGGATGAAGGAGTGAAGGGGGAGGAGGGGAGACAAATGGAGGGATGAATGAGAGGAGATAAGGAAGGAGGGGAGACGGATGGAGGGATGAATGAGAGGAGATAAGGAAGGAGTGAAGGGGGAGGAGGGGAGACGGATGAAGGAGTGAAGGGGGAGGAGGGGAGATGGATGGAGGGATGAAGGAGTGAAGGGGGAGGAGGGGAGACGGATGGAGGGATGATTGCATGTTTTCAGTCAGGCAGACAGGAGGAGTGTGGCTGCTGCAGGGAAGTAATTACTGTTTACTTTGGGCAGACACACACACACACACACACACACACACACACACACACAGACCACTTATAGCCCATCACTACTTGCTGTCTCAGCTCTGTTTGACAGAATACAGATGGAGAGAGAGAGAGAGAGAGAGAGAGAGAGACAGACAGACAGAGAGAGAGAGAGACAGACAGAGAGAGAGAGAGAGAGAGAGAGAGAGGCCAGTCCTTCTCTCCTGCTCTGAATATGAATCCATAAGGAGAAAATGTTTTTTTTTCTTTCAAAAACAATTCCAAAAATGTCGAAGTTTCCAGACTTGCGTCCAGCAGAGGGAAAAACACTTTCTGTTGAAACCATAAAGCTTTCAACTGCTGCTGTTTGTATATTTCTATTATCTAACCTGTGACTGTTTTAGGAGTTTTTTTTTTTATATAATTATTTCAAGAACTTTTAAAGATGTCAATTTGTAATTAATGTAAATTTTTTGCGTTTTTTTGGGAGGTATTTTTGCCTTTATTAGACAGGACAGTAGGCTGACAGACAGGTCAGATGGGGAGAGAGGGAGGGGATGGACCACGGCTCAGATTCAAACCCAGGTTGGCCACGTGAAGGACTAAGAAGGACTAAGAAGCACTAAGAAGGACTAAGCCTTAGTGGCACGCGTGCTACCAGCTGAGCCACCGGGATGCCCGGGGGAATGTCAATTTTAAGCAAGTTCCTGAATCGATCATCTCTAACGTTAATGATCAATCGATTAATTGTAATGAAAATTAAGGATGCACGATAATTATCGGACCGATAAATGATCGGCCGATATGGCCATTTTGCGTTCTTATTTATTATTCCGATAATGACGTTTTAGCCGAGAAATAATAGCCGATAATATGAGGCCAACTTGGCTTTGTTTCGCCTTGAAAGCGGCAGCGGAGCAGATAGTTGTCGCGCGCTCATGATGTCACAGCTGCGCCTGGTCCTAGAGCAAAACATGGCTGCCGCCAGTGTGGCTGTTTTTCGCAGTTTTCAGACGATAACGATGCATTTGCAATATGCAATCCATGTCCCCCACGGGTTCTGAGAGGAGGGGACACGTCTGAGGTGGCATTACGTTAAAACAAACCTGGCGAGGATGCAGCAGATTTGTTTAGCGTTCACTTTAGCTGTTGTGGCTTGCGAGCATTAGCTCAGTTAGCGCGGCCTACACTCAGGCTCCCCCGCTCAGCAGAGAAACCGCTTGTTGTGATGAAACAGCCCCGCATTCGAAGCACTTCATACTCACAGAGCAGGCGTAAACCATATAGTAGAAAGTAGAAACCCCTTTACCCCGAAATGAAACGTCCAGGGATCGCGTCTTTAACTCCAAAAACAACCCGCTAATGTTATTAAGCTAACCAGGAGCTAGTTCCACTATAAACCATACAGGGACTTTGGAGTTGAGCTAACGTTAGCTAAATGCAGCGGGACAGAGCCACCATCTGTTTGCACAGCAATAATAAGGAAAACAAACACGCACATTACATAAAAAAAACACAGGTCAACATCACCTAGGGCCCTATTCTCCCACAGGCCTTCGGCGCTAAAACGTGCCTTGCGCCTGTTTTGGGACGATATCAATATGGCTTTACGCTCCCAAATGCGCTTCAGGCTGAATGGGCGTGGCGCAGTCCCAGAATGGGCCAGAGTGGGCGTGTCGGCGCTAAATCTCGGCGTACTGCTATCTTCCCACCTGGCGTAAATTTAGCGCTTTGCGCCTTTGAAAACCAGGCCTATTCAGTGCCTTCACTGCCTCTTCTCTGTCACCCTTCTCTCTCTCTCTCTGAGTTCCCAGCATGCATTGTGCTTCTCCATTTCGCTACTAAATAGCAACCAAATGAGCCGAAATAGATATAAAAGGTAGTTCTAAATTAATGTGTAATGGTAACACAGCCTGCCATTGTAGAACATTTCAATATTGGACCAAATAAAACATCGAAATGAAAACACCACCCTATGTGAAACATATATGTCCTCCTGGGCCTATATATACCCCTTGTCGATTTAACGTGATTTAGATAAGTGACAGCGGAACAAGCTTCTACTGGCATCTGCTATACTGTGATGTCCGCTCCAATAACTTGGCCCTATCTCACATTTAGTTTTACAATAAAAACACATTTATGCAATGACTTGACATAATGTAGGGTATATTTATGTGCATCATCCTTCCTGCAGCAGGCGAGAGAAAATGATATCTTTCTGGACAAACTTTCACCAATCTAATAGGCTTTA
>NC_139627.1:59916749-59951749 GCF_964638095.1 Poromitra crassiceps
AGACAGCGGGCGTTATGGCATAGTTCAGACCGCGGGCGTTATGGCATAGTTCAGACAGCGGGCGTTATGGCATAGTTCAGACAGCGGGCGTTATGGCATAGTTCAGACTGCGGGCGTTATGGCATAGTTCAGACAGCGGGCGTTATGGCATAGTTCAGACAGCGGGCGTTATGGCATAGTTCAGACTGCGGGCGTTATGGCATAGTTCAGACAGCGGGCGTTATGGCATAGTTCAGACAGCGGGCGTTATGGCATAGTTCAGACTGCGGGCGTTATGGCATAGTTCAGACTGCGGGCATTATGGCATAGTTCAGACAGCGGGCGTTATGGCATAGTTCAGACAGCGGGCGTTAAGGCATAGTTCAGACTCGCGGGCGAGCAGCACACTACGTTCGGTTTCTGTTAAGTTGCGTTAACCATTTCTCCCTTGTTGTTGTGTTCTTGTGTTTTGCTGTGTTTTTAAGTTAGTGTTTCCAGTTTTTTGATTTGGCGTCTTTTGGTTGTTATGCCTCCGCCGGCGATAGCCAGGCCGGAGGCATTATGGATCCTGGTTGTCCGTCCGTACGTACGGCCGTCCGGTCGTCCGTCCGTACGGCCGTCCGTACGATGTTTGTTAACGCGATATCTGAGGAACGCCTGGACGGAATATCATCAAATTTGCCTCAAACATCGACTTAGACTCAAGGATGATCTGATTAGATTTTGGTGGTCAAAGGTCAAAGGTCAAGGTCACTGTGACCTCTCGAACGCCATTTTCAAGCTTGTTAACGCGATATCTGAGGAACGCCTGGACGGAATATCATCAAATTTGCCTCAAACATCGACTTAGACTCAAGGATGATCTGATTAGATTTTGGTGGTCAAAGGTCAAAGGTCAAGGTCACTGTGACCTCTCGAACGCCATTTTCAAGCTTGTTAACGCAATATCTCAGGAATGCCTTGACGGAATTTAATCAAACTTGTCTCAAACATCGACTTGGACTCAAGGATGAACTGGTTACATTTTGGTGGTCAAAAGTCAAAGGTCAAGGTCACTGTGACCTCTCAAACGCCATTTTCAAGCTTGTTAACGTGATATCTCAGGAATGCGTTGACGGAATTTAATCAAACTTGTCTCAAACATCGACTTGGACTCAAGGATGATCTGATTACATTTTGCTGGTCAAAGGTCAAGGTCACTGTGACCTCTCAAACGCCATTTTCCAGCTTGTTAACGCGATATCTCACGAATGCCTTGACGGAGTTTCATCAAATTTGCCTCAAACATCGCCTTACACTCAAGGATGATCTGATTAGATTTTGGTGGTCAAAGGTCAAGGTGAGCTCTCGAACGCCATTTTCAAGCTTGTTAACGCGATATCTCAGGAATGCCTTGACGGAATTTAATCAAACTTGTCTCAAACATCGACTTGGACTCAAGGATGAACTGATTACATTTTGGTGGTCAAAGTTCAAGGTCACTGTGACCTCTCACACACCCAATTTCCAAGCTCTGTAACGCAACATCACAGGAGCGCCTTGACGGAATCTCTTCCAATTTGCCTCAAATGGTGATTTGGACTCCAGAATGAACTAATGGCGGAGGCATACGTCTGCGTTGCGGTCGTTCTAGTTTCAAATTCTTTCTCGTGCTCAGACACGTTTCAGGTGTTTGTCTATTGTCTTTTCAATCTCCTCTGCAAGAGGGAATTGAATCCTCCTCTTTTTTCCGCTATCAGCGCGGCAATGTTGTTGACTAGGGGTGCTCCAAAAATTTGATTCTTGAAAGGATCGCGATTCTTAACTCATTCACCGCCAAAGACGTCTTTGATGTGTTATCAGGAATAGCCATCCACGCCAAAGACGTGTTTGACGTGTTTTTGTTTTTATTAGTGCAGCGCGTAGTTCAAACACTTCCCCAGCCTGTGACATGTTATCAGGTCCCTAGCCACAAAGACAAGCCGACAACACGGGATCAAACACATACCGCAGCTGTTGTTTTGAAATGAGCAGGAGGAAAAACAGAAAACAGAGAAACGCGCTTCCTTGTGAAGTTGTGCAGAGAGGAGAAACGCCATTGAAACGCCCCTCGGCGCGCTGCACGAGCTGATCGGCTTGTTGCAGGGCAGCGGACATCGATCGTTCGCGGTAGTCAAACCCGTGACCAACATGATCGATCCTGGTCCCTCGACCCCATTCCTGTGTCCCAGCCCGAAAGAGACGAGACGGAGTCACAACTGTGTGAGTTGGGGGAGAACAGCAGCCTCGCCACAGAAATGGCTTTCACACAGAGCGAAGCAGCACGGCCACTTTCCTGTCGAGGGCGAGGAAGACTGGATTCCAATGCGACAGGACCCGGATGATCTCACGGTAAGGTGTGTGTGTGTGTGTGTGTGTGTGTGTGTGTGTGTGTGTGTGTGTGTGTGTGTGAGAGAGACTACACTGATCTCTGCATTCTATTCTATGATCACACTCACTCACACTGAGTAAACTGTATTGTTGAATGTAAAAAAAGCACTTCGTGTATATATATATATATATATTTTTTTTTTTTTTTTTCATTTGTGTCATAACGAATAATATTTACATGTCTGATGTCAATACAGTTCAAAATAAAAGAATTGAGAGCGAGTTCTGCCTGAGATTGTGTGATTTAGAAAAATGCCATTTTCTGCAATTTATCTTCTCAGAGAGACCTTTTTGGTGAAAACAGGGTGTATATAAATGGCTATAAGTAGAGTACAGAACATGCTAAAAGCTCACTTTTTTTTCCCTGGTGAACCCAGAGACGTACATCTTCATTTTGAGGTATTGCAAATCACTTTGGTGCTAATAGATAATTTACTGTGGGTCTTGAAAGATGACCAACAATTATGAAAATCTTTGGCCTGTGCTAAATATTGGCAGTCCTAAACTGGCCATGAATGAGTTAATGCCACGATTCATGGATCGATTCCAAACTCCCAAGAATCGATTCTTCAGCGTCTAATTTTTAATGCTGTGGATGTCTTTTTGAGCTGCAAGTGAAGGCATCACTGCGCCGCGGAACCAATGGTGTCCGTTGAAAAAAGCACGTGATCTACTCGTCATAGGAAGAGCGGAAGGGCTCTCGGCTCAGAGCCACAAGCCAACCTAGCTGGCTGCTATGAACGGTCACATAAACAGATGGAAATCAAATGTGTCAGACGATGGTTTTGTACACGTGACTCGGGAGACAGAGCTACAGTTGCAGCAGACAATAGTGCTAGCTAGCGTTAGCTGGCTTTGTTCTGCAAAGAACAAAGCCAGCTAGAACGGCAAAGAAACACTACAGGATCAGATACTCTGCAATAGGGATGTTCATTTTGAACAATTTCCATAATCGAAAATCGGGAAAATTAACGATCAATTATCGATTATCGATAGCGTAATAATAATAATCATTATATATATATATATATATACTTTTTATATATATATATATATATATATACAGTATATATATATATATATATATATACAGTATATATATATATATATATATATACAGTATATATATATATATATATATTTGACTCTGGTCTGGTAATAACGTTGCGCGTTCTCGGCCAGCTATAATGGCGATGCCGCTGTGTAGTAAGAATATCAGACACTAGCGCTGTGGCCAGGTAAACAAACATGTTACATGTCAGGTTACATGATGTAAGGCAATCGGTGTCTTCCAGCTTAGCTGACAGCACAAGAGTCAAATCAACAGGCCTGAGCCTCACTGAGGTCCGCAGACCGCTGGGTGCGTTTGTTTGTGTCCCCGGCGCATGCCGGTGTGAATTCCCCATGTTTAAAACAGTTTTGTTGGCACAAAGGCCCGTGCCCAGCCAGAAAACTAGAGACTATATGAAGCTCCACCTCACGTTAGTCGGCTGTGCAATGGAGTGGGGCGAGGAGGAACGAATTCCACCCAAACCTAGTCCGCAAAAAAATAAATAATAATAATAATAATAATAATAATCGATCAAAATTCTACATGATCTAATGAATTCCTTAACGATCAATTATCGATTTTCGATAATTGATGAACATCCCTACTCTGCAACCTACCTCTATGTCAGGTGACTGTCTCTCACCCTGTTTCACCACCTGTCTGACTGTCTGTCTGTCTGTTTGTTTCTGTCTGACTGTCTGTCCCTCTGTCTCTCTGTCTGTCTGTCTGTCTGTCTGTCTGACTGACTATCTGTCTGTCTGTCTGTCTGTCTGTCTGCAGAGGCGTTGAACCAGGGGGAGAACGTGGATCTGGATGCACTGATGGCTGACCTCAGCTCCATCGAACAGGAGCTCAGCTCCATCCACAACAAGCCAAACAGCACAGGCAGCATGGCCCGCCTGGGTCTGACCGACACCAAGGTACACACACATGCAGGCACACACACACACACACACGCACGCGCGCGCGCGCACACACACACACACACACACACACACACACACACACACACACACGCGCATACAAAGAAGTATATAACTTTTTTCACCGCGTATTTTCTTTTCTTTTGTCTGAGTGACTCATACTGGTCGCCGACTCCCAAAGCGTGTGCAGCATGATGGCTACTGCATCATCCAGCTTGTGGGTGACATGCTCCAAAGAACCAATGTCAGGGTCACCAATGTAGGGACAAAGAGACAAGGCACTTCTCTGTTAAATCTAGCACACGCATGGATCATTTATTCCTTATCCAGTAAACAATAATACAACAGGCATACAGCTAGTCTAGCTAACATGGTCGATGGCTAGCTAGCATGTACAGCAATGATAACTGTGTGGGGTCGCGCTCACTGCGGAGAGCTAGACTACATCAGCCTCCACAGCGTGGAGTATCCCATAATCCACTGCGTGCCACATGACTGTGTGACTCAGTGCACAAACCTGCAATTGTGATTTATGTCCACTAGAGTTTGCTAGTCCACAGAAGTAAAAAAAAAAGTAATTTTTTTAAATGGCGGAGTCTTGTTTTGAAACCAAACCCTTCATGATACGTTTTTCTCCCTCTCTTTCTCTCTTGCTCTCTCTCTCTCTCTCTCCCTTCCCCCCTCTCTCTATGCCTCTCTCTCTCTCTCTCTCGCTCCCTCCCTTCCTCCCTATCTGTCTCTCTCTTTCTCTTCCAGGTGCGTCAGAAGCCTCCAGCAGGTCGCAGTAGCAGGCAGCAGCCAGCAGGTGGCGGCAGCAGTCATCACAGCAACAGTGTGGGTGGGGGTGGGGGTGGGGGTGGGGGTGGGGGTGGGGGTGGGGGCAGCAGCGGAGGCAGCAGCAGCAGCAGCGCCCGAGCCTCGCCGGCCGGCAGCATCAGGGCCGCCGCCGGGCATCATGGGAGACCGGCGCTGGCGTCCAACTTCAGCCTGGATGACATCACTGCCCAGCTGGAGAAGGTGGGAGGAGTCTTACAGTAGGATCACATGAGAAAAGAGCTTCTATTAAAGGAACACTTCACTGAAAAACAATGCAGATTTATTTTGCACATGATCTCACACATATGAAACATGTATTTCCCTTTGCTCAGCACCAGTGGCAGAGCTTATACCTGCCTGCTTCCAGTGAGTCAGACTGTACTGTGAACTACAATTACCACAATTCATTGCACCTATGACACCAACTGAACAGAGAGACAGTTTGAACCAGAGCCATGTAGATAGAAGAGTCCCGACATCTCCATTCACTTCAATGGACCATTTTTTTTATTCTCAAGAGTTCCAGGAAGTAAGGTCCTGGATTAAGCAGCATTGTCGAGTTGCAGCAAAATAGACAGTTTGTGTTGTACTCTGAAAGGGTTTTTCATCCCTTGAATCAAATTGTACATTATCAGCTTTATTTTAGCATGCAAAAGTAGCGCGAGACCCATTCCTGGCTGTTCATTGGCTAATGAGTCTCGCATTTTGGTCCTCCGCTGACGCCACTCTCTCTCTAGAGGACACTAGTTTGAACAAAGCCTCCATAAATCAGATGGAAGCAGAACAGTCCCCCGGGCCCCCGACACTACCAACAGTAAACTGATGACTTGTGGGAAATTCCTTCAGGAATTGGTAGACATTTTGTTGTTCTTCAATATATTGCAAATTACAATATAAAAATGTGGCAATCCTTCCGCTGTGTCAGGGACATGAATGGTGACATCAGCTCCCTGTTACTGTGCTGGAGTCATCACTGATGAGACTCATGACCATCACAGTTTCACAAACTCTCCATTAGGTCTAGGTGAAATGACTTCAAATCAATATCACGATTCTTTCAAACTTTTACCTCGATTACGAGTAATGAATGTTTATTTATTTTATACGCTTTCTTTTTTTTTACACTGCCCTCATCGTTCTCTGTAGGTCTGCACCTAGATGCAACACGGAGAGGCACAGGAAATCATTCCTGCCTGTGGCCATTGGACTCTTTAATGCCTCTCTTAAAAGAGCACCTCGGAGACGCTCAGTCTCCCTGAGACTGAGCCAGCCGATAGGTTAACTGTGCCTGGCTGTGTAACGTAAAGGGCAAGCCGACTTAATATAAGTCCAGTGTGCAATAACTGCAATTGTCACCTAATCTATACTTACTCTACTTATTTTGCTTACTTTATACCTACTCTACTTTATTTTGCTTATTTTTGCTTACTATCGCATTTTACTACTGTTTATTTTATGCTATGTTGTGTTCTGAGTGCGAGCTACTGTAACCTGTCCCAATTTCCCCCCGGGGATCATTAAAGTCTTTCTGATTCTGATTCTGATTCTGTTAGTTTCCACGTGAAGCTGAAAGCCGTGTGTGTCTGCGTCTGCCTCAGGCCTCTCTCAGTATGGACGAAGCCGCCCGCCAGAGCTCCTCCCACTCTCTTGGCTCCGCCTCCTCCTCCTACTCTGCCACAATGCGACGCCCCGCCTCCTCTCACCGCCAGCACCGCCGCACGGGCTCGGTTGGCACGGTGACCGAACACGAGGTAAACGAAGCCGGATGATCCTGATCGCCTTTTCATTTTGTCAGCCTTTTTTCTATGTATAAAGTCACAGAATCAGCCAACACCGTGCATTTTGCAAGTTGTTTTACTTTTTGTTTTAGATGTTGACTTTTGATCACATCTTTTGTACATTTTGTAGGCTGTTTATGTTATTATTTAGTTTACAGTGAACTATGAATTTAAGACTAAATAAAAGTCATTTACTTTACATCCTTGTATTTATTCTATTAATTTGTGGTGTAGGGTTATATGGGGACGTTGAGGGTCGGCCATTCACCGATACCCCCCGAAAATATCCCTCTTTTTCACAGCCCAATATTGGCAGGTGGCGTTAAAGTTACCGCTCGTTGCTTCGGGAGCTGCCATACTGTTTTGCCAGTGGCGTCCCTGATTGGCCGGTTATGTTGTCAACTACGAGGCAGGTTCCTGATTGGCCCGTGCACTTTGTAATTTCTGGAAATGGCGGTGGGCGGGGCTGTGGGCGGGCTGGAGGCCAGACTGATCAGCAGAACCAAACAGAATGAGTTCACATGATCAGGATGGTTTACCAGGTTCATTTGAGAGACTTTCCAGACTGGATTCTCCAGATTTTATAGATGTTGAAAGATGAACTTCAAGTAATAATTTGACTTTTTTATACAACAGATGAACAGATTGTTTGAAATAAAGTCTTCAAATCAAAGAGAGACCAAAAAACAAAAGAAATAAGATTGGATGGATGAATGAATAAAGGAACAGAACAAAAAGCGTTCCTCATGCTCTGCTGTGTTTCTCTCAGGTGCGTTCGATGGTCCACTCCTCGCGCTCCTCCGTCACCTCGGCATCCGGGACCTCCGTTAACTCCGCCTCCTCCATGGACTCGCTGGACAGTGTGCTGCGCTCCGCCGACACAGACAGCCTGCAGTCTGTGGCCACGCCCCCGCCTGAAGGAGCCAATCCAGGGCAGGCCAGCACAGAGGTACACGCCCACTTTGTAGTTGGTGATCCGAATGAATGAATGAATGAATGAATGGCTGAAACTCACCTTACTTCCTCCAGGTGCAGGCCACAAAGAGAATGATGACAGATAAAAAGTTCCTGTGACACAGTCATCTGTCTGTCTTTAGCACCTAGTCTCTGCTCCAAAACACTGTGAGTTACTGTGACACAGTCATCTGTCTGTCTTTAGCACCTAGTCTCTGCTCCAAAACACTGTGAGTTACTGTGACACAGTCACCTGTCTGTCTTTAGCACCTAGTCTCTGCTCCAAAACACTCTGAGTTACTGTGACACAGTCATCTGTCTGTCTTTAGCACCTAGTCTCTGCTCCAAAACACTGTGAGTTACTGTGACACAGTCAACTGTCTGTCTTTAGCACCTAGTCTCTGCTCCAAAACACTCTGAGTTACTGTGACACAGTCACCTGTCTGTCTTTAGCACCTAGTCTCTGCTCCAAAACACTGTGAGTTACTGTGACACAGTCATCTGTCTGTCTTTAGCACCTAGTCTCTGCTCCAAAACACTGTGAGTTACTGTGACACAGTCATCTGTCTGTCTTTAGCACCTAGTCTCTGCTCCAAAACACTCTGAGTTACTGTGACACAGTCATCTGTCTGTCTTTAGCACCTAGTCTCTGCTCCAAAACACTGTGAGTTACTGTGACACAGTCAACTGTCTGTCTTTAGCACCTAGTCTCTGCTCCAAAACACTGTGAGTTACTGTGACACAGTCACCTGTCTGTCTTTAGTCATAGTCTCTACTCCAAAACACTGTGAGTTACTGTGACACAGTCATCTGTCTGTCTTTAGCACCTAGTCTCTGCTCCAAAACACTGTGAGTTACTGTGACACAGTCATCTGTCTGTCTTTAGCACCTAGTCTCTGCTCCAAAACACTGTGAGTTACTGTGACACAGTCATCTGTCTGTCTTTAGCACCTAGTCTCTGCTCCAAAACACTGTGAGTTACTGTGACACAGTCATCTGTCTGTCTTTAGCACCTAGTCTCTGCTCCAAAACACTCTGAGTTACTGTGACACAGTCACCTGTCTGTCTTTAGCACCTAGTCTCTGCTCCAAAACACTCTGAGTTACTGTGACACAGTCACCTGTCTGTCTTTAGCACCTAGTCTCTACTCCAAAACACTGTGAGTTACTGTGACACAGTCACCTGTCTGTCTTTAGCACCTAGTCTCTCCTCCAAAACACTCTGAGTTACTGTGACACAGTCACCTGTCTGTCTTTAGCACCTAGTCTCTCCTCCAAAACACTGTGAGTTACTGTGACACAGTCATCTGTCTGTCTTTAGCACCTAGTCTCTCCTCCAAAACACTGTGAGTTACTGTGACACAGTCATCTGTCTGTCTTTAGTCATAGTCTCTACTCCAAAACACTGTGAGTTACTGTGACACAGTCACCTGTCTGTCTTTAGCACCTAGTCTCTGCTCCAAAACACTGTGAGTTACTGTGACACAGTCACCTGTCTGTCTTTAGCACCTAGTCTCTGCTCCAAAACACTGTGAGTCACTGTGACACAGTCACCTGTCTGTCTTTAGCACCTAGTCTCTGCTCCAAAACACTCTGAGTTACTGTGACACAGTCACCTGTCTGTCTTTAGCACCTAGTCTCTGCTCCAAAACACTGTGAGTTACTGTGACACAGTCATCTGTCTGTCTTTAGCACCTAGTCTCTGCTCCAAAACACTGTGAGTTACTGTGACACAGTCACCTGTCTGTCTTTAGCACCTAGTCTCTGCTCCAAAACACTGTGAGTTACTGTGACACAGTCATCTGTCTGTCTTTAGCACCTAGTCTCTGCTCCAAAACACTGTGAGTTACTGTGACACAGTCATCTGTCTGTCTTTAGCACCTAGTCTCTGCTCCAAAACACTGTGAGTTACTGTGACACAGTCATCTGTCTGTCTTTAGCACCTAGTCTCTGCTCCAAAACACTGTGAGTTACTGTGACACAGTCATCTGTCTGTCTTTAGCACCTAGTCTCTCCTCCAAAACACTGTGAGTTACTGTGACACAGTCACCTGTCTGTCTTTAGCACCTAGTCTCTGCTCCAAAACACTGTGAGTTACTGTGACACAGTCACCTGTCTGTCTTTAGCACCTAGTCTCTGCTCCAAAACACTGTGAGTTACTGTGACACAGTCATCTGTCTGTCTTTAGCACCTAGTCTCTGCTCCAAAACACTGTGAGTTACTGTGACACAGTCAACTGTCTGTCTTTAGCACCTAGTCTCTGCTCCAAAACACTGTGAGTTACTGTGACACAGTCACCTGTCTGTCTTTAGCACCTAGTCTCTGCTCCAAAACACTGTGAGTTACTGTGACACAGTCACCTGTCTGTCTTTAGCACCTAGTCTCTGCTCCAAAACACTGTGAGTTACTGTGACACAGTCATCTGTCTGTCTTTAGCACCTAGTCTCTGCTCCAAAACACTGTGAGTTACTGTGACACAGTCAACTGTCTGTCTTTAGCACCTAGTCTCTGCTCCAAAACACTGTGAGTTACTGTGACACAGTCATCTGTCTGTCTTTAGCACCTAGTCTCTGCTCCAAAACACTGTGAGTTACTGTGACACAGTCAACTGTCTGTCTTTAGCACCTAGTCTCTGCTCCAAAACACTCTGAGTTACTGTGACACAGTCATCTGTCTGTCTTTAGCACCTAGTCTCTGCTCCAAAACACTGTGAGTTACTGTGACACAGTCACCTGTCTGTCTTTAGCACCTAGTCTCTGCTCCAAAACACTCTGAGTTACTGTGACACAGTCACCTGTCTGTCTTTAGCACCTAGTCTCTGCTCCAAAACACTCTGAGTTACTGTGACACAGTCATCTGTCTGTCTTTAGCACCTAGTCTCTGCTCCAAAACACTGTGAGTTACTGTGACACAGTCATCTGTCTGTCTTTAGCACCTAGTCTCTGCTCCAAAACACTCTGAGTTACTGTGACACAGTCACCTGTCTGTCTTTAGCACCTAGTCTCTGCTCCAAAACACTCTGAGTTACTGTGACACAGTCACCTGTCTGTCTTTAGCACCTAGTCTCTGCTCCAAAACACTGTGAGTTACTGTGACACAGTCAACTGTCTGTCTTTAGCACCTAGTCTCTGCTCCAAAACACTGTGAGTTACTGTGACACAGTCATCTGTCTGTCTTTAGCACCTAGTCTCTGCTCCAAAACACTGTGAGTTACTGTGACACAGTCAACTGTCTGTCTTTAGCACCTAGTCTCTGCTCCAAAACACTCTGAGTTACTGTGACACAGTCATCTGTCTGTCTTTAGCACCTAGTCTCTGCTCCAAAACACTGTGAGTTACTGTGACACAGTCACCTGTCTGTCTTTAGCACCTAGTCTCTGCTCCAAAACACTCTGAGTTACTGTGACACAGTCACCTGTCTGTCTTTAGCACCTAGTCTCTGCTCCAAAACACTCTGAGTTACTGTGACACAGTCATCTGTCTGTCTTTAGCACCTAGTCTCTGCTCCAAAACACTGTGAGTTACTGTGACACAGTCACCTGTCTGTCTTTAGCACCTAGTCTCTACTCCAAAACACTCTGAGTTACTGTGACACAGTCATCTGTCTGTCTTTAGCACCTAGTCTCTGCTCCAAAACACTCTGAGTTACTGTGACACAGTCATCTGTCTGTCTTTAGCACCTAGTCTCTGCTCCAAAACACTCTGAGTTACTGTGACACAGTCACCTGTCTGTCTTTAGCACCTAGTCTCTGCTCCAAAACACTCTGAGTTACTGTGACACAGTCATCTGTCTGTCTTTAGCACCTAGTCTCTGCTCCAAAACACTCTGAGTTACTGTGACACAGACAAAAAAAAACTGCACGCGCCGTCATCAACTACGTCACCAGTCTAATCTTTTGCACCAAAGTTTGTCTATTGGTAACAAGATGTTCCACTGCAACGTCACGGCTGGAGCACTGTTGTCCAAAAAGGATAACTCTCTCAGCGCGCTCTGCTGCTTCTGCACTGCGCTTCCGCGTCCTGTGTGTTTTGGCCGAGCCTCGCTCCTACCTTCAATACGATCTTTGTCTCCCTTCCAACCGGTCAGACCGGAAACAGTATGGCTGCCTCCACTCCGCTAAATGTTCAGCCAGAAACCACATATTATTATAAATATCAGCATAACCAGCCAACTAGATATCAAAGCTGGTGGGCATATAAGCAAAAGAAATTGAAAGAGCGTAACTGGCAAAAAGTGACTATCGCGGCATTTTGAGCCAGAACGAACTACGTTAGCAAACGTAACTAAGCCAAGCTAACGGCACATTGTATTCACTCTAATATTGTATATTATTAATATGACCGGTGACGTGAGCGTTGACAACCATAAAGTCTGACGTCAGCACCCCTTTCTAGCACGTGAGCCAATTGAAGAGTTTGAGGCCAAAATAAGGTTCTTTGTCAACAAAATACAGCAGCAACACTTTGGCTAATTAGCAGAGCAGGAAACAACATGGCTACACACTGAACTGAGTGGAGGGGGGCTTTAAGGGTAGAGTTGTATGAGCTACTTATCGATAGTCAGTGTTCCCTGCAGTAGAGCCCGCTCATCGCGCTCAACAGTTTGGAGGCCGGTACAGTCCAGTAGCCTATAGGATGGACCGGTACAGTCCAGTAGCCTATAGGATGGACCGGTACAGTCCAGTAGCCTATAGGATGGACCGGTACAGTCCAGTGGCCTATAGGATGGACCGGTACAGTCCAGTAGCCTATAGGATGGACCGGTACAGTCCAGTGGCCTATAGGATGGACCGGTACAGTCCAGTAGCCTATAGGATGGACCGGTACAGTCCAGTAGCCTATAGGATGGACCGGTACAGTCCAGTGGCCTATAGGATGGACCGGTACAGTCCAGTAGCCTATAGGATGGATCGGCGTGACATCACGACACCAAAGAACTTACTTTCCGGGTGTATAATGTCAGTGGTGCTGCAGCAGAAACTAGTGTGAAACAAAGCTGAAAAGCTGGCAAACAAAAGTTAATATCTCAAAAACAAATCTCTGATATGTTCACATTGTGAGTGAGAGCAGAAGTAACTGAAGGGTGTCATGTCTGTGCAGTGTGAACTGAAGTAACTGAAGGGTGTCATGTCTGTGCAGTGTGAACTGTCACACTTTTAAAATGTGTGAATTTAGTCAAAAGTGCAACCTGTAAGTTCAGCTAGAGTCAAATGTGACTCTAAGGCTGCCACCATAGGATCCCATTATAAAGGTTGAAAACGTAAAGCCCCATTTAGGCGGCGGGCCCAGCGGAGATTTCGTGCACTTAAACGATCCCTACCGAGGGAAAACCCAGTCCTTTATTAACAACTGAGACATGTCTCAACAAATGAAAATAAATTTGTTGCCACCCGTTCTTTCTTGCCATATTTTGTGATCGCTAACTCTGTCAACTTGCATTTTCTCCGGTAAAGAGAGCAGACAGCTATGTTTAGGGTCCCCCATGCATGACGTATTTGTACTTATCATCCAATAGCGGGCTTGGAAAAGTATCACGTGGTTCACGTTGCTCTTGTAGTTCCTGGTTACTGTCAAATCCAAACGCCACAACATCACACGCTGTTAACTTTTTGGAATGATTTTCAGTGGCACTTTACTATGATTTGTATTAATTTATATAATATTAACTTAGCCAGCAATTCGGTGTTAAGACGTGACGTCAGTTGTGAAGGTTCGGCAGCTTCTGGTGGCTTGGAAGTGGGGCACGCCACGCCAGATAAAATACTAATTTATGGTAAGTTCTTTGGTAAATTTGCCCTTACAACTAACGTTACCCCTTTCAAAGTCTGTTTATTTCATTAGCAACTTTTGTGAGCTAGTCAATGCAGTACAACGCTAGTAGTTTATGAGCACTAACTGATCAGTCTGTAGGCTATGCTTCCCTTGGACTAAAACGCTAGCTATTGTGATTAACTATATTAGAAATACCAACATAATAAACAGCAGCCAGCATATTTAACTAACGTTACAGGCAGGGGTGTAATGGTTGGTAAATGAGTTGGGTAAACTATCAACCTCATTTAAAAAATGTGGCTATTACCTCAAATACAGTATATTTTAGTAATCTGCTCACTAGTCTCTAATCTAGAGTAACGTTACATTTGTATTAATAACACAAACATTTTAATTAAAATTACTTAAAATTAACCAATGTGACTTACTTATAGATTTTTGGACAGGCAGCAACATTGTTTGATATTTTATATTGATTTGTTGGACAGGTTTGAAAATCTGACATGCTGCAAAACCAGGCTGACATGGCTCACTGTTGTCTGCAAGAATCTACTGCCTCCAACCTTCAATGACAGGATGACCTGATGGAAGCCAAATGAGTGCATCTGTAGCTGCCCGTTTCTGCTATCATGATGTAGACTACTGTCTGGGTCTTCAAATGTAATTAGAACCTCAGTTTAAATATAAAATCACTTCTTTGCTTAATTGTCATGTTTATACATCTGCACGGTCAACCAAGGAGCAGGCAAAAGTGGCTTTTCATGTTTTGTAGTGTGTTCTAAGTTGTAAAGAAAGGAAACAGATTGCACACTCATAACCCCTATGCAGTCTTTTTATTTTAACTTCTATAGATCAGTATTTCAACAAATCTGAAGGTTTGAGCCGTGAAAATAAATGAACTGAGACCAGCAAATGTCCATCTGTTTAAATGAATTGTGGATGATTTTTTTTGCAGGAACACTGAAAATATCAGATGGTATTACAGTTCATGCAAAACATCTCAACTAAAGAGAGAACAAATGAGCCAACAACTCTGCAAAATTAAAACAATGACAGTGGAATATCTATCAAGATGGCTGATGTCAGATAATCTATAATCTAACAGCCTGGAAATATATTTGGCTAACAGACAACAGCGTAGTCACTTCTGGTAAGAGTGACCTGGTATAGTAAGCTGGTCACTGAAGACACCTCAAAACCTCTTGATAGCAGCTATGTTTGATGATGCAAATAATGAAACAGTGTTAAATACTTTGTGTCACCAAATCAGTTTTAATGATCATTATAAGAGACATTACTTATGCCAGCCTGTTGACCAAGATACTTGATATCTGAAAGTCTATCAACCTAGATCAGGGGTGGGACATTTTTTTTCCAGAGGGCCATACTAACTTACATAATATAAAGTAAGCGAAGTGCAACACATTGGACTGATAACTGCCAACACTCCTGATTTTCATGGGGGTCTCTCTATTTGTAACCCTCTCTCCCGCTGTGATTGGTAATTTCTCCTGTTAATCTCCTGATATCATAGTGATACAAATCAAATGGCTGTAGCGGATTAGATTTATTAACGTGATGCTGTCTTTTATTGACTTTTTGTGCATTGTTTTGTTTTCCTTTGAGGACGTTGGGTGCTGGATTGAGATGGTCCAGGGGCCGGGTCCGGCCCATGTGTGACCTAGATGGTTCTGTATTGCAGGACACTGCAGTTGAGGGTTCTGACAGGACACAGATCCATTGGAATTGGTGGAAATATACCTGCAAAGAAAACAGAAGAAGTCACTTTTTAATCTCATACACTGCAGTGCTTAGCAGAGCCCTGTCCAGTGCCCACAGAAGTTTAGTTAAACTCTGGGTCACAATATTGTAATTATTTTTATTTTGGGTTCACAGCCATCTTCATTTATCAACATTTATAGATTCTCTTTCACATTTGAGCTATTTGGTGTATCTGCTTTTTATGTTACTATTTGTTACATCAACAAACTATTCAAAACGAGTTGGATTAATACAGTTGTTGATTAATTGACTGACTGACTGAATGATGGTGGTTCATGTATGCATATCAGAAGTTTTGGTGCAGTGATCCATAAATCTAACTGACTTCATATTCAGGGATGCAAAGTCATGGAGAGTGAAAAAGGTGACAGATACCAGGGCAGAAATCAAACGACTCAGAAATCCTCCTATTTTGGTATGAAAAGTTTGCTGTCACCTTACCCTAAGCTGTCACCTAACGCTAACGGTGAGTTTGCAGCCTGCATTGTGACTAGCTTTTCTGATGTTAGGTAGTAAAGATCTGAAGGTTTAGTATCAACCTAAAAGCTAACATCATCTCCCCACTGTCAAAACGAGATGGTTCCATGCTAACGTTATATCAATTTGAGAAAAACTAGCTAGTTAGAAATGGCTATGCAGGCCCATTCTAGCGTGTGCTAGCTAACTAGCGCTAAGCTAACACTGATTCAACGTCACCATATGTTTGAACAAAATGCTGTACAACACAAACAAGTTGCAAACCATTAATACTTACGCTCAAATGTATAGTGATGCAGCTGCTGCTATATATCATGTTGTTTTGTTTGTTGTGTCCAACTCGTCTCGGGGAGGAAGAGTAGAGCCGTATGATAACGTAACGAACTCTGATAGGTCAATGACGTCCCTCCAACAGTATCTTGGTGTGCTATTGGTTCTAGCGGCCAGTAGGTCGCAGCATTTGCCTGCAAATGTAACGTACTTTAAACTCTGGTTTTGGAAAGGCTCGTACAATTTGCGAGTGGCAACAAACGGAATCTGATTAAGATGAAAATAATTTTCGCAACTTTAGAGGGCTGGGTTCTCCCTCGATGAGGATCATTGCTTTCAATAACTAAAGCAGATACGCCGGCTGGGCCCATCGCCTAATTCTGTAGTTTTACTATTTGGGGAAGTTGCGCCCCCACCTAGACTTCCTTGTTTGTACGTTCAGAAATCAGCCTCATTTGACAGTTTCTGCTTGTACTCCACTGTCCTCTAACTTCCTGCAGTGTTTATAACGGATTCGCAGCGGGCGCGGTAGCTCCAAATATCCCCAAACGTTGTCTCGACTTGTTTCAGCGAGAGAAGTAGCTAATTGTGCCGCTAATCAAGCTAGCAAGCGAAACACATTTCATTTCCTAAACATACTCCCCAATAAATGCACCCCATACGTTTGCCAACGGAAAACTTTAATTTGAAGGAGCTGTGCAGGAAATGGATTTAAAAGTTCCAGGCAACTTGACACTGTCAAGCCGCCGGCACGCGGACGCCGCAAATGCATAATGCAGGAACAGGCCTTCAGAGGGCGCTGTGGGAATGACAGAGCTGCCATTCTCCCTATTAGAAGTCCTCTCATAGACTTACTGAACATTGTAAAAACAGCTACGAATAAAAAGCTGGGTGCTGCATTCAGTCCTCAAGATGTCGGCCACGTGACTGAAACCCATAAATACAACATAATGCACCTCACTAGTCTTGTCTTAATTACTGTGGCCGAGCAGGGATCAACACATGCGCGCACACACACATACACACACAAACACGTGCACACGCACAAACACGTGCACACACACACACATACACACAAACACACACACGCACACGCATGTACACACACACGTTTGGATGTGATGGGTGAAATCTTGGCCAAAGGGAAAAGCTGACTTTAATCGTGTGTGTGTGTGTGTGTGTGTGTGTGTGTGTGTGTGTGTGTGTGTGTGTTCTGTTTGACCTAAATATTATTTTTAATCTGTGGTGAACTAATGCTTTCTATAAAATTGTTTCTAGTGATTCACACACACACACATACACACACACACACACACAAGAAAGAGAGAAAGAATCAGAACTGAGAGAGAATATAATCATATCTACAATGTTGATTAAATCTGTCTAATCTCTCTCTCTCTCTCGGCCTGCTTAGCAGCATCAGTCTAGTTTAGATCAAGTTTTCCTAGGTTTGACTCCAGTTTAGTTCCTTCTTTGTGTTTAGAGGGAGCATGTATTTGCTTTACCACGTTTCAGGCCACAGCCTTTACAAAGGGAAAATAGAAAATATTAGATCAACAATTAACTCATTGAGTGCCAATGACGACTATCGTCGTCAATTCAAATAGTAACGTAGAGTGCCAATGACGACTAAAGTCGTCAATTGCGTTTTTTGACGGTGGGACGTGGATCAAAGCCTGATGCATCTCCTGTGAAAGTATGGTGGATGTTGAATGTGTAAAAGCTATTTTACGGACCCATTAGGTGGCGACAGTGCTCTCCAGATTAGAGAAAGGTGAGGAAAAAACAGAGAAGTCATGGGGAAACGGAAACCGCGTCGGTATGCATTGATATGCATGAAGCATAACGTTAGCTGTGCCTGTGAACAGCAGCCAAGCTGCTGCCACAATTGAGCCCCTCCGTCTCCGCTGCGATAGCCCATCCACATGATTAGTTGCCGACACCAGCGTCTTTCTGAAAAGTTACATTATTCTCAGCTGGAAGCGCTGGGAGCCGGCGACAAAAACGGCGGAACGCTGTGAAAAAGCTGGGAGTAGCAAAGCAAACGCAGCAGAGAGCCACCAGAGACACTCCCACGGAGGAGGGGTGTGCAGTTGAGGGGGGTGGGGCACGCAGGGCAGCATACAACAGTGTTGGTGTTGTGACAGCAGGCTCGATGGACAGATTGCCAAACACAAGCTAGAATATCTGATGCCCACCAGCAGTAAATCAAG
Organism: Poromitra crassiceps; assembly: GCF_964638095.1. Lineage (NCBI taxonomy): Eukaryota > Metazoa > Chordata > Actinopteri > Beryciformes > Melamphaidae > Poromitra > Poromitra crassiceps. The sequence goes on from NC_139627.1 coordinate 59,935,172, forward strand.
ACCAGCAAGAAGGTGTAGGGTCTGCGCACGCAGGGGCCAGCGCTGCTGGTTGCAGCTAAAAAATATTATTTTGCCAAACAAAATTCCTTTGTTTTCGCTGTTTTATTGAAGGAAATTATTTTTGAGGTGTCACTACATCAGAAAATATTAGCTTCAGAGTCAGTGATGTGCTTGAAATGCTTAATTTCACAAAAGGCTGATTATCTCAGCTTCTAGTTTGAAACGTCTGTTTTTGGTGAAAACAACCTATCTTCTACTGCTGATAACTAAAGAACGGAAAATGATATCAATAAACTTTTTTTTGCTGATGATACAATAGAGTCTCATCGTTCTTTGGGCGTGTTCGGTGTTTACATAGTAATATCACACAATATTCTGTGGGCCTCGAGAAATCACTGAAAACGCTCTGAAAGGGCTGGCACTGGGAGCCTCCGTTTTCCAAAAGTGGCTGGCACTCAATGAGTTAAGTCAATATCTCACTTTAGTAAGTGGATATTTCATTTTGGGAACAAAAAGGGCTTTTCACACTGCATGCTCTTAGCCTTATCTTAGCCCCTTTTCAAACACACATTTGTTAACCCAGGTTAACCTGTACTAAACCCAAGTCTATATGATATGAACGAGCGCTGCCGCATACAGCTAACGGCCCCGTCTCTGGCCTCGTTTCACACCGGCAACGTTTAGCCAGTGTTTATGATGAATGTTTAGAGGAAAAGTCTCGGCTAACATTGCTCCAGAGCTCCTGAGCAGGGCCAGCTAGCCCCGTGTTTAGAGGAAAAGTCCCGGCTAACGCTGCTCCAGAGCTCCAGAGCAGGGCCAGCTAGCCCAGTGTTTAGAGGAAAAGTCTCTGCTAACGCTGCTCCAGAGCTCCAGAGCAGGGCCAGCTAGCCCCGTGTTTAGAGGAAAAGTCTCTGCTAACGCTGCTCCAGAGCTCCAGAGCAGGGCCAGCTAGCCCCGGGCTGAAGTTGGGGTTAGGCCACTTTGGAATGTTCCAGGATTGTGCAAGTGTGAAAGCTTTCTTAGCCTGGTGCTAACAGCTCCCTCCTATGCTAAAGGAGCTAAGTCAGGAAGCTTTGCTGCTCCTTTCCTTAGCGTTTAGACAACCGATCTTATCATGGCTGCCACTTAGGTACTTCATTTAACTCAGTTAAGCAAAAAAATAAAAAAATACCTCAACCACAGGCTTTAGATTGAAAGTGATTAGATTTGTTCCAGCAGACGACTGAATTTAAATTATGTTTCAATTTGTATGTTCTCTATGATGATATAACTCAAACCTATGATGCTCCTATCCAGTTTGTATGCCATTAAAACCATATCGCATTGCAAAGTCCTGATATTTAGTTTTCTTTAAGATATTAAATTGATACTGGACTCTTGATTTGTTCTGACTTGACTTGATGTTATACATTTAGACTTGAGACTTAACATTAATGACTTTGACTTGACTTGTAATCTAAATCAGTGATTCCCAACCAGAGCTAGGTGTACCCCTAGGGGTACTTGTGCAGCTTGCAGGGGGTACTTGGAAAGATTGGGGATTACAATTTATAAAATTATAACAAATACAAAATAAATTATAAACAATATTCCAAGTAGAAGTAATTTCATAGGACTATCTCGGTAAAACTTTTTCCCCAATTGAAATTGGAATAATTGTATTTAATGGGATTTCCATTAAATAATCAGAGGCCTACTAAAAGTTAATTACCGTAAATTCCGGACTATAAGCCGCACCTTTTTTCCCGTTTTTTGGCCTTTTTTGGCCCCTGCGGCTTATATAACGGTGCGGCTTATCTATGGATTTTTTCAAAAAAAAAAAAATCTCTCTTTTTTAGCACTCTTTCTAACTATAAATCCTATATAACTATAATAAGTTTTAATTTCCTCTCTTGCCCTCTTTTCACCACACTGTATGACACTGTGTGCACTGTAAAAAACAACACAGGTGGTGTTGTGTTATGTTGTTTTGTTGAAATGTTAATAAATGGGAGCTTCCTCAAACAGCCATCTCTTTCCCGACAATCCCCTCTGTGCATGAACCCTTACATATGGTAATTAAACATTAAAACACAAAAAAAAAAAAAAAAAAAAAAAAAACATTAAAACACCCGCGGCTTATAGTCCGGTGCGGCTTATATAAGAAAAAAATAGTCAACTTTGCAGGTGCGGCTTATACACCGGTGCGGCTTATAGTCCGGAATTTACGGTATATAATAATGAGGTTAATAGAACTATGTAGGAGAATCATCGACACACATGAGTGAGGAGATAATATTGCAAAACAGCTCAAGGGCTACATAAGAGAAAAAAGGTTGGGAACCACTGATCTACACCTCTGGTCAGTTATTATGTCATAGTCAGTTATTACGTCAGCTTAAACCAGACTTGATTTTGAGTCTGTCTAATCAGATTTCCTCCCCAGCTGGTCTTCACAGCACATGTCTTCAAAGCCAACTCATTACGTTCACACACTTATTTTCTCCTCAGGTGTTTCGCTGTGATTATCATCATATTTAGCATATTTATCATGATTAATCATCATATTAATCTGTGATTATCATCTCATGATTATATCATATGTATCATGATTATTATCATATGAATCTGTGATTATCATTATATTTTTCATATTGATTAATGTTGTTGACTCTTTCTAGCTTTCTACTAAACTGCCACGCTCAACCAATCACACACTCAATTAATTCACTGGGTCTCTCTCTCTCTCCCTCTCTGTCTCTGTCTCTCTCTCTCTGTCTCTGTCTCTCTCTCTCTGTCTCTGTCTCTCTCTCTCTCTCTCCCTCTCTGTCTCTCTGTCTCTCCCTCTCTGTCTCTCTCTCCCTCTCTCTCTCTCCCTCTCTCCCTCTCTGTCTGTGTGTGTCTGTGTGTGTGTGTGTGTGTGTGTGTGTGTCTCTCTCTCTGAAGCACTCCTATCTGGACAGAGAAACCTCTCTGATTCTGAGAAACATAGCAGGGAAGCCTTCCCACCTGCTGACCAAGGTGACTCCTTCTTCTCTTCCTTCTCCTTCCCTCCTTTGCATGTCAATCACGCCTCCTCTCCTGCCTCATTGGTGGATTTCTAAACCCCGCCCCACTTTTGTTCATAAGAGTCATGAGCGTCCTGCATGCTGCTGGTTCATGCTTAAACAGATATGACGTCTTTAGCGTCGACACTTTCTTTTGGTGTCGCACCTGGAGGACGTTGTTATGTCGCCGATACCATGATATTTAGCCGCGCTGTGTGATTGGCTAGTCACTAAAGTGATATGTGAGAGTTCCATCAGTGTAGCGGTGTCTCCTGGCTGGGAAAAGCAACAGGGCTCTGTGCAGGCCAGGCGGGTGGAGGAGGAAAACCAACAGGGCTTTGTGCAGGCCAGGTGGGTGGAGGAGGAAAAGCAACAGGGCTCTGTTCAGGCCAGGCGGGTGGAGGAGGAAAAGCAACAGAGCTCTGTGCAGGGCAGGTGGGTGGAGGAGGAAAAGCAACAGGGCTCTGTGCAGGTCAGGCGGGTGGAGGAGGAAAAGCAACAGGGCTCTGTGCAGGCCAGGTGGGTGGAGGAGGAAAAGCAACAGAGCTCTGTGCAGGCCAGGCGGGTGGAGCAGGAAAAGCAACAGGGCTCTGTGCAGGCCAGGTGGGTGGAGCAGGAAAAGCAACAGGGCTCTGTGCAGGCCAGGTGGGTGGAGGAGGAAAAGCAACAGGGCTCTGTGCAGGCCAGGTGGGTGGAGGAGGAAAAGCAACAGGGCTCTGTGCAGGCCAGGTGGGTGGAGGAGGAAAAGCAACAGGGCTCTGTGCAGGCCAGGCGGGTGGAGGAGGAAAAGCAACAGGGCTCTGTGCAGGCCAGGCGGGTGGAGCAGGAAAAGCAACAGGGCTCTGTGCAGGCCAGGTGGGTGGAGGAGGAAAAGCAACAGGGCTCTGTGCAGGCCTGGCGGGTGGAGGAGGAAAAGCAACAGGGCTCTGTGCAGGCCAGGCGGGTGGAGGAGGAAAAGCAACAGGGCTCTGTGCAGGCCAGGCGGGTGGAGGAGGAGAGACATTCTCTGAAAAAAGGAGTGAGCCGTGGTCTGTGAAACCAGAGGCTGGGATATACATATACATACATACAGTATACACTGTAATATTGCCAATTTAAAACCCGTCATGTGAACAGTTTGGATATGCAGATATTAATGTAGTCTGGTAAACCAGCCGGTCACGTGACCTCACATTTCATTTTGTTGTACCAGACCGTCTGGCCTCAAGCTTTCACCAGTGTTTAGCAGTGGGCGTAAGTTGGGCGGGTGTACGTGCCTTGACAGACAACTCCTTCAGCCAATCAGCGTTGGATCCAGTCAAATCCAAATCCAGAGAACGTCAAAAGCATATTTTCCGCCGAGAAACTCTGCTGTTGCGGCGATACTCCTGTACTTGTTTAATTGTTGTTATTGAGTCTATTCTTGCAATAACTGCACGTTATGGCTGTTTAAACTCGACGAACGTCCATACACGATTGCACGATTGGATGATAAAGCAGCTGAGGCTGTTTGATTGGATGTTGGAGGAGCATGCCAGCTCAGCAGCGATTATCCTCGTTGGGGCACAGGGGGGCACACACAGTTCACTGTGGAAAGGTTTAGTTACTGAAGCAGCTTCTCTAAAGTAAATCATTCAATAAAACTCACTCATACACCAATACAAAGAACAGACAAAGAAATCACCGGTAGATATGATTTAATTTAATTATTGTGCTTGGCATTTAATTGTTTAGTGCACTTTTTTAATTGATTACTTTTTATCTCTTACTCTTCTGTTTTTTATCTGTCCATTTGTAAAGCACTTCCCCCCCCCAAAGAAATTCTCTAAAATTATGCAAAATCATATTTTTCCAACCAGCAAGAGGCCATTGATGTGTGACATGATTTTGGTGAAGCTACACCGTAGGACCGTGAAGTTATTGAATCTTTTTGTGGTCAGTGTTGCACTTTGTAGACGGTCCCTAAGCACTCGCCTCACAGCCCGGCTGCACATAGAGACCAATGTTATTTGTCCAGGGACCGTGTGGGACGAGGGTGTCGGTGAAGATGAGGTTGTAGCTCGTTGTCTGTCTTACTAAGATGGTGTCGGTGAAGATGAGGTTGTAGCTCGCTGTAATTATTATTTGAAGTGTCCATAAAACTAATGCCACCGCAGATTTTCTGTGTGGACTCGACTGTGATCTATTTGTCAATTTTACTGCAACGTGAGTAGGCTACGTGACCAATTGAGAGCGCATGAGGTAATTAAAAAGTGTTTCTGTAGACTACCTAGGAAAGATCCATAATAGCTGAGTCTATAGCGCCGCCGAAGCAGAAAGAACTGGACGACATGAAAGCAGCCGCCGCGCAACGCAGAGCAGTAAAACAGCTGTCCAGTCGCTCACCGGCACGCATGTGTGTGTCTGTCTGTGAGAGAGAAGGAGACGAGTTTGGACACCTTGGAGAGCTCTGCTGCGCTCATCGTGAGTCAAGAGACATATTACATTAAATTGGCCGTTTGCGAGCTGCTGGGTTGGGCTGGGTTCTGGGTTTTCAGATGTTTTAACGGGGCGGGGCGGGGCGGACTGGCTCCGATGACGGGTTGGGTTGGTGCGGGCGTTAAAAAACCCTGACCCGCGCATCACTAGCGCGCACACTTCCTTGTCGCAGACACACACTCTCTCTTCCTTGTCGCCTAGCTCCACCCAAATCTCGTGAATTCTCGCCATGAACAAATTGTCCCCCACACACATACACACAGTTCTCGCCATGAACATTGTCCCCTACATCTCATCACTAGCACACAGTTAGAGAAGCTCCATCTCATCACTAGCACACAGTTAGAGAAGCTCCATCTCATCACTAGCACACAGTTAGAGAAGCTCCATCTCATCACTAGCACACAGTTAGAGAAGCTCCATCTCATCACTAGCACACAGTTAGAGAAGCTCCATCTCATCACTAGCACACAGTTAGAGAAGCTCCATCTCATCACTAGCACACAGTTAGAGAAGCTCCATCTCATCACTAGCACACAGTTAGAGAAGCGGCTGCACTGCTTAAAAATGCAAATACCAACACATACACACAGCACACACACACACACACACTGTGAGGGGCCGTCTAATTGCTGCAGTGATTGAGGGTGCAATTATCTGTCCTGCTCATTACTGCAATTTCTGCAGCACAGCTGTGTGTGTGTGTGTGTGTGTGTGTGTGTGTGTGTGTGTGTGTGTGTGTGTGTGTGTGTGTGTGTGTGTGTGTGTGTGTGTGTGTGTGTGTGTGTGTGTGTGTGTGCGTGTGTGCGTGCGCGCGCTGCTTGTGTGTGTGACTGTTTCTGTGTCAGTGTTACATTGGCTCAGCAATAACCACAGTCCACCCCACACACTTTCTCTTTCACACACACGCACACACACACACAGACAGCTGGCCCACTTCTTCGATCCTGCCGGCTGTGGGATCTACGGTGGCTCAGGAGGGACACGCAGCCCAACTTCAAAGGAAAGCTCTCTTCCGGACAGATCTAATTTTAGCTCGGCTCTCGGTTGCGTCTCCAGAATGTAGGTCAGCGAGTCATGTGACAGGCAGAGAGTCATGTGACAGGCAGAGGGAGCTGCAAACTGCAGCGGCACGCGTGGGGGGGGCGCTGATGGAAACCATTACTGTGGAACTAGTGTCCTCTAGAGAGAGAGTGGCGTCAGCGGAGGACCAAAATGCGAGACTCATTAGCCAATGAACAGCCAGGAATGGGTCTCGCTCTACTTTTGCATGCTAAAATAAAGCTGATAATGTACAATTTGATTAAAGGGGGGGAAAACCCTTTCAGAGTACAACACAAACAGTGCTGCTTAATCCAGGACCTTACTTCCTGGAACTCTTGAGAGTAAAAAACTGGTCCATTGGAGTGAATGGAGATGTCGGGACTCTTCTATCTACACGGCTCTGCATGGAACCATCATCAGAGACCAATAGAAACACTACAGTTCACCATCAGAACCATCAGAGACCAATAGAAACACTACAGCTCACCATCAGAACCATCACAGACCAATAGAAACATTACAGCTCACCATCAGAACCATCACAGACCAATAGAAACATTACAGCTCACCATCAGAACCATCACAGACCAATAGAAACACTACAGCTCACCATCATCGTCACTAACCATTAGAAACTCGGATACAGCCCATAAGAAAGAAAAAGAACATTAGAAACCAATATGGGGCCTGAAATTCACTTTGCAAACTAGGGGGGATTTCCCCCCTGATGTTCTTCAGATAGGGGGGATTTATAGATTTGGGGGGGATTTATAGACTTTGGGGGGATTTATTCGGTCGCCGGCTAAACATGTTGGCCGTTTGAAGCCAGATTTAGAGGAATATCTCATTTTAAATTAACATTAGGATTAGACGGTTGTGATGTCATTATTCAGTCTTAACCATCAATATTTGCTCCTTTTCTCGCTCACTCCCATGTCACCACCTGCTCTCCCTGCAGGGCTTGAAATGAACTATTTTGATCACCAGCCAATATGGCTTAAAGTTACCAGCCAATTAGAATTTCCACTAGCCAAAATGTTTTTCTTTAAATAAACCTGAATATGAGTGCCACTGTGTTAATTTAAGCATATGTATCAGTAAAAAATAAGTTATAGCATAATGAATCTATAAATGACAGTATTTCACTGGTGAATTGTGTTGATTTCAAATTGTGGAAAAATAAAGATTTTTTTTCTTTTTTCTTTTTCTTTTTTACATGTAAATTGGTAGGAGGGGAGCACTTCAAGTGTGGTTACCCTGTGTTAATCCGGGCCTGACTGTATGTAATGTAACTTTATTTTATATAAATAATTATGAGAGCGGTGCCCTTATTCACTTACGCACCTGGCCCCCAAAACATCTGTGCACGTCTCTGCATCTTCCTCCGCTGGCCACTGCAGCTCACTTGCACGTCCCGCACAATCTGCTCTGCTCTGTTTCTTCTGCACTACTTCTTGGTTGGCCTTGCTCTAACATGCTGTGGAACTGACAGGGTGATGATGAGAGGTGGCACTGAAGGTAGGCTAATGATGATGATGATGATGAAGAAGAAGGGGATGATGGTTGTGCACAGTGGAGGTGGTGATGAAGATGATGGAGATAGTTAAAGGTCTGTCAGTCAGCTGTTTTAGCTGCTGTGGTAACATGCTAACAGGTGCTAACAATAACGGACAGAACAGGATCAGTAATAACATCTTACCACTTTTTAACATTTAATGCATAACTTTATTATGCGTTTAACATTGTAACATGCTAGCGACAGTGATGACATAATTTTTTGTATATTATGTAAAAGTTTTTATATTTAATCCCTATAGCTATCTCCTCTAGTTTAAATGCTAACAGGAACTAACACTAAAGCCGCGAACGCACAGGGAGCGAAACTTGACGCGCGTCATTTTCTGTCCCTATAGCACACTGCAAGCATCAGATCTGAAATGTATACACCACGGAATGACAGAACCATCAGTATTTTGGGGAAAAGGCCACTAATTTATATGTAGGCAGGCACAATGAACGATGAAAAAAAAGTTGTTATACCGTCATTTTGAGCCCCTGTCATTCAGAGGCTGTTGGGTTGGGTCATCCTACCTGTCTGCCATGCAGAGGCTGTTGGGTCATCCTACCTGTCTGCCATGCAGAGGCTGTTGGATCATCCTACCTGTCTGCCATGCAGAGGCTGTTGGGTCATCCTACCTGTCTGTCATGCAGAGGCTGTTGGGTCATCCTACCTGTCTGTCATGCAGAGGCTGTTGGATCATCCTACCTGTCTGTCATGCAGAGGCTGTTGGATCATCCTACCTGTCTGTCATGCAGAGGGGGAGAAGAAAAAGGCAGTGCTGCGTGAAAAAATTATGCAATCATCCTGCCCAAACTTTCACCAATGTAATCTCATCATGACATCCAGGGATAGGCTATATGTTGCTAGCCGATGCGTTCAGAACATTATTCTCACTTTGTCCGACTTTGATCAAATATAGTGTAGCATATTTACATGCTAGCTGTATTTAAACTGCTGTGAGATTTGTTTGAGGAGCATAGCGAGACAGATGTCTTGTCTTTATTTAAGATCCCCATTAGCTACAGCAGAGATGTAGCTAATGGGGATGAAAGTGGGCAGGGGGGGGGGGGGGGTGGCGTGGCTCAGAGCGCTTTGGTCGCTGCTGGAACCTCATCTGACGCTCCAAAATCAATGGAAACAGGACAGCTGTACGGGCGTCAAGGCAGTTTGACGCGTGTCAGAACGCTCTTGGTGCGTGTTCGGCCGTTTAAAACAATGGCTGGACTTCAAAACGCGAGCGTCTGACGCTCCCAGTGCGTTTGGGGCTTTAGTGATGATGGGTTATGTAATTTTTGGTTACATATTTAATTCTCATTGTGCACTTTTGCCCCCAAAAAGTTTAATGCATTATTATGAGGTATAGGGAGGAAGAGTTATAGTAACAATATTGAGTTATATATAATCTGTGTATGGTGTATATTAATTTCTGGACGGTTGTATATTGTATATATTGTATTGTATTGTATATTGTAATGAAATATAATTATGAAAGTGATTATTGTGGTTATAATAATGATTATAATGATAATAATTATTAAGATATCCTATGTATATATATGTATATATATATATTAGGGCTGTGCCGATTCACTTATCTCCCGATTCGATACTATCACGATACTTTGGTGCCGATTCGATATATATTGCGATTCACGATTATTGCGATTCTACGATTATTGCGATTCGATATTACGATTTATTGCGATTTTTGTTTATTTTTTTCTTTTATTTTTTCAGTTTGTTTGCTTTTTTACACTAGATTAGAACATGGGAAAAGTTGAATCATACACTAGAGACTGTATATTATATATCATGAGTAGGGCTGGGCGATATAGTTAAAAACAGGGGCGGACTGGGATCATAATTCAGGCCGGGCATTAGATACCAAGCAGGCAAGGCCGATATGGGCCAACGCGCGTGAAATTTGGGCCGTTTGAAGCCAGATTTGGGTCCAATTTTACAATGAGATGCACCCACTTTAACCCTGAAGTGTAATTATTACTTCAGACTAACTAATAAAGTAATAAAACCACTAGTAAACCAGTAGGCGGCGCCTGGCCTGCTGTTCAGTGAGTGGCCTGACTGCAAGCACCCAAAAAAAAAAAAAAAAAAAAAATTTTTTTTTTTTTTTTTTTTTTTTTTTTAAATTTGCGATTATCGATTCTGGAATAAAAGATCGATCCAAAAAATCGTGACATTAAAAATCGCGATACTTAGGTGAATCGATTTTTTCCCCCACCCCTAATATATATGTGTACCGGTATATGTGCATATTCGGGTAATGCAATGTATATGCAGTGTAATTGTCAATTGTGTAATTATTTGAATTTGAGAATTATTGTCTCTGTTTTTGTTTATAATTGATTATTCGTTAATCATTTTTCTGTTGTATAGCTTGTTTAAGTAAGAAGGGTAGGCGCTATAAGCTATAGCTTCAGCCTACACCTTTTCGGTCTATCAGCCTTGTGCTGCTTGTTTGTACTTTTTCGTTTTATTTTATGAAATGTTTTAATTTCCCATGACCGAAATAAATAAATAAATAAATAAATAAATCTCCATTAGCAACAGTGCTAAGCTGCTACACCAGCTACACTAACAGGCGCTAATGTTAACTGAGAGACAACAGGATACTTTTATAATGTCAAACCTGCTTTTGTATAGCCTGGTAAACCAGCCCGTCACGTGAACTCACATTTCATTTGGTTCTGCGTGACGGTCTGGCTAGGGCTGTGCGATTTTGCCTAAAACTAAAATTGACGATTTTTTCTCTCAAAACCCGATTTTTGATTTCGATTTATTATACTATTATACTTCTCTAAACATTTGTTGCCCTGCAGAGCTCTTTTCCCCCCTTTTTTCCATAATTGACAATTTACGCTTTTACTCTGAAGGTAGAACAACTCAACTTCCTGTTTTAGCTTGCCGCTGCTATGCTTAACTTCCTGGCTGTTGCTTGCTAACTTGACACTGGTGGATTTGCGTGTTCCTCGGTGAGATAATTATATTAGTGTCTAAGCGACCACCCGTGCTCGGAGTTATATCTGTACTAGAATAACACAAAGTCACAACAGGAATGCGTGGAACTGCGATAGCAGTTAGGGGGAAATTCAGACACACAGGGACAGGTGAGTCAGCTGAGGCAGCCATGAATACAGCCAATCTATCAGTACTCGTGGCCTCACGTGTTGTTTTGTTATTATGTGAACTGTAAAGGCAACGTTTCATCGTCCGGTGATAATATCTGTGTTCGTGTGCGCGCGTGAGTGTGTTGTGGCAATCGTTATCTTGTAGGCTACAGCCGGCAGTGCAACAAGCTGCTTTTTGGTCGGAGGTGTTGAAATAAGTCCATTGTGCTGCTGTTTTTAGTAGCAGTATCACAGCCTCTAGAGAGACTTTACAGCGGTGAGAATGGACAAGTAGCAGCATGCGTACATGATAGAGAGCCGCCCTGCGTAACATACTTACCCTAGTTAAAGTGAAAATTAAAAAAAAAAAAAAAAAAAAACGATTTTACGATTTTCATTTTTTTAACATCGTCCTAACTAATTAATTCGATTACGATTCAAAATCGATTAATCGCACAGCCCTTGGTCTGGCCCCTTGACACACAACTCCTTCAGCCAATCAGCGTCGGATCCAATCAAACCCAAATCCACTCGGGAGAATGGCAAAAACATGTTTTCCGCCGAGAAACTCTGGTTGCGGCGATACTCCTGTCCTTGTTTAATTGTTGTTATTGAGTCTATTTCTGCAATAACTGCACTTTATGGCTGTTTAAACTAGACAAACGCTGACATGACTCCTCGAGACGATCAGGCAAGGGGCCGGCCATTACTGTTTTGTTAGTGCAGTGCTAGTGGCGTTCCTGATTGGCCAACTTGCGCTGTCAATCACAGCGGAGTCGCTGATTGGCTCTTCCGCTCTGCAGCTTCTGCTAAACCCCCCGCACTGGCGTCGGGGCCAGTCACGCAGAACCAAATGAAATGTGAGTTCAGGTGACGGGCTGGTTTACCAGGCTAGCTTTTGTAGACCAACGTTACATTTCCTGGCTAGATCCATATTGTCCACTTCTTCCAAATCTTTTCTGTTCTTTGATGATATTTTTTAGCATAATTTGCTAAAAAATATCATTTGGGGAATATTACTATTAAAATACTGTGGGAATATTTTGTATATGTATTTTCCCATGTTGCTCCTCAGGCTTAACTCATTGAGTGCCAGCCACTTTTGGAGAACAGACAGTGCCAGAGTTTCAGAGCGTTTTCAGTGATTTCTCGAGGCCCACAGAATATTGTGTGATATTACTATGTAAACACCGGACACGCATAAAGAACGATGAGACTCTCTTCTATTATCTGCAAAAAAAAGTTTATTGATCCCATTTTCCGTTCTTTAGTTATGAGCCGGAGAAGATAGGTTGTTTTGAGCAAAAAGACACGTTTCAATTTAGAATCTGAGATATTCAGCCTTTTGTGAAAGGAAGCATTTCAAGCACATCATTGACTCTGAAACTAATATTTTCTGATGTAATGACACCTCAAAAATAATTTCCTTCAATTAGGGATGCACCGATCGATCGGCACGTCACCGGAAATGGCCGATTTCCACGTGATCGGCCTCGATCGGTGATCTGCACCGGTCACTCTAAAATGCCGATTCTGTGAGCCGATTTTCAAGTGACGTGCGCGCACCCAAAAGCAGCGAGACCGACGGATGAGTTGCAGCCTAAACAAAAGCTGCCACTACACACATGCCACAGCATGTCTTCGTCAGTGTGGAGCCGCGGACTGGAGGGGCCGGGTAAGTTGTTTGGAGTCCACTCCAGTCCAGTCTGAGCGGCTCGCTTCACCTCACCCCTCTTCCGCGACCAGCTGCACTCCACATCACCGCTGCCTGCTGCTGCTGCTGCTATCTGCCAGTCACGTTGTAACGTGGATACAGGAGAGGACTTTTGTTTCGTATTGCGAATAGAACGACAAACATAATAATAAAACGCATCGGACCAGTGTGCAAGGTTTACTGTGCGAGATGATTTTTTTTTGAATGGCGGATTAAAAAAAACGGACTGTGTGTAAACTACGATATTCAAACTGAGTCAACTCAAACTCATTTCCTCATCTAGGCTACTCAATAACAGCCAAATCCACAAATGTAGAGTGGGCATGGCTTCGAAGGTCTCTGGGCTCCAGAGCTATAGGCTATAAACTCCTTGTCCATCGATAACATTTTGACGTTTATTTATTTTATTTTATTAGTTTATTTGGCAGGGACATATACAAAAAAAACATTAAACCCCATAGGGGAAGATATGCTTTGTAACAGATTCAGCCATAGGCTACTTTCCATCTGAACCCCCTGTTCTGTTGCACGTTTTTTCTTTTGGAAAAGTAAATGCATGATAGCTGTGGGATATACTGGAATTAATTGTTTTATATTCATTGTATTTACACAAAAAAGAACAGCTCTGTCCAGTAACCTGGAACACTTTTATTTTGAGATGTTTTTGAGTGAGATCGTCCTACCTCATGCAAATGATAAGAAATGTGACATGCATGTTAATTTTCTATTAACACATTCACTGCCAGCCGTTTTTTTTTTACTGTAGGTAGCTTCTGCCAAAGGTTTTTTTTGAGGATTCTGGCTCATCTTACAAGAGCCGAGGATTATTTTCTGCTTGGACTTTGTGAACACAAAATATCTAAAAAGTACTAATAGAATGTGTGCTTTCTCTGTCTAAAAGAGTTAGTTTGTAGAGTTAGTAGTTATGTAGATATTAGCCGTTGAGTACAGCATGGTTTCAGCGTCTGAGACAGAAAGCTGAGATAATCCAGTTTTGTGAAATTCAATCAAACAGTCACTTTAACCATTTATTTTTGGCATCAGTAACACATCAGACATCTAAACAATATAGTTCTGAACAGTAATTTCCTCCATATCAGCACCCGCACCCCCTCTCCTTCAAACTCCTCCCTCCGTGGGCGTGTCTCTGGTGGCTTTCAGCAGCGTTTGTCACAAGCCAGTTTCTGCTGCCTGTCTGAGCAGTGAGCAGCCTCCCTCCCTGGCGAGTCTGGATGGGGCTTGCTCGTTTCTTGGGTTTTCGGTTGAGAGCTTTGATGAAGCTTTGTGCGATTCTAGGCTTTATGCTGCGTGTTTCAAAGTGTGTTTTGCACCCAGTCTATTTTTGGAACCCCCCACCGTTGTGCGCCACCGTTGTGCACCAGCGTGAAAGCGTTTTCGTCTACAGTATGAGAATGAGGCTCATTCGTTTCTGGGTTTTCTGTTGAGCTCAGCTGGAATGAAGCTGCGTGCGATTGTGGGCTTTCTGCCGGTGTTTCAAAGTGTGTTGCACCCATAATCTATTATGCAAATTTGCAATCCCCCACCGCCAGCTCTCAGCGCGAAAGCGAAAGCGTTTTCGCCAATCCATTTTACAGTATGAGAATGGTTTCCTCGCGCGTTCCCCTGCAGTTTTGGCTCGGCTTTTTCTAGTCTGGAGAGCACTGTCGCCACTTAGTGGGTCGGTGGAATGGGTTGTACACGTTCGGTGGCTCCCATATTTTTATAGGAGACGTGGGGGGCGTTGATCCACGTCCCACCGTCAAAAGTTTTTTTTTTTTTTTTTTGACGACTTGACTCGTCAATGGCAGTCAACCGTTGGATATTTTTTTGACGAGTCAACTCGCCATTGGCAGTGAACGTGTTAAATGGTCCCAAGTTCAAACATTAATGATGAGTATTAGGCTATATAAAATATTATTTGTAACATTTTCATTGCCATTTTCCTTAAATGGTCCCAAGTTCAAACATTAATGATGAGTATTAGGCTATATAATATATTATTTGTAACATTTTCATTGCCATTTTCCTCTGGCATGTTTTCACCATGCCATTGAAATATTTTCACATAGAATATACAGAGACACTCCACAACTTGCTAACCATCATTAACACTATGAATGTCATTTAGTAGGGGTGTCACAATATATCGTCCCACGAAATTTCGCGATAGTAAAACGTCACGATATGTATCGTTGAGATGAAATATATCGCAAATTTTTTTTCTTTTTTTTTTTTCTTCCAAAAAATAGACTAAGAAACGTCTTTGTTTGTTGAAGTTCAATGTGTGGAAAGTAGTTCAGTTGAACAAGTCTCTGAAGAGACACATGAGAAGTTATACAGGAGAGAAACCATTCAATTGAGTTTCTGGCAAAACTGTTTACTTGACAGGAAAAACTGAAGATGCATAAAAAATAGATTAAGAAAAGTCTTGTTGTTTGAGTTTGAAGAAAAACTGAAGATGCATAATGAGAATTTATACTGCTGAGAAACCTTTTAGTTCAAAGTAAATCTAAGTGACGGTGTAACTCATTCTATTTCAAGATAAGCCTTATCTCCAATCTCATGTTTTTTCTAGTTGTTATTGTAATAACAATTTCCCACAACAGCATGTTTTGTATTTGTGCATTTCAAATAAAATACTACTTTTCCAGTCATATATTGTCATTATTCAAGTTTAAAAAAATATTGTTAAAATCGTATCGTATCGTATCGTTATCGTGAACCCAGTATCGTGATACGTATCGTATCGTAAACTGAGTGTATCGTGACACCCCTATCATTTAGTATATGCTTTTTATTTTTTACACACATATATATATATATATATATATATATATATATATATATATATATAATTCCCCTTTGGTTTTTCTGGCCAATTCAGATCTATATTGACTATCACATAGCATTAATCTCCAGTCAGTTGTAGCCGTTAAGCTAAGCTGGCACGTTAACAGGCGCTAATGCTAACCAACAAAACATAGGCTAGTCCTTATGGAGCTGTTTATGAGCTTAGAGAGGCTGCTGTTGGAAGTAGGGAGGCATCTGGAATATGGGGGCTGTGTGGTGGGGTGGGGGCGGGGCGTCTTTTGGGGGTAATGATAAGCAGATTGGCTGCTAATCTCTTTCTCCTCACGTCATCATCATTTCATTGTGCCCTTTCACTCGCTTGCAACATGGACGCTTGGGGTGAAGACAATGTAAGCTGATTGGCTAAAGTGGAGCACCCCCCCTTTAGGCAGGCATGCAGGCACGCACACACACACACACACACGCACGCACACACGCACGCACGCACACACACACACACACACACCAGTGTAGGAATTTAGCCAGGGACAAGGGCAAAAATGCCCCCAAGAAATGTCAGAATGCCCAAAAATTCCCCCAATATTTTCATAATTGCATTTCCATTCAATTAATTTAATTTCAATCTCTAACACACACTCGGCACCTGCAAGCTGGTTGCCAGAAGACGACGATGACGAACACACTCGCACAAACAGTGCTGTTGTTCACACTACGCTTTAGCAACTTTATGCACTAATTAAACAAATTTAAAGTTCCCCCAACATTTTGTAAATGCCCCCAGTTTTTAGACAATGGGGGCAACAGTTGCCCCCCAAATATGTTTTTAATGTCCTACACTGA
>NC_139627.1:59961749-59971749 GCF_964638095.1 Poromitra crassiceps
AGTCCTGACTGGTCGCTGGTGGAAACCATCAACGAGCTGCAGATGGGTGGGTACACACGCACACACACACACACACACACACACACGCACGCGTGCACACACACGCACACACGCACGCACACGCACGCACACACACACACGCACGCACACACTAGAGCTGCAGATGGGTGGGTACACACGCACACACGTGCGCACACTAGAGATGCACGGATGAACTTTTATGCCATCCTAATCCACGTGTATGCATGAACCATACATCCGCACAAATTATTTCATGCTATTTATAGATCCGCGCACGCCGTGCACCCGACATTTCCCAACGCTATAAAGGAGCGAGTCTCGCATTGGGGAGATGGACTTACGGTTTCTTGCTGCCGTTGGTGTGATCCCTGCAGTCCACTGGACTCCAAATAAACTTCCATGCTGTATTACGGGCATCACCAAATGGCGGTCCGGACCCAGACGGTGTCCTATACGGACCCAGACCTATAACTGATAAATCATTGAGAATTATTCAAGCTTGAGTGTTTCAATTTGAACTGGCGCAGCGTTTATAGACTTCACGGTACTAGTTCACCAGCGTCAGACATCACAGACCAATTGCATGTATTGATAATCGCATGTGATGCTACTCAGCCAATCAGGGTCGCCACTGGCAACCCATGTGGTGCTACTCAGCCAATCAGGGCCGCCGCTCAGCTGCTGCAAAAACAGTAATGGCGTCGCCCCCAGAGTCGCCGATTTCCAGAAAGATCAATGAGGAACACACACCCATAAGTGCAGTTCTTGCAGAAATAGACTCTAACAACAATTAAACACTAACACTATGCACCAGCGGAGTTTATCGCCGGAAAAGATGTTTTCGTTTTGTTTTAAGTTTAGTTTACTGGCTTGATCTCATCGTATGGGAAAATATGAATGCATCTTCTACAGGAGACTCCTGTTTGAGGGTGACATCACTGACCATTTATGGACCAAGAGAGGAGGCATATCCCATCGACGTAGCGCATGGCTATGCCTTGGGTCATTGGGAGTCTTTGCTATCCCACAATAGGTGGCTAAGAATGTGCCTGACGAAAACTGAAGCTTAAAATATGTTCATAGACTAGAGAATGTAATTAATATTAATTTTCCTCATTAATGATACATCATTTCACCCATCCGCTATTAATCAGAATGTTTATTTTTCTGATCGGATATCCGCGGTTATAACTGCGGCCGGCGCATCACTAGTGCACACACACACACACACACACACACACACACACACACACACACACATACACAGAGTGGTTAGTCCTATTAGTCCTGTAAAATATTAGAATGTGCGTAAAGCCAGTCGTTGGCTCCTAGATCTTTTCTAGAGGGGTGTGTGTGGTCGTGCGTGTGTGCGTGCGTGCATGTTTGGTGAATGGCTGTATTGACTAGACTGGTACCTACCTACAGTCATTGACACTGTGACAACACACACATTCAGCTAAAAAGGGCGAAAACACACAAAGACACACACATCCCTCCCTTGGGGGGCTGTTAGCCACGTACCACTATACTACAAGATTCAGCTGCACTTTAACTTAACACTCTTTGACAGACACACACACACACACACACACACACACACACACACACACACACTGAGCAATGATGCATGTGATCTAACCTACATCTTCAGGGCTGGGTCAGAGAGAGAGAGAGAGAGAGAGAGAGAGAGAGAGAGAGAGAGAGAGAGAGAGAGAATATGAATGAGGCCAGTAGTTTGCCACCAGCCATTTGCCCTCTATTGAATGTTAATCTATAAGAGGCAGCAGGCAGATCAGAGGTCAGTTGATGCAGCTTTTAAAGGCCAGTGCTGATGCTTCTGAGTTGAAGCTGCTGATCCAGAGTCTGTGCTTTAACATTTGGCCGCTGTCTCACAAAACAATTCCTCATATTCAAGTTTTCACTTAATTTCCCCCCATAGCTTTCCAACACAAAACACACATCAGTCTGACAGCAACCACAGACGGACAGATATTACATTTACATTTAGGCCTTTACACATAAGAAGACAGGCCTAAATATATAAACCATTACGTCAACACATAAGAAGACAGGCCTAAATATATAAACCATTACTTCAACACATAAGAAGACAGGCCTAAATATATAAACCATTACTTCAACACATAAGAAGACGGGCCTAAATATATAAACCATTACTTCAACACATAAGAAGACGGGCATAAATATATAAACCATTACTTCAACACATAAGAAGACAGGCCTAAATATATAAACCATTACTTCAACACATAAGAAGGCAGGCCTAAATATATAAACCATTACTTCAACGCATAAGAAGACAGGCCTAAATATATAAACCATTACTTCAACACATAAGAAGACAGGCCTAAATATATAAACCATTACTTCAACACATAAGAAGACAGGCCTAAATATATAAACCAGTACTTCAACGCATAAGAAGACAGGCCTAAATATATAAACCATTACTTCAACGCATAAGAAGACGGGCCTAAATATATAAACCATTACTTGAACACATAAGAAGACAGGCCTAAATATATAAACCATTACTTCAACGCATAAGAAGACAGGCCTAAATATATAAACCATTACTTCAACGCATAAGAAGACAGGCCTAAATATATAAACCATTACTTCAACACATAAGAAGACAGGCCTAAATATATAAACCATTACTTCAACGCATAAGAAGACAGGCCTAAATATATAAACCATTACTTCAACGCATAAGAAGACGGGCCTAAATATATAAACCATTACTTGAACACATAAGAAGACAGGCCTAAATATATAAACCATTACTTGAACACATAAGAAGACAGGCCTAAATATATAAACCATTACTTCAACGCATAAGAAGACGGGCCTAAATATATAAACCATTACTTCAACACATAAGAAGACAGGCCTAAATATATAAACCATTACTTCAACACATAAGAAGACAGGCCTAAATATATAAACCATTACTTCAACGCATAAGAAGACGGGCCTAAATATATAAACCATTACTTCAACACATAAGAAGACAGGCCTAAATATATAAACCATTACTTCAACACATAAGAAGACAGGCCTAAATATATAAACCAGTACTTCAACACATAAGAAGACAGGCCTCAATATATAAACCATTACTTCAACACATAAGAAGACAGGCCTAAATATATAAACCATTACTTCAACACATAAGAAGACAGGCCTAAATATATAAACCAGTACTTCAACACATAAGAAGACAGGCCTAAATATATAAACCATTACTTCAACACATAAGAAGACGGGCCTAAATATATAAACCATTACTTCAACACATAAGAAGACAGGCCTAAATATATAAACCATTACTTCAACACATAAGAAGACAGGCCTAAATATATAAACCAGTACTTCAACACATAAGAAGACAGGCATCAATATATAAACCAGTACTTCAACACATAAGAAGACAGGCCTAAATATATGAACCATTACTTCAACACATAAGAAGACAGGCCTAAATATATAAACCATTACTTCAACACATAAGAAGACAGGCCTAAATATATAAACCATCACTTCAACACATAAGAAGACGGGCCTAAATATATAAACCATTACTTCAACACATAAGAAGACAGGCCTAAATATATAAACCATTACTTCAACACATAAGAAGACAGGCCTAAATATATAAACCATTACGTCAACACATAAGAAGACAGGCCTAAATATATAAACCATTACTTCAACACATTATCTTGGGAACTACTGTCACAACATCCACACTGAATTTATAATTGAGCAGGTAGATAGCGAGCCAGTTAGCGTAGTAGTTGGTAAACTAGCAAGCTAGCTAACTAGACTAGCCTGTGCTTGAATGGACTGTCACCACCTGATCGGAGTCACTACTCAATCTGAGTCACCACACACACACACACACACACACACACACACACACACACAGTCCTGAAATACATGAAGCCTATACAGTCTATACTATATAGAATATATATAGTGTTTTGACCCACTAACATATTAAGTCGATACTAAGCTGCTTCTAACAGATGTTAAAGCACTTTACATCCAATCCTTCCACCCAACCATCATCATCATCATCATCTGGTCTTCTCTCTCAAGGATCTGTCTATAATTGAAAAATGCTATCTTATCTGTAAAGGGGAGACTCGTGGGTACCCATGGAATCCATTTTCATTCAGATATCTTGAGGTGAGAGGTCAAGGCACTCCATGGTGTTCCGGCACCAGAATTTAGCCTAAATTTGGAGCGTTATTTAGCCTTCACTCAAAACGAAGCCTCTGAAACAGTGAGCCTACTGTATGGAGACGTGCTACCTCTACTGAGAAACAGCTATTAGAGTTGTATCACTCTGAAAGACAGTGAGCCTACTGTATGGAGAGGTGCTACTTCTACTGAGAAACAGCCATTAGAGTTGTATCACTCATGTTGGCATGTGTGTGAGCCCATGATGTATTTTCAGCCTCATCTTGATTTTTCGTAAAGTCCCTGGAAACCAAAATCCACGAAAACCTTCTAACTATTAAATGTAGGGTCTTATGTGAGTAATTGTGTGCCTCAGAAAGTCAAGAAGAAGACATTACTTTCAACCCAAACCCCAAAAATCGACACTTTTCTACAAGGTCTGGATTTCCATTTCCTCATAGAAGAGAGCGGTGTGCGCGGTGCTAAAATGCATGATCTTATCACGTCATAAGATTTAATCGAACCACACGCATGCACACACGTGCGCACACACACACTGAAACACACACAGTAGCGCTGTGCACTCGCAGCGGCAGAGATCTCTTCCTCTCTGTCCGTAGGCTATGCGCCGAGCAACGCGCGAACACACACACACACACACTCCATCTCTCTTTCCTTCTCTCTCTCTCTCCTTCTCTCTCTCTCTCTCCGTTTCCCTCTCTCTCTCTCGGAGGAGACCTGCTGCAGACGGGACACGCCCACACAGTCCGCGGGAGAAAATACACTCTAAAATTGAATAGATTCTCATGACTTTTGCCATGACTGTCAAACCTAAATGTATATACTTTGCGACGTTCATCATCATTCAAATTTGGCTGGTGGCTTATTAACATAGGTTCCTGTGATGTGATGAACTCAAAATGCTAAATAATAAAAAAAAAAAATCTGGTTTCCAGGGACTTTAAGTCAATTTTAATCCAATTTCTGACTGTCTCCACCCCCATCTCTCTCTCTCTCCCTCTCTCTGTCTCTCTCTCTCTCTGTCACTCTCCCCTGCAGAGCGGATCTTTGAGGACCATGAGAACCTGGTGGAGAACCTGCTGAACTGGACCAGAGACAGCCAGAACCGCCTGATGTTCACCGAGCGCATCGAGAAGTACGCTGTGTTCAAGAACCCCCAGGTAACACACACACACACACACACACACACATAGGGGTGTCACGGTACACAGAAGTCACGGTTCGGTACGTACCTCGGTTTCGGGGTCACGTTTCGGCATGTGTGGCCTTTATTTTGAACAGACAGTCCACCCTCTGGAACTCTCTCCCGGCAGAGATCCGTAACGCCCCATCCCTTGATCAAGGGAGGAACTCTCTTGGGAGGATCGTGAGAGCGGCATCTAAAATAGCCGGAGTAAATTTTAGTAGCCTGGACCACATTTTTAACAAACAGGTGCTTAAAAAGGTCATGTCCATTCGCATGGACGATACTCATCCTCTCTGCCCAGAGTATGTGCTGCTCCCTTCGGGCCTTCGGCTAAAGGTTCCGAGGGCAACGAAAAACAGATATAAATTGACTTTCGTTCCTGTTTCCATCACAGCTCTAAATGCTGCTGAGAGGAGGAGATAGTGCACTCTCTCTCTCTCTCTGTCTCGCTCCCTTTTCTCTGTCTCTCATGCAGCTTAAACGCTGCTGGGCGGAGGAGATGATGCACTCTCTCTCTCTGTCTCTCTTCTTAGGTAGGTAATGTTGCTGCTACAAATATTCTTTATATATTTTATATTCGAGATATATCTTTATTTATTTTTTACCTACCTATTTATGCGAGCTCAAATAGTCCTGGACTCTTATTACTTTTAAGTTCATGTACGTGTCTTTTACTGCTTTTAAGTACATTGTACGTGTCTTTACTACTTTTAAGTACATTGTACAGATCCCTTGAGGTGTGTTTTTACTTTACTTTTATCCTGTGTTTACTTGATTCATTTTTCTGCTGGAAAACTGCTGCACATGCTCCATGTTTGTTTTAATTTGTTCATGTTTTGTTTTTTCATGTATTCGCTATGCTTTTTATATCTGCCTGCACACAAATTGCCCTTCTGGGACAAATAATAAACTTGAATCTTGAATCTTGACTCCTTCAAGAAAACCCTCAAAATTCATCTCTTTAGTAATAGTAATAGTAATAGTAGTTTATTTGTCATTGCATAATAAAATCATACAATGAAATTGCAAACTCCCCTTTGTGCAAACATACAGTACAGCCAGACAATACACCAACGATTCACCAGACCCCACAGTAGATAGACTTAATAATAAATAGGGTGGTAGTAATAGTAGTAAATAACTATATGTAATATACATCTATATATATATTCATATATACATATATACACACATATGACAGCAGCATAATACTTTATACTAGAGCCCGACCGATATATCGGTTCGCCGATATTATCGGCCGATATTGGCCGATCACCGATATATTTTAATAATAATAATATCGGCCGATATATCGATATCAGAATTTTTTTACTCCCTAATATCGGTATCGGCCTCAAAAATCCAGTATCGGTCGGGCTCTACTTTATACTTCATAATTTGGGAAGTGATTGTGATTTATTGAGTAATATGACGGCCCTTTGGGAAGAAGGAGTTATGGAATCTGGAAGTGTGAGTTTTTAGTGTCCTGTAGCGCCTTCCGGAGGGTAGGGGAGTGAACAGGTGGTTACCGGGGTGAGTGGGGTCTTTGAGGATGCTCTTAGTTCTGTTCAAGCAGCGGGTGTTGTCAATGTCCTCGAGGGTGGGGAGTTGTGTTCTGATGATCTTACCTGCTGTTTTGATGATGTTATGTAGTGGTTTACTGTCCTGAGCTGTGCAGCTGCCGTACCAGGCAGTGATGCCATATGTCAGCACGCTCTCTATTGCACATCTGTAGAAAGACACTAGCAGGTCCTTTCTTATGTGTGACTTTTTCAGTGTGCGGAGGAAGTACAGTACAGTACTTTAACAAAGCCTTTGGCCTCTAGTCTCCTCTGTTCTCTCTGTTCTGTTTATTTGTTTGTCATTATGTGTCATTACTGTAAAGCGTCCTTGGGTTTCTTGAAAGGCGCTATATAAATCCAAGTTATTATTATTAGTAGTAGTAGTAGTAGTAGTAGTGCTACACCTAGTGTCATAAATTGGTACAGCATGGCCCTGTAGCGTATTAAAAAACAGGAGAGCATGCACATCTACGAAAAGTCAGGTGATGGACAAATGAATAATAATTAGAAAAACAAATAGAGTCCGCACACTGGATTTTAAAGGCTCCTGGTCAATTTATTTACGTTTCAATCCCAAGGATCTTCGTCCTGACGAAGATCCTGGAAGAACTATCAGGAAATGTTTTTTAAACTGCTAACTGACTATTTCATGTTCTGTCTGTCTGCCTGTCTGTCTGTCTGCTTGCCTGTCTGTCTCTTCTCCTCCCTATCTCTGTCTCGTCTTCCTCCCTGTCCGCTGCAGAACTATTTGTTAGGGCGGAAGGAGACGTGTGAGATGGCCGACAGGAACAAAGAGGCTCTGTTGGAGGTGAGATGGTGTCGAGTGTGAACAGGGGGCTACATTCCGGAGAAGTTGACGCTGTGAAGCCAAACTAGGCGGGACAGCATTGCTATATTGGTTTTTAGATTTGGCCTAATCCTAGTCTCTGCCTCTAATCCTAGTCTCTGCCTCTAATCCTAGTCTCTGCCTCTAATCCTAGTCTCTGCTTCTAATCCTAGTCTCTGCCTCTGCCAGTTTCATCGTACAGACAGAAAGTTCGCCCAGCTGAACTTTTTCTGTACGGATGGATTTGTCGGCGTCCGATCAGCCAATCAGATCGTCCCTGCGTTTGTTTTGTAGAAACCAGCGGCGAACAGGCAGACGCCGGTCCGACCGCAGCGAAGAGAAACCAGAGGAAGCCTGCTGGAGTGTCGGGACCACAGGCCCGTTTCTGATTTCATTTACACTGCAGAGTCTGTCTCTTCTGTTTCGATCAAGCAGCTCCGTCATGAGCAAAGCTTCCTGTTCTGCCCAGACATGCTCACAAGTCACTTTTTTTACAGTCCAAGTCTCTTTAGAATTCAGTCTTTGCCGTTAAGTTACAAGAAAAGTGTTGTGTATCGTATCTGGGAAGTCAATTGGCTCTGTGTATGACGAGCGACGCTATGGCCCTCTCTGTCATTGGGACAATTCATTCAAGGACAAAGGATTTGGCAAGAAAGTTCCTGAGCAAGAAGACCATGAAGACTTTAGCAACGTGTTTAATTCAATGTCACTATGACTACACCTGTCTATCCTGGTACAGAGGTATAATGTCACTATGACTACACCTGTCTATCCTGGTACAGAGGTATAATGTCACTATGACTACACCTGTCTATCCTGGTACAGTGGTATAATGTCACTATGACTACACCTGTCTATCCTGGTACAGAGGTATAATGTCACTATGACTACACCTGTCTATCCTGGTACAGTGGTATAATGTCACTATGACTACACCTGTCTATCCTGGTACAGAGGTATAATGTCACTATGACTACACCTGTCTATCCTGGTACAGTGGTATAATGTCACTATGACTACACCTGTCTATCCTGGTACAGAGGTATAATGTCACTATGACTACACCTGTCTATCCTGGTACAGTGGTATAATGTCACTATGACTACACCTGTCTATCCTGGTACAGAGGTATAATGTCACTATGACTACACCTGTCTATCCTGGTACAGAGGTATAATGTCACTATGACTACACCTGTCTATCCTGGTACAGTGGTATAATGTCACTATGACTACACCTGTCTATCCTGGTACAGAGGTATAATGTCACTATGACTACACCTGTCTATCCTGGTACAGAGGTATAATGTCACTATGACTACACCTGTCTATCCTGGTACAGAGGTATAATGTCACTATGACTACACCTGTCTATCCTGGTACAGAGGTATAATGTCACTATGACTACACCTGTCCATCCTGGTACAGAGGTATAATGTCACTATGACTACACCTGTCTATCCTGGTACAGAGGTATAATGTCACTATGACTACACCTGTCTATCCTGGTACAGAGGTATAATGTCACTATGACTACACCTGTCTATCCTGGTACAGAGGTATAATGTCACTATGACTACACCTGTATATCCTGGTACAGTGGTATAATGTCACTATGACTACACCTGTCCATCCTGGTACAGAGGTATAATGTCACTATGACTACACCTGTCTATCCTGGTACAGTGGTATAATGTCACTATGACTACACCTGTCTATCCTGGTACAGTGGTATAATGTCACTATGACTACACCTGTCTATCCTGGTACAGAGGTATAATGTCACTATGACTACACCTGTCTATCCTGGTACAGTGGTATAATGTCACTATGACTACACCTGTCCATCCTGGTACAGTGGTATAATGTCACTATGACTACACCTGTCTATCCTGGTACAGTGGTATAATGTCACTATGACTACACCTGTCCATCCTGGTACAGTGGTATAATGTCACTATGACTACACCTGTCTATCCTGGTACAGAGGTATAATGTCACTATGACTACACCTGTCTATCCTGGTACAGTGGTATAATGTCACTATGACTACACCTGTCTATCCTGGTACAGAGGTATAATGTCACTATGACTACACCTGTCTATCCTGGTACAGTGGTATAATGTCACTATGACTACACCTGTCCATCCTGGTACAGAGGTATAATGTCACTAT
>NC_139627.1:59976749-59979249 GCF_964638095.1 Poromitra crassiceps
TTTCCAGCGACGGAGGGTCTGAGTCACAAGTCAAATCTCCGGGTTCTGCCGCCAGGAAGCCTGCGGCAAAATCTGATTGGCCGGGCTGTTACGGAAGTCCGGCACGCCGTCCGTGGTTGGTCAATTCATATGTCTGTCACGCCTCTTTTTTTTGTCTTTGGGGGTGGAACACAAGAGTTGTTTTTCACACGTAGATGTATCGTATCTATTCACCTTATTCTTTGCCCACACATGGACGCTTCCGCATTACGTCATTTTGTAATAGTATTTCCGTTTTGACTTGCCAAAAACTCTGCAGGCAAGATGGCTGCGCACAGTCCGCTCCTAAAGTGACAAAATTACTCCCCCATAAACTA
Source organism: Poromitra crassiceps (assembly GCF_964638095.1). NCBI lineage: Eukaryota > Metazoa > Chordata > Actinopteri > Beryciformes > Melamphaidae > Poromitra > Poromitra crassiceps. The sequence goes on from NC_139627.1 coordinate 59,977,106, forward strand.
ACATATCTTGGCCAATACGTATGTAACATACAAAATAAAACAACCCGTAATATCTTAATTTTATGTAGAATGCAGAGGACATGTAACTGTTTAGTTAAACTTGCATTCCAGGAATATTGTGCTCTTAAAATGACGTTAGTGGAGTGGACGTTAGGTTGCGCACCTATGTTAGGTTGCGTAACCTATGTGCGATTCGAAATAACGCATCCGAGATAGAAACGTTATGAATATAGCCACGTTATAAACAACAAACTAACGCTGGTGATCCGTATGGAATCAGTGTTACTCGAAATGGTTAACGGTTATATCAATTTGGTCATTCAGTGGCATTTTACTGCCATATAATAACATAACTAACTAGTGGCTAATATTATTAGCCACTAGTGGCCTTCGCAACTAGCACTGAACCGGAAGAACAAATACGTTTGCGTTGAACGCGGAAGAGAGAAAAAGTGGGCGTGGTGAATAAGGTGAATAGCTGGCTACTGCGAGACTACGACCCGCCCTACTCTGCCTCTGATAGGGTTGAGCTTGGGCATGCGTAAGAGAGAGTGGCGTCAGCGGAGGACCAAAATGCGAGACTCGTTAGCCAATGAACAGCCAGGAATGGGTCTCGTGCTACTTTTGCATGCTAAAATAAAGCTGATAATGTACAATTTGATTAAAGGGGGGGGGGGGGGGAACTTTCAAAGTACAATACAAACTGTCAGTGCTGCTTAATCCAGGACCTTACTTCCTGGAACTCTTGAGAGTAAAAAACTGGTCCATTGGAGTGAATGGAGATGTCGGAACTCTTCCATATACACGGCTCTGGGCATGAGGAGTGATGAATGGGTTTAGGCATGAGGAGTGATGATTGGTTGCGTTTAGGCATGAGGAGAGATGATTGGTTAAGGTTACGGTAAAATATCAGGGTAAGCCAATCAGAGGCAGAGTAGGGTCGGCCATGCCTTTGCCACAGTGGGATTCATAAATTAGCATCCAGGAACGTTGATTTGAATGGGAATGACTGTTCTATCTGTTCTAGTTCTGTGGGATTGATGGATAGATTTAGTTTCAGTGACATATCTACTTACATTATACACATTATACACATACCTGCTTCAATCTTCAAAATGACATTTACTTTAGTCGTATGGTACTGGTTAGTCTCTCCCCGCACTCAAATATTACTTTGAATCGCTGCGCTCCGCATACTAGATCTGCAGCATGCAGTAACGTAGTGTATCAGCGTAAGAACTCTCATGGGTCTGGTGTTGAGACTAGGTGCTGGTGGACAGTGGCCCTCTGGTCCATTGCAATCAGTAGTAATGACAACAGTTGTAGTAATTGTGTGTGTGTGTGTGTGTGTGTGTGTGTGTGTGTGTGTGTGTGTGTGTATGTGTGTGTGTGTGTGTGTGTGTGTGTGTGTGTGTGTGCGCGCAGCACCCTCAGATCCAGAAGAAGTCCCAGTACATCAAGTACCTCTGCTGCGATGACGTCAGAACCCTCCACCAATGGATCAACAGCATCCGCATCGCCAAGGTAACGCCTCATCCTCTGCCGCCATAGCAACAGACTGTGTGAACCCTCGTTCAGACCCGCTGTGCTGAATAAACACTACGCAGCGCTCGTTGGGTGGACACCATCGACAGTCTAGAAATGTGGACAGAGTCAGCGCGACGTCAGCCATTGGACCAGGGCTTTCCCGGACCCGCTGCTCCGCCTGCTATTGGTCCCTGATCGGCAAGCTGCGCGATCACTGGACTGGCGACCTGTCAATCACGTCCAAAAGATCGTCTTTTCTGTCATCTATGTACAGGGAATAAGAAGAAGACCCACTTTGAGTCCACAGTGTTTGTTGATGTGAAGAATAATGTTCAGATAGAGGGATGCTCTTATTACCCTGCCTCTGTCAGCATGCACCAAAATCACATCCAGTCAATAAGATGGAAAAATGTAATTTTAAAATGGAAAGTGTGTAGGAGCCCTGCCTAACCAATCATCTCACATATTCTGATATTTGTGTCTGTGAAGATATCACATATCACTGATCTCTACAGTGATATGAGCTAGTTAGCAGAGGCAAGATGTCTATCTGCATAAATCTAATTGAACACCAGAGAAAATCTTCAAAACAAATCAAGGTCTGGAAAAAGTACAGT
>NC_139627.1:59984249-60019626 GCF_964638095.1 Poromitra crassiceps
TTGTAATATGGGCTAGCCTATTTGTCAGGGGCGAGATTCAAAAAGGTCAGAAAGAGTATTGTGTAATAAAAACTCAACAAACCATCATACCATTAAAAACTGTATTAACTTAGGACAGATGACCAAGCATCCAGATGTGTGTCAGTCAGTGTGTTGGTGTCATTAACCAGAATCCACCCAAAATACTACTGTAGGCATATGTATGAAATAAAGATAAAAACTAAAGACGTTTTCTCTATAATGTGTCTTCATTTTAGTTTGTTTTGTAAACACACAATACAGTGTCAGTTAGTTTTTGTTTAGTTTTTTTGTAAAGCCTCGTTTTTCTTTTTATTTCAATTAACGACAATGTTTCTTCACACCTACTGTAGTCTTCATGAACGATAATAACCTTGTTCTCCCTGCCTCCTGCCTCCTCCTCCAAGGCGAGCTCTCCCATGAAGAAGTCACCCTCCACCTCCTCCACAAGCTCCACGGGCTCCAACAAGCGAGGGCCTCCCCCAACGCCGCAGAGAGCCTCCTCCGTCCGGTCGGGCGAGGCGCGGGGGGACGAGTGGCCCAACAAGGTGGAGAGCCTGGTCAGCATGTTCGGCCCGCCGCCACAGACCCCCTCCTCCGGCTCCTCGTCGGCGACCGGTTCTCCCTCCAAGGAGTCGGCCGCGCCTCCCGCGCTCCCCAAGCCAGGGAAGCTGAACTTGGCCAACCTCCCGCCCGCGCTGCAGGGGGCGCTGCAGACGACGGGCCAGCACCGCCCGCCGGGCACGGGGGTTGACTTCCACTCGCCCCCTCCCCCGCCTCCCCCCTCGCAGCCGCAGCACCTCGACTCCTCCCCCGACTACTTCCCCCCTCCCCCCAGCGACTTTGAGCTGTTCCCTCCCCCGCCCCACCCGTCCGAGTTCCACCACCCGCCTCGGGTCGCCGTGGTCAACCCCCAGCCCCAGATGCCCGTCTCCTACTCCTCCTCCTCCTGCCCCTCCCCTGTGCCCCCCACCTCCCCCAAAGCGGCGGTGTCGGGCTCCCTGGCGCTGCAGCCCCACTTCCTGGAAGACCTCAACCGCACGCTGAAGAGGAAGTCGGGCGTCGCGCGCCACAGCTCGCTCACCTCCTCGCGCCTCATCTCCTCCTCCAAGATGGAGCCCGTAGCCACCATGGACGACATGGCGCTCCTCCCGCCCCCTCCTCCCGAGCTCCTGCAGCAGCAGCAGGGCGGCCGGCAGTCCCGCACTCTCTCTCGCCACCACACGCACTCCCACTCCGCCAAACACGCCAACATCTCAGGCTATGCAACGCTGCGGCGAGGCCCGCCTCCCGCCCCTCCCAAACGGGACCAAAGCACCAAACTGACCGGTGATTGGTAGGGAGTAGAGACAGATGGGGGGGCAGGGCCTAAGGAATTGAACTGACCAATGAGGTCCCATCGTTCCGACGGAAGAAGAAATTGTCACATGTGTCTGTCTTGTCTTGTCTCTCCTCATGCTAACCCAACCAACCTTGGAATCTGAGCAAAGTAGCAAGCCGTCTTCCCTTCTCCTAATCTCAGATTATCATCGTTCCAATTATCCTCATTATTACTATTATTACCAGTACATGTTTAATCCAATGAAACAAGTAAAAAAATATATATAATGTATATATATATATGTATACAAGCAAGTCAGAAAAACACCTATCAAGCTTTTTCCACAATGTTTGTGCAGCTTTGCATCGAAAAATGGAAATGATAAAACATGAGAGACTTGGCAACAGAGACATTTTTGCTGCAATATAACTGGTACTGCATGGAGCCATGGAAACCAGCGTGGCGTTACCGTAGCAACGGTCTTAGGAGTGAAGGATGAAGGGAAGGAGGGAGGGAGGAAAGGAAGGGAGGAAAGAGGGAGAAGAGAAAGAGGGGGATGATGTGTGGTTAAAATGTATGTTGTGAACTGGGGGAGGGGGAGGGGAGCGGGGCACGATTAGAGGGAGTATTGCCATTTTTTTCAAACGTTTTTTGTGTGTTTTTATATCAAATTATTTAATACCTGAAAGATATTGTTATTATTATATTATTATTTTCAGTTTGTAAGAAGCGTAGTGAGAGAAGAAGCTTGAAAGGACATGGAACTGTATTCTCAAAGCCCGTCAGTGATCTGCTGATCTGGTTGCTAGACTAGCAAAGCAGGCTACAGCCGGCTCCACTAACGGGTTGGATTATTATTTCACCCAATCACATTCCCTGAAAACTAGAGACTCGTGGCTGGTGGAGAATTTGAATTCTAACGGGGGCTGTGCAGGGGGCGTGGCCTAGCTGGCTGCATCAGACTGACTTCCCAGAAGGGGGAGACACTGGTGAGAACGTTATCTGTATCTAGGCATGGGCCGGTTTGAAGGTAAACCACGGTTTGAAAAAGTCACTTTTCCCAACCCACTAATTTCCCGTCATGCTGTTCCGATGGTATCAGCTGTTTTTGGCTGGCAGCTGCGTTAGCCATTAGCTACAGATCACTGGCTGACAGGAGTCTTGAGACATGCACCCAACAGACCAACAGAAACGTTACGCTTGGTTCACACCAGAAGTAGTCTCTTAGAACAGACGAGTTGGCTTCCGCAATTTTCAAATGCTTCCGCCATACCGTCTGTACTTCGTGGGGGAGAATCATGCACCAACCGGAATGGGAAGTAGAAAGGCGGGTTTTCCGCTCATTAGTCCAATCAGAATCGCAGAAAGGCGGGTCTTCCGCTCATTAGTCCAATCAAAATCCAATATGCCGCATTTTTCGTGGACACACGTGTCGTGATTGGTCGGATTCCGTCGAACTTCTTTCCTGTCTGAAGGTTTTTTCCCAACTTCCTTGTGCATGTTCTGGGGGTGTAACGTACAGACTGTATAGCTGCATTCGCCGGATGTAGATGAGACAGTCTGTTTTAAGAGACTACACCAGAAGCATCACGGAAGCAGCGCATCACGGAAGCTTCGAGCAGGAGCCTTGCAGTTCACACCAAGAGGCGCCCTGATTTGCTCCGTGCATTTGTTGTTTTGCCCTGCGCTGGTCACAACTTGTATTGACTTCATGCCGCTCGCGTCACACGTCAAAAATAGACCCGGCGCCGAAGCTCTCGCTGCACGCATCACGAGGCAACGCGCTGCGGCCGGTGTGATCGCTTTTCCCTGTTAACAAGGACGCCCAAATGAAACTGCCTTGGCTTCAGCATTGGATACGCGTCTGGTGTGTTTGGGCTGTCACATCGCATGGGGAACCCGCTGATACTGTGTATGTATGTATGTGTATATATATATATATATATATATATATATATATATATATATATATATATATATATATATAAACATACATATATATATAGTAATTTTACCGAGCACTATTATCCAGATTTTCTTCGACCGTGTCGACTGATTTTCATACAAATGGAAAATCTGTCTTGAGAGATTCACCTCGAGTTGACTAGGAATGACACAGGAAGTGGAATGAGACAGGAAGTGGGGTGGTTTTGCCTTCAGAGTAAAAGCGTAGATTGTGGCACTTTTTGAGAGAAAAACTTGAGAATGATGCTGTCTTGGGCTGTGCAGTGCGACATAAATCGTTAGAGAAGTATAATAGTATAATATAATAGTAATTTCCTAATGTTGCAAATGTTCTATTTGTTATTTAAAAATCAATTTTGTTGAATGTTTGTTTTGTTGTTTTAATAGAGGTGTGCAATACCGTGAAACTGTGGTATTTTTGCCTTCGGTTATCATACGGTCAAAATCTCATAGCAGCCCATGCTTATATAGTCGCTCAATCAGTCAGCCAGCATGTTAGTTAGGGGGCGGGGCCACACTGATCCGTGGTGTCTGTCCGTCTGCGTTCATTTCTCTGTTCACTTCATTCATTTTCAACACAGCTGTCCGTCTGTCTGTGCAGCACTGATGGAGCTACGTATCCAGTAAATTTACATACGTTTTGATGGACAGAAAAGTTAAAGAGGGCTGAACTTTTTCTGGATGGACGTATCGGATGGTCGGATAGTCACCGTCCGTTTAGCCAATCAGAGTTGAGGAGGCGTTCTCAGAGCGGATGTCCGCATCGATATAACGTAATGTTATTTTACCGTTATAAATATCAACAACTAGCCAACAGATATCAAAGCTAGTGGGCTTCGTGGAAACAGGATGACTCGACCTGGCCGACCATTACATCAATCTGGTCATTCAGTGGCGTTTTATTGCCACATAAGTAACGTAGCGCACAGAGCTAACAGCTAGCTAATGCCAGCTTTCTTCTTCTCTCGGTTTATAAGCACCTTGAAGGCTGACACCTTCAAGGTGTTTACCGCCACCTGCTGTACAAGTAGGTTACTTGTACATGCAACGGACATACAGTACATCTATCCGTTTTATAATTCTGTCCATTTTCTGACGGATCAGTGTGGCCACGGCCTAAGACTCAAGTCACTTTGTCAGCCAGCAACATCAAACCAACTTCCACACGTTTGATCAGGACCAGGCTGTTTGACTGAAGGTCATCCATCGTTAGCCAGTTGACTAATCAGTTATTTAGTCAATCAGTCAGTCACATCAGTCCCTCACTCCACTAGTTAGTAACCTGGTCAGTTAGCTAGCTAGTTAGCCATTTTGGTTATTGAGTTCCATCAAACTAGCTTCCCAGATTGGTTAGATTCTGTTTTGGGACAAATAATAAAGGTATCAGTCTGTCAGTTAATTGACTTGATCCAGTGAGTGAGCTAGTTAGCCAGTGATAGCCTGGTAAACCAGCCTGTTAAACCAGCCTGTTAAACCAGCCGGTCACGTGACCTCACATTTCATTTGGTTCTTCTGCGAGACCGTCTGGCCCCAAGCTTTCTCCCAGTGTATCGCAGTGGGCGGAGGTTGGGCGGGTGTACGTGCCTTGACAGACAACTCCTTCAGCCAATCAGCGTTGGCTCCAGTCAAACCCAAATCCACTCGGGAGAACGTCAAAAACATATTTTCCGCCGAGAAACTCCACGGCGATACTCCTGTACTTGTTCAATTGTTGTTATTGAGTCTATTTCTGCAATAACTGCACTTTATGGCTGTTTAAACTAGACGAACATTGACATGACTCCTTGAGGCGGACAGGCAGGGAGGCGGCCATTATTGTTTTGTTAGTGAAATGCTAGTGGCGTTCCTGATTGGGCAACTTGCGCTGTCAATCACAGGCCACTGAGCGCAGTCGCTGATTGGCTCATCCACTTTACAGCTTCTGCTTAACACCCTCCCAGGCCTTGGGGGCAGACCGTCTCGCAGAACCAAATGAAATGTGAGTTCACGTGACGGGCTGGTTTACCAGGCTTACCCAGTGAGTCAGTTAGGCTACAACAGATTAGTTTACCAGACTGCTAAGACTGAATGAATCCAGGCTGTCACTTTGTACGTTCATTAGCCAGTTAGCGTTGTGTCTCGAGACTCTTTAGTTAGATTAAAAATAAATAAATCTAAAGAAAACCAATCTGAATGATTCCAGATCAGTTGGTACTGTAGAGGCTTTCTGAATACATTTCCCGGTCAGAGGTGGTTTATGTGCGGCTGAACCTGGGTCAGTTTTCATCTCCCTGGATGTCGCTGGATTTAAATTAGCTGCATGACAAGTCGCCAGCAGTGCAACACCACCGATGCCAACATTTTCTTTCTCCATTGATTAATGTGCACTCATTTGTGTTGTTAAAAGTACTTTGATTCGTTTGAATTAATATGGTTGTAAATTTGTTCTGATTTGTTTCTAATTCATATTTGTGTCTTTTGTTGTTGGATGGGAGAATTCAACTGTGACACGTACAACTAGTTAGGTAGTTATTTTATTGACACAAAAAGATAAAACATTTGGGTCCAAACAATATACAAAAAAAATCATATACTGTATAGGCCTACAATAAACCCAATAAGTAAAAGAAAATATTATAAGGTAATGTGTCGCCAGGGTCACTGAGATTTAGATTCAGGGCTAATGTCCACCAGCTCCGGAACAGATCCGGTACGGCTGTGAACAGACCTACACTCAGGTAATCTTTCAGACACATGCGGGATCCGACAAAAATACAACAGCTGCGTAATTTTTCCATATCGCATGTATTGTCGATCTATTAACACGGGCGAGAGTCGATCCGGCAGTTTTACCTGATCTGCAACGCAGCCGTAACGCATCTGGTGTACATGAGGGTGTTACAGTGAGTAGGGCTGCAGTGTCTTGCTCAATGACACTTCAACAGGGCTGTGACCTCTGAACTTCCCGTTTCAGTCATCTTGCTGCTTTGCTGTGGAATTGGACAAAAGTCAAGGAACTGTTGTTCAGTCTTGAAAATACATGACTGCACATTTCTGTAGTTGTAAACGGCTCAGTCATCATTTTGTGAGTCTAGAGGAAAAATCGTTATCTTTGTGTGTAGATCTGGGTAAAGGGGTGAAACTATGCAATGGTAAATGGCTGGTGCTAGAATGGATGGGCCGGAGGTACGGCTCTGCATCTGATTGGCTTGGCCTGATATTTGACCCTAACCTTAAGCAATCGTCACTCCTCATGCCTAAACCCAACCTCCTCCTGCCCATCCATTCACATTTACCGACCAGGTCCCAAAGGTCTAGAGAGGCGTCTGAGGCTCCTACTTCATTAAAGATCCATATTCACATTTTCTGCCTCCCAGTTCACACCACTGTGACGGGCAAGATCAGTCGATCCCCGATCGTCAGAGGTTCAGGAGCACAGCACTTAACCTGCTGCCTAGCCTCATTTGAGTGACACATTTGATAACCAATAATTAGAGCACATCAGGTTTCTAGACCGTCGTCTTCCAGATTTCAAATGTGCTGCCATCTAGTGGCGCCAAGTCATTGTGTGGAGGCAACTATGATCAATAATGATCAAACTTAGAAGTTTGCTTGAAACTAGTGAGAGAGTGACGCAGGGCTAAGTAGTCTCCCTGATACTTCACATGAAACGCGACAACAAAAGTCAGTGCTCTGTCTTTCTGAGACATGTTGGGAATCAACTTGGATTGCGTGGCAGCAAGGTTCAAACCCCCCCATCCTGCTGAAGTGTCCTTGAGCAACACACTGAATCTCTGCCAGCTCCAGGCCCTCGGGACCCATTTCACTACACAGGCATCAGTAAAGTCTCACGTGTCCCAACGGTCTGAACAGTCAAACAGTTTAATCTTAAATGTTGCCCGTTAGCTTGGATTTTCTAACCCTGTTCCTTGCAATTCAGCATCAGTGATATTGCAGATTTTGAGTCCATTTTTAGAGAGAGAGAGAGAGAAATTAGATGAATCATAATCAATTTGACAGAATCCAGATTGTCTTTAGGTAGACCTCTATCCTGCCATCTGTTGGACAAATAATGCTCCAACACCGCTAGGTCAAAAAGTCCTCGGGGAACTGTGGAAAAGCGTAAAAGACAGCACAGGTGTTCACCACATAACAATTCAAAGTCTGATTGGATGACAACAAAGCCCCATTTTTCTGCAAACTTTTCTGTCATTGATCCTTTTAAAAACAATGGTTCAGAAGCAGCTCATCCATCAGCTGGTATGTTCACATGGTCACCAATCATCACAGCATCACCTTTACTGCTTCAATTCAAAGCTCGTTTCCGGTAGGATTTGCCCAATTGAATCTCTAAATTAGAATGGTATCATCCAATCTGAATGAGAATTCAATTCATTTTTGGATTTAATCCAATCAAATGACTGAAATCCAGTGACACAAGTTTAGAGAAACTGGAATCTGATGACAGCAGGTTGAATTATAGTTGTTAGTCATTTAGTTTGGCCATGTTACTGCTGGGCGTTTGTTATTTCAATGTTTTCTTGTCCTTTACAAAAGGACCCTCCCCCCTCACTGCTGCCATTTCAGAGACAAGTGTAAACAACTCTGAAATCAGTCTGAAGTTGGTTTTCATTGTGAACAGCATGGAAGTCAAAGCAGTGTGAAGTTGGTTTTCATTGTGAACAGCATACAGTGGAGGTCTGTGTGATGTATGGAGAGCATACAAAGGCAGTTTGAATAGATGCAGAAGACGTATACCCAGTGTCAAGTTGAGGTGAACTCTCCACCGTTTACAGTCAGACCGGCAAAGACCAAGACTCACTATGATCCTGAGACACCTCTTCACTGTGCTGGAAGGTCTGCAGTCCACTCGTCTGTCTGTAGTGTACAGATCCCTGTTCATTAGAATGAACATTTGTGTTGCTTTTCTTTTGCGTATTGCACCAAGATGGATACAAATCTAGAGCAGTGGTTCTCAAATGGGGGTCCAGGGACCCCCAGGGGTCCGTGGCACTTTGCAAGGGGGTCTGCGAAAAGTTTTGAGGAAAATAAAAATAAAAGCTTTTTTTGTGTGTGCGCAAAAGCTTCGAAGTTCAACGGAAATATTTGATGCTTTAAATCTAAACTGGTTCATGGATTACATTCTAATCTAATAAACATATAAATTTAAAACTCAAGCACGTTACCGTGGAAACAATTAAGCTGAGCCCAAAATCAGAATGAGGGGGTCCGCGGTATATTTTCTATCTTGTAAGGGGTCCTTGGCTGAAAAACATTTGAGAACCTCTGATCTAGAGCGTGTGTGTGCGTGCGTGTGTGCGTGCTGACTAGACTTACAGAAGGTGGTCGGGTGTGAACGGTGCATAATGAAGGTCAAACTCTGTAACTGATTGGTTCATTAAAGGAGGCAGGTTCAACAGCCAACCTGCTCGCTTTCTATTGGTCATGTCATCTGTCTTTCATTCTGTTTCTGGCACTTTATTCAGCAGCAGTACGATATGCAGAGAAATATGACAAATATATTCCAGATTAAAGATGCAACAGTATTGTAGTATATTAATAAATAAATAAAATAATATAGGTAAGGTTTGTTCAATTGTATTACTTTAAGACCCCCTAACTTCATTTTTTTAAACTCTACTTTGAATACTAATTTGTATCTGATATGTTTTTCCACACAAAAAAGTTAAATGATCTTGTTAAAATCCTTAAAGGCCCATTCCGTCAATTGTCACTGTTACTGACGCCGGTGGCCGTTAGAGTAACTGCAGGCAGCGTGTGAACGAGCTGCCGCGCGGGCACCACCATACTCGCACGCGCACAAGCAGTTGCCTGGCAACAGCAGAGGTATTGGTTGCTTTGTAACGTTAACTCATAAAAGTCACTTGAAAACGGCAACCTGGACAATTTATCGGTCAGATCAGCCTCGAGATGCCCAGGAAGGATTCTGGATGAATTATCGGACGTTATTGTGGCATGTTTGGCCGTGTTTTGGCTTACATTGGCTGCGGGGAAATGGATAGGATATTCACGTTACCGTGAGCCAGGAACTACCCTGCTTCCCCTGTATGTACGGTAATGCCTGGAGTTGACCAAACTGAACAATCAAACAATGTTTCATAAGCATAACCGTAACGTTAGGCATATTTACGACTGTTACATTCATTATCCACACAAGAAGGTAACGTTATTAGTGGAGCTCGGTGGTGATTTCTATAAATATAGCTAAATCTATTAGTTAGCCGCGTATAGCATCAAGCTAACGTTATGGTTATAATAGGCAGACTCCCCACCGCAGCTAACTGCAGTCAAACAATAATGTTCCATGACCATAAGCATAACGGTAGTAATGTTAGGGTTGCATTACTTCACACAAGACGGTAATGTTAGCAGAGTTTCTGACCATAAAAATCTTGAATCTTGAAAATCCATTAGCAAGTAGCTAACGTTATCTGGTCAAAACCACATTACACAGTAGCTACAAGCAGCAAGTTCCCTTCATGAACCGAAAACACAGTCCTGACTCTAGTTTCCCCCCGATGTCGGTCACATTGCTGCTGTCTGGCCAGACGGGCTTCATTAGATAAATATTTATTTATTTATTTAGTGTGGACTTTTTCTGGAGTCTGTTGTTGTTTCCTTTTGCTAGCAGCTAGCGACGAACGTAACGTTAGCCATTTCCTGTTAGCCGCCTTCTTCGTTGGTATTGGTATTTACGCCGGAGCCATGAGGACAAGAGGCAGGCTCGTGAACGCGCAGACGTCACATCCTCTAGCTGTGGCGGGAAATGCTCACCCCTTCGAAAATGCGGTATTTCCATGTATCTTCTGAACGGCTGGTCGGAGAGAAACGCCCCTGGTCGCGATTTTTAAGTTACGTCAAGGCGCATTCACTCATTGTCAATAAAAAACATTTTGTGCACATTTATTTCTCGCCAGAACCGACGGAATGGGCCTTTAACTAAAATGACATTACTCTTCAAGTTTCCAAATGACACTTGTGTAAATTGAATATTGGACAGGGATTGGCTTCCAAACTATTTGTGATGTAAAAAATCAGGCTAGTAGGCCCCGCCCCCTGAAAATTGGATCTTCAGTGAGCACAGAAGAACTTTACACTTTCAGCAGCCGAATGTGGATACAGCCTTCTAGTGTCAATCTCTACTCCAACTGTAGAAACAAGAAGAAAAACAGATTTTGACTTTAGGGGGTCTTTAACTAAAGCATTGTTGAACTATTATACAGTAGTAAAATATGAATAGAATAAATTGTTCATGATATTTGGATCAATAATAACGGTAGTAGGGCTCATTGACATGTTAGCATTAAAATGAGATAACAGTCGAGATTAGTAGAGCTTTGCAGATGGATCTCTCTCTCTCTCTCTGGCGGTGGAGAGACATCAGTGTTGAATGGAGGCTGGTCAGTATCTGGGGCTCTGGTCCACACAGGAAGCAGGATGACGACAGAGAAAGGCAGGGAAGAAGAAAAATGTCATGAAGAAGACGGCATTATCTGATTTAAACTAAGTGGAATTGGTCTTTATCACGCACGTTCGTATGTGTGTGTGTGTGTACCAGGACGTTGATCCACTGGGATCCAGTGTAGAGGAACAGAGCCTGTCTGTCTCTCCTCAGCACCATTGCATTCTTCCATCGCAGCCGCCGCATCTGTCTCTCTCCGTCTGCAATATAGATCTGCTGACGGACGGAGAGAGAGAGAGGTAGAGAGAGAGAGGTAGAGAGACAGGTAGACAGAGAGAGAGGTAGAGAGACAGGTAGACAGAGGGAGAGGTAGAGAGACAGGTAGACAGAGGGAGAGGTAGAGAGACAGGTAGACAGAGAGAGAGGTAGAGAGACAGGTAGACAGAGAGAGAGGGAGACAGGTAGACAGGGAGAGGTAGAGAGAGACAGGTAGACAGAGAGAGAGGGAGACAGGTAGACAGAGGGAGAGGTAGAGAGACAGGTAGACAGAGGGAGAGGTGGAGAGACAGGTAGACAGAGGGAGAGGTAGAGAGACAGGTAGACAGAGGGAGAGGTGGAGAGACAGGTAGACAGAGGGAGAGGTAGAGAGACAGGTAGACAGAGGGAGAGGTAGAGAGAGTGAGACAGGTAGAGAGAGGGAGATATTGTCCATTAATGACTGATTATGGACACCTCGTTGGGCATTAACCCTTCCTTATTTTGACTTTAGATTAGCCAATCTTAATTGGGTCTCAAACTTTTTCCTGATTTCTGAATCCAAGTACCCCCTTTACCCGACTACATTTGCTTAGAAAACGGCAAGAGAAATTATAGCATATGATGCAATCAATGAATGATAACCACCTTTTGAAGAATAACATTACAAAATAAGAAATAGAGTGAAAGAGTTGCAATTAGATGCAAACTTTCCTATCAAAACAAAATTCTAACTTAACACATTAAGTGCCAGAGACGACCTAACTCGTCTTACATAATCCAGCGCTTAAGTGCCAAGGACGAGCTAACTCGTCTTACATAAACATTTTTTTTTTTTTGACGGTGGTACATCAATCAACAACTTTTACATCTTCGAGATCACTATTGGAGCAAGATAATGTGTATAATCTATTTTACCGACCCACTAAGTGTTGACAGTGCTCCCCCAGACGACCGAAATCAAAGAAAAAACTGCCGCGGGACCAAGCCGTTCAAGGAAATGCCGTGGCGATTTCACAGTAATCCATTCAAGACTTGTCTTGCCTGAGAGCGGCCGCGCACCGGCAGCAGCACACAGAGAGCGGAGAGCGATTTGCAAAATAGATCATAGGTGAAACACACTTTGAAACACCTCAGAAAGGCCAGAATCAACATCTGCCCATCGCCCACGCATTCCCCGGCCCATCTTGACTCGCACAAGGAGCGTCTGCACGCAGGCAAGCAGGCAGGCAGGCACACAGGCAGGCAGCAGCAAAAGCGCTTCTGACACGCCCGCTGTACAGCCAGGAGGACACAAGACACACGGAGGGAGGAGTTTGAATGAGAGGGGTGTTTCCTGTTGTTATGGAGGAAATTACTGTTCAAAACTATTGTTTAGAATGTCTGACGGTCTTACTGATGCCAAAAATGAATGGTTAAAGTGACTGTTTCACAAAAAGCCATTTATCTCTGAATAAATTTCCAGACGCTGAAACCATGCTGTACTCAACGGCTAATATCTACATAACTACTAACTCTGCAAACTAACTCTTTTAGACAGAGAAAGCACACATTCTATTAGTTATTTTTAGATGATTGGTGTTCATGAATTCTTAACAGAAAAGAATCCTCGTCTGTTTCTAAAATGAGCCAGAATCGTCAAAAACACCCCTGGCACAACTTACCTACAGGAATGAAAACATGGCTGGCATTCAATGTGTTAACAAGACAAAAATATCCAAAACCTGAAAAGCCTCCAAAATCGACATTCTTAGAGAGTGAGACTCATGGATTCAAATCAGCTCTAGTGTGGTGATACGGTATGATGAGAGAGTGATACGGTATGATGACAGAGTGATACGGTATGATGACAGAGTGATACGGTATGATGACAGAGAGTGATACGGTATGATGACAGAGAGTGATACGGTATGATGACAGAGAGTGATACGGTATGATGACAGAGAGTAGAGTGATACGGTATGATGACAGAGAGTGATACAGTATGATGACAGAGAGTGATACGGTATGATGACAGAGAGTGATACGGTATGATGACAGAGAGTGATACGGTGTGATGACAGAGACTGATACGGTATAATGACAGAGAGTCATACGGTATGATGACAGAGAGTGATACGGTATGATGACAGAGAGTGATACGGTATGATGACAGAGAGTGATACGGTATGACAGAGAGTGATACGGTATGATGACAGAGAGTGATACGGTATGATGACAGAGAGTGATACGGTATGATGACAGAGAGTGATACGGTATGATGACAGAGAGTGATACGGTATGATGACAGAGAGTCATACGGTATGATGACAGACTGATACGGTATGATGACAGAGAGTGATACGGTATGATGACAGAGAGTGATACGGTATGATGACAGAGAGTAGAGTGATACGGTATGATGCCAGAGAGTGATACGGTATGATGACAGACTGATACGGTATGATGACAGAGAGTAGAGTGATACGGTATGACAGAGAGTGATACGGTATGATGACAGAGAGTGATACGGTATGATGACAGAGAGTGATACGGTATGATGACAGAGAGTCATACGGTATGATGACAGACTGATACGGTATGATGACAGAGAGTGATACGATATGATGACAGAGTGATACGGTATGATGACAGAGAGTAGAGTGATACGGTATGATGCCAGAGAGTGATACGGTATGATGACAGACTGATACGGTATGATGACAGAGAGTAGAGTGATACGGTATGATGACAGAGAGTGATACGGTATGATGACAGAGAGTGATACGGTATGATGACAGAGAGTGATACGGTATGATGCCAGAGAGTGATATGGTATGATGACAGAGAGTGATACGGTATGATGACAGAGAGTGATACGGTATGATGCCAGAGAGTGATATGGTATGATGACAGAGAGTGATACGGTATGATGACAGAGAGTGATACGGTATGATGACAGAGACTCTGCAGATGGAGGTGCACAATGACTGGCTCTGTTATTGTGTAGGCGTGTTCTTTGGCAGCGCTGCTAGATTCAGTCCAAAGATCTTCTCTGTTAGGATGATGTCATCATTTCTACTGTGATGTCATAGTTCACTCTCTGATGATGTCATAACACAAGGTGATGTCATATTCGGGACCTATAAAGGTTCGGTTCTGCAGGTCCTCTGGAGTTGTTCATAGACTAAACTAATCTCGCCACAACACTCTGCAACCGTTCCCAACTTCGAACCTTGCAGACCCAGCTATCAAGTTCCACAGCGTTCCTACTCATCGAGACTTCAGTTTACCAAGTGTGTCTTGGCCATCAACTATCCGCGCATAAATCCACCATGCCTCACACCAAGCCTGACAGTATGAACAACTCAGAAATGGATTTAGCGGGTACATTCCCCCCAATCAAGGAGGAAGCTCCCGAGAGGCCAGTTTCCCAGCCGGCCGCTTCAGCTGACCCACCAGGCGGTCAGCTGTATGTCCCTACTCATACGGTCACGTTCGGAGCCTTGGACACAATCATGCAGAGACTTTCAACAACACTTCAGCGCCAGATGAGTGCCCAGCAGAAAGAAGCAATCCAGGCCCTGGCCTCCGAAACCGCTGATCGGCACGCCCTCTTGATGAGCCGGCTAGATCATCCCGGCAGGCTAAACCCCCAGGGTGTCACCCTGCAGCCTTCTGCCCCCCCTGCCCCAGCTTCTGAGCGATCAGTCGCCCCAACCCAAACACTGGAGGTTTCCAGTGCAGCCATACCTCTTGCTCCCACTATGCCTGCTTCGCAGCAGCTGATTGAGCCACAGCACATACCCCTGCTAGGTGCTGCTGAGTATGGAGACCATTTCAAGGAGAGGCTCACAGGGTTCCTGCGGGCCGAAGGCATGACGGTGGATGACCTCCGAAGGTCATTCCCTACTGCCCCTGTACCTCCTATTCCTTCTGCCACGGCATCTGTTGTCCCGGGAGTTTCCAGGGCGGCCATGCTCCCTGCTGCCCTCATGCCTGAACCCCACATTCCCTCACCCACTAAGTATTCTGGGGACCCCAATTCTTGCCGCCAGTTCCTAACCCAGTGCCAGTTGGCGTTTAGCGCTCAACCTATACGATATGCCACTGAAGGGGCGAAGATAGCGTTCCTGGCCAACCTGTTGGAGGGCCCTCCGCTCAGGTTGTTTAATGCTCTCTTCGAGCAAGGCTCCCCGCTTGCCTTGTCTTTTGCTGCTTGCTCTGGCGAACTCCGGAGAGTTTACGATCTCCCAATGCAAGGCCAGCAGGCCGGTCAGCGCCTTATGAGGCTCCGTCAGGGAGGACTTTCAGTCCGTGAGTTTGTCAGCCAGTTTCGTAGCTTGGCAGTAGAGTCAGGTTGGAATGATAGCGCCCTGGCCACGGCTTTTCAAAATGGGTTGAACAGTGAGGTTGGGAGGGAGATGGCTCTCCGGGGTGGGTCACTTCCCTTGGACGGGGCGATAGATTTGGCAATCGGAATTGCGGACCAAATCTCTCTGTGGCGAGCCAGCGCTCCATCTCAGTTTCCAGGTCCAGAGACTCCCGGGTTGCTGGGAGCTGTGGAGGGGCTGTTCAGGGCACTACAGGTTCAGCCTCGGCCGGACCAAGCGATGCAACGGTGTCTCGCGAGGACGCCCACCCACACCGCAGATATCGTACCTAGTCCTGCCCCCTCCGCTACCGCGGCCTTTGCTGCTGCCCTGCCCCTCGGCTGGGCAGGGACCACGTCACCCCAGAGGAGAGACAGCGCCGTATCCGCGACGACCTCTGCCGTTATTGTGCCTCGCCGGACCATAAGATCGACGACTGCCCCAGCTGCCCGAGGGGACGCAAAGCACCAAAAGATTAGGCTCAGTAGCCATAGGGCAGATGCTACTGAGCCAGACCGACTGCGCCTCTCTGCCCGTATCGTCGTTTGATTGCACCCTCTTGTGGCGGGGTCAGCCCCTTGCCCTCCCGGCCTTCGTCGACTCGGGGGCGGAGGGGTGCTTCTTGGACCGCGGTGTTGTTGCTCGACTGGACGTGGGAACCGTCCCACTTTCCCCTGCCCTTGAGGCCGTAACCCTCGGGAGCCAGCGCTTCGCCCATATTAATGAGAAAACCATGCCAGTTGACCTTCGCTTTTCTGGGAACCATCGGGAAACGATTCACTTCCACGTGACCGACTGTCCCAATACTCCCGTGGTCCTCGGCCGCCCCTGGTTAGACCTGCACAAGCCCTTCCTCCACTGGTCCCCTGGCAAGGGGACCAGTGGCAATAGTGGTTTCGTGGAGCCCCTATTGCCATGCAAATTGCCTGGTCGCCGCGCTCACTCCGGCTTCCCCTGCACCGGTGTCGGCTGCGGTCCCTCCGGATCTGTCGTCCGTCCCCATGGTTTACCATGATTTGGCCCCGGTGTTCGGGAAGGAGCATACCCTGTCCCTCCCACCCCACCGACCTTTTGATTGCGCTGTTGACCTTAAGGCCGGGGCAACCTTTCCCCGGAGCCGGCTGTACAACCTCTCCCGCCCTGAGGCCCAACCTGTGGGCCTTCCCCTCGCCGAGTCTGAACCCGAACCCCAGCAGCAGCCAATTCCAGTTCTTGACCCACACGTGGGTGCCCTACCCAAACTACAGGTCGGGAGGGTAGGCCTCGCTGAGTCGGAGCCCGGCCCCCAGCAGCAGTCTAAATGCAGGTCTAAGCGTCGACGTTCGGGCCCTGCTCAACCCCGGCACTGTTATCGGGCCTTGGAGGAATTCGGTTCTCCTGCCGGCCTTTTGCCATCCCCCGGGGGAGAGCCCCCCGTGTCACACCAAGCCTGACATTCTCCTTGCCTTGGAGGATGGCCTTTTCTGTTGACGTGTCCGCATGGCCCTTGTAGTAGTCACTGAAGTATGTGAATGTACTGACAATCAGAATCACCAGGAACAGTGTCAGGACAATCCAGAGAGGGTGGTCACTCCAGGAAATCTTGGGGCAGAACCGGTCAAGGAGAACCAGTACTTCCTCCATTTTACTGGTGGTCTTCATCTTCTTTTCCCCGCTCTCTCCATGCTGAGTTTCTGATTTAGGCAATTTCTCCTCGTCTTTCTTCACTTCCCTGGCTGATCTCCTCCCTGATCTCCACCCTGAACTCCTTGAGGTTGACAGAAGGCTTGGCTGGTGCAGATGGCTCACCTTCCTGCTCTGACACATTGTGTTGTTGGTTGTGCAGCCTCTGTGGAAGCATTGCCTTTCATATCACTCGCTTCACACAGGACAGGAAGAGCAGGAGGCCCGGCTGACCCGGGGTGACAAAGAAGGACAAAGAAGGACAAAGAAGGGGAGGTTGGCATTTTCACTGTCGCCATCTTGGTTATTTGGAGGCAGAAGTGACGTGAATTTGGACAAGAAGAGCCGTAGCGCGGCTGTTCATGATCGGTGAGCTGCGCGATCACTGGACAGGTGACCTGTCAATCACGCCCCAAAACAGTCTGCTTTATTGTCTATTTTACTCTAAATGGGACCATAATTGACAACATGAACATTGTGTGTGTGTGTGTGTGTGTGTGTGTGTGCGTGTGCGTGTGCATGTGCGTGTGCGTGTGCGTGTGCGAGTGTGTGTGTGTGTGGACTGAGACAGAGCCTGGCAGCAGAACATGAAGGTGAAGCTGACTGACCGTCTGGACCTGCTGACGCTCCGGGGGTCCACCCTGAGGACAGTCACACCTGACTGGGGGCCCCAGGCTCCCTGGCTCCCCCTGCAGGCCGGGGAGGATGTACACTAACACACACAATACACACACAATAATAACAATTAATAATTATATCTTATATAAATCTTAGAAATTACCCATTAAAATCCACCTACAGTATACACATTTTCTCGTTTGTTTTTTGTTTTGTTTTGTTTGTTTGTTTTTTGTAGCTGTGTTTTGAAAGTAATAATAATCAATGATCAATATATTAGTGGCAGTAGTAGTAGGCTAGTATATTAAATCTTAAGGGCAGTTTATACATGGTCGCCACGACTATAATCGATGGACATCGATGAATAGTCGGTGGCGACCATGTATAAACTGCCCTTTAAGTTAAGCGATACTACTGACATAAGGAAGCCCTGACAGGCAAATGAGCGGAGGAGGGAATCTGGTGATCCATTTTCTAAGTCTGATCTAAATGATCTAAATTGTGTTTCTGATTTAAAGTGATAATATGGAAGATTTCAGTTTTGTTCTCTTGGGTGACACCTATTGGCCACCTAAGTGGTAATAGCAGGTGAGATCCAAACAGTGTTATTATGTGACATTACTCAGTTTGTTCGGCCATAGTGACCACCCGTAATGCTAGCAGAGAACAGAAAAAAGTTGTCAGGAACCTATGTAACCTACAGAGTGAGTCTATTGTGTTAGCTCTGCCCACCCTGTGAACCTACAGTAACCTACAGAGTGAGTCTATTGTGTTAGCTCCGCCCACCCTGTGTCACCACAGACTACAGTAACCTACAGAGTGAGTCTATTGTGTTAGCTCCGCCCACCCTGTGTCACCACAGACTACAGTAACCTACAGAGTGAGTATTGTGTTAGCTCCGCCCACCCTGTGTCACCACAGACTACAGTAACCTACAGAGTGAGTCTATTGTGTTAGCTCCGCCCACCCTGTGTCACCACAGACTACAGTAACCTACAGAGTGAGTCTATTGTGTTAGCTCCGCCCACCCTGTGTCACCACAGACTACAGTAACCTACAGAGTGAGTCTATTGTGTTAGCTCCGCCCACCCTGTGTCACCACAGACTACAGTAACCTACAGAGTGAGTCTGTTAGCTCCGCCCACCCTGTGTCACCACCAGTGTTGGGCAAGTTACTTTCAAAATGTAATATACTACATATTACTAGTTACTTTCATTTGAAAGTAATAAGTTACTTTACAATATTACTTTCTGTGTAGAGTAACTCGTTACTTATTACACTACCTTTGCATTACTTTTACCAAAACAACAGCAGCAGCAGAATAACATAGCCGCCCCGGAACCACCCCGAAAAATAATTTCAACCGCCTTGAAGTCAGTGTAAACAATCCAAAATTCTAAATGTTATTATTTTCCTTTGTTATTGTCATCTATAGTGGTTATTTGCATAAAAACACACCGTTTGATTAGGAAATTATTGTATCTTTTTTAAATATGTGCTTTGATTTAATAAAATGTAACTCAATTTGTAACTTGAGTTACTTGACAAAGTAACTGGTATAATATTACTTAAATCCTATAAGTAATAAGTTATATTACTGAGTTACTGCTAAAAGTAATATATTACATGTAATATGTTACTTTTGTAATGAGTTACCCCCAACACTGGTCACCACAGACTACAGTAACCTACAGAGTGAGTCTATTGTGTTAGCTCCGCCCACCCTGTGTCACCACAGACTACAGTAACCTACAGAGTGAGTCTATTGTGTTAGCTCCGCCCACCCTGTGTCACCACAGACTACAGTAACCTACAGAGTGAATCTATTGTGTTAGCTCCGCCCACCCTGTGTCACCACAGACTACAGTAACCTACAGAGTGAGTCTATTGTGTTAGCTCCGCCCACCCTGTGTCACCACAGACTACAGTAACCTACAGAGTGAGTCTGTTAGCTCCGCCCACCCTGTGTCACCACAGACTACAGTAACCTACAGAGTGAGTCTGTTAGCTCCGCCCACCCTGTGTCACCACAGACTACAGTAACCTACAGAGTGAGTCTATTGTGTTAGCTCCGCCCACCCTGTGTCACCACAGACTACAGTAACCTACAGAGTGAGTCTATTGTGTTAGCTCCGCCCACCCTGTGTCACCACAGACTACAGTAACCTACAGAGTGAATCTATTGTGTTAGCTCCGCCCACCCTGTGTCACCACAGACTACAGTAACCTACAGAGTGAGTCTATTGTGTTAGCTCCGCCCACCCTGTGTCACCACAGACTACAGTAACCTACAGAGTGAGTATTGTGTTAGCTCCGCCCACACTGTGTCCCACATACACTAAGTTCATAAATGCTGCAATACTGAAAATGCAAAGGCTTCCATCAATGGGCCATAGGCTCAATCACCATTGTGTTAAGCAACACAAGGTAGCCTACATATTGTGTTAGTAAGTTACATAAACACAAGGTAGCCTACATATTGTGTTAGTAAGTTACGTAAACACAAGGTAGCCTACATATTGTGGTAGTAAGTTACGTAAACACAAGGTAGCCTACATATTGTGTTAGTAAGTTACGTAAACACAAGGTAGCCAACATATTGTGTTAGTAAGTTACGTAAACACAAGGTAGCCTAACACAAGGTAGCCTACATATTGTGTTAGTAAGTTACGTAAACACAAGGTAGCCTACATATTGTGTTAGTAAGTCACGTAAACACAAGGTAGCCTACATATTGTGTCAGTAAGTTATGTAAACACAAGGTAGCCTACATATTGTGTTACTAAGTTACGTAAACACAAGGTAGCCTACATATTGTGTTAGTAAGTTACGTAAACACAAGGTAGCCTACATATTGTGTTAGTAAGTTACGTAAACACAAGGTAGCCTACATATTGTGTTAGTAAGTTACGTAAACACAAGGTAGCCTACATATTGTGTTAGTAAGTTACGTAAACACAAGGTAGCCTACATATTGTGTTAGTAAGTTACGTAAACACAAGGTAGCCTACATATTGTGTTAGTAAGTTACGTAAACACAAGGTAGCCTAGATATTGTGTTAGTAAGTTAGGTAAACACAAGGTAGCCTACATATTGTGTTAGTAAGTTATGTAAACACAAGGTAGCCTACATATTGTGTTAGTAAGTTAGGTAAACACAAGGTAGCCTACATATTGTGTTAGTAAGTTATGTAAACACAAGGTAGCCTACATATTGTGTTAGTAAGTTACGTAAACACAAGGTAGCCTACATATTGTGTTAGTAAGTTATGTAAACACAAGGTAGCCTACATATTGTGTTAGTAAGTTACATAAACAAAAGGTAGCCTACATATTGTGTTAGTAAGTTATGTAAACACAAGGTAGCCTACATATTGTGTTAGTAAGTTACATAAACAAAAGGTAGCCTACATATTGTGTTAGTAAGTTACATGCACTCTAAACACAAGGTAGCCTACATATTGTGTTAGTAAGTTACATGCACTCTAAACACAAGGTAACCTAGCTACATATTGTGTTAGTAAGTTACATAAAACCTTGTTAGCCACTAAATGTTAGTCGTCCTAACACATCTGCTTGTCTGATGCAGACTCACCATGCCCAGGTAGACCGGCCTCTCCGGTCACACCCTGCAGTCCCACTGACCCGGGATAACCAGGCCTCCCCGCAGAGCCCCGAGATCCTTTCAGCCCCTACCAGTTCAAGGGTTAGGGTCAGGGTCAGGGTCAGGGTCAGGGTCACCTGAAAGCCCTCTCTTTGTACATGTACATCAGGCTTGGGGAGTAAGGATAACATGTAACGGGCAGAGATGGGCAGTATTTTAAATACATGTATTTCAAATACATTTGTGTATTTTGTAATTTGTATTTGGCTGGACCGAGAAAAATAAGATGTAATTTGTTTCAAGATACTTTCAGACCTTGTATTTTGTGTATTTTAAATACATAAAATACTTTTTTCTTTAATTTTATGTCATTTTATTCTCAAATTGACACATTCTTACCATAGAGAGCCGCAGGGATGACGTATTTTTGTAGTCAGAACGCGGAAGTCCCGGACTTCCTGGTTCTTCACTGTTTCTGTCTATGGGATTTTTGAATGGGTTTTTGCCGCGATGCTTCAAATACGGTCTCTGGGCAACGCAAGATTAATCAAACGCGAACCAGAGTTCAGTCGGATAATCTTCACACATGAGGACCACTTTCATGAGTTTTGTAGCGTAAATGCGAGCTCTAGAAGTAAAAAGCTCGAGCTAAGCTAATCCAGAACTACACACTGTCGCATATGCTTCCACGTCACGTCAGCACTCAACCTGGACTGTTGTTGATGTGTCCACTGATTAGCCCGGGCTGAACGGGGCTGAACCAGGTGAGGGAAAGAGAATTTCCGTGTTCGTCCTTTGAAGTGGTGACGTTATTGACGTATATATCCCCATCGACTCAACAGTGTAGTCTCATTTAGCCGTTTGCTAGCTAGCCGCTCTTTTAACGGCACGTAAAAGCTTCAAAACTCATAAAAGTGGTCCTCGTATGTGAAGATGATATTACTAAACACTGGTTCGCGTTTGATTAAGCCAGCGTTGCCCAGAGAGATTATTAGAAGCATCGCGTCAAAAACCCATTCAAAACTCCCATAGGCGAAAACAGTGAAGAACCAGGACTGTTAGCATCCATGATTTCCAGACTCGTTCCTGTGGTTCTCTATTCACACAGGTTTAAACTGTGGAGATTTTTTTTTTTGACATGTCACTTCTTCTCTACCTTTGATTGGCTTACCCTCAGAACAAACTCAACCACAAATCAGACGCAGAGTAGGGTGGGTCTTGAGTCAGACTTCACATCACTTCTACGTCTAGTATGAAGCCTTGTATTGGTGGAAATTCCCCCAGAGATAAATTACTAATATAAATTGATGATTAGATATTGCATGCACTGGCCTATCTGCAAATGAAACGGTTTACTGCATATTCAAACCAGTGTATCATATTAGAAAGACACAACTAATTATCTTAAAATTGGAAAAGTGTGAGGCAGTGTGTGTGGCAGCAGTGTGGGTCATGATTGTGATGTCATCAGTGATGTCACTCGACCAATTGTGATGTCATCAGTGATGTCACTCGAGCAACTGATTGCCCAACTGTGATGTCACTCAGGCAGTTGTGATGTCACTCAGGCAGTTGTGATGTCATCAGTGATGTCACTCGAGCAACTCTGATGTAGTATGAGCCGATGTACTACATCTGTCTGTCAGTCATGATTTTGGGAGCCCGTGGAGCCGGCGATTTCCATAACTGCAGCCATGGCACATCTCCAGGGATACTGTAATGATGTCATATATCTAGGGAATTGATTCATTGACTAATTGTTGCAGCTCTTTATCAGTTTTTATAAAATGTATTTTTATGTATTTTCAAAATACAAAATACGTATTTGTATCTCAAATACATTTTTCAGACCAGTATTTTGTATTTGTATTGTGATCAATCTTTTGAGCAAGTATTTGTAATTTGTATCAAAATACTTTATGATGTATTTTCGCCCATCTCTGGTAACGGGAACATGTGATCAGATGATCAGAAAATGGAGACATGCTACAACGTCAGCCTGGATTTGGAACATGGCCGACGGCAACTAGACCTATAGGTTATATACTCGAACGTCAGCTTGACGAGAGGTGGGAGGGGAGTCCCCAGCAAAATGAGTCAATTGTGTGATGATTTCAATGACTAGAAGTTAGTCCAAGGAGACAACGTAGTTCATATACTTGGTCACAGGTTTCACTCAGTTCACGCTGTTCACGTCAGCTGCGTCCAGTCACATTTTCGGGGAGCTGAACGGCGCCAGGCGCAGCCTTCGGCGCATATGGCGAGCCCTTTGACGTTGTAGCATATTTTCCGCTTCACAGTTACAGATTTTAAAAAAAAAGTACCAACATTACTGTTAGATTGAGTCAAAACATTTTGGATTACTAGCAGGATTACTGTAGCCGACAATTTGCCAGAGCAGAACAGTCAGTGAGCAGCACAGGGCTGTTCAAGTGTCAATCATAATGATGCCGCTTCGCTGGCCCGGCCACTAATAATACAGGCAAATACAATAAGTGGCCCTGCTGCTTCGCTGGCCCGGCCACTAATTACAATTCAAAGAGGTCCAGTTACAGAAAATGTACTCGAGCAAAGGTCTGGAGCATTGCAACTTCTATGGCATCTATTGCAAAATGAGTAGAGCAAATGTAAACTAAATGTAGACAAAAGTAAATGGGCTGCAACTCCAGAAGTAACTGCTGTTCTCCTTTTTAAACACCCCCCAAAGTCATGCTTTAAGATGTACTGTATATACAATACTCTACTTTGAATAATAAGTTGTGTCTGATCTGATGGCTTCTCACAAAAAAGTTAAATTTTCTTGTTAAAATCTTTACAGCCCAGACAAGCTGGAAACCATTTGGCAATGCAGCTCTGTACTCCCCCTGACAGACAATCTGTCTCCCGTTGTGAAACAATTTCTCTGAAACTCGTGGTTATCAAACAGATGAGGCTACTGCAGGTGGCGCTAGAGAGAGGAAAGAAAGAGGATGTGCAGCAAATAACTGAAAGGTATAGAGAGGCAAAGTGAAACGTCATTTCCTGCTTTCTCCCTGTACCAGCCGCTGAAAAAATATGAATGGCGGTGAATGGAGAATAAGGTTACTTTGCTGATCCCGTTTGAATTGTGCCACGGGGTGCCAACGTTAATTTTGTCGATTTAAAACATAACTTTGCATGTCAAGAAAGTTGCAGTTTGTCGCCAAACTGTTGCACTATAAGTTATAAATCAGAAAGACTACATAAACTGTCGCCTAAGTGACGTCACTTTCTCTACCGGCAAAGCTGAAGACCGGTGACATGCCACGAGCTTCCACGATCAAAAAAGTAATGTTATTCTCCGTTCACCGCCAATGCTGGATTAACCATAGGGCAACCGGGGCAGGTGCCCTGGGGCCCTCGGGGTGAAGGGGCCTTCCAAAAAAAAAAAATAATAATAATAATAATTTGGTCGGGCTCATGTTGGGCTCCACAGAACTATGACACAAATCTAAGACCAATCAGGACAAAATAAAATGTGTTTCCAAGAAGATTAAGTCTGATGATTTAGTGTCATTGGATGCCTGTGGGCAAGTGGTGACCAGGGGCGCAGGAAGTGGGGGTGCTTGTGGTGCTGCGGCACCCTCTGCTGTTTTGTATTGGAAATGTAATGTCAATTATTTTTTCATCATTGTAAAGCCACAGCACAGTGAAGAGGATATTAATGTGAAGATTAGCCTCTTCCTTTTGCTCTCAGAGTGCATCAGATTCATGCATTTTACTTTAAAATGTACAAAATTTCTTTGTCTTTGTCCCTACGAACCCCCCGGTCAGACTAATATTTGTATCCTGCTGGTGCTACCTGTTTGCAAAGCCTAGAATCGCCTATGAGTGAGTGAGAAACTGAATCTCAGAAACTGAATAATGACATAATAACAGTATAATACTAATGTTAATTTAAAATGAGATATTCCTCTAAATATGGCGAAAAAACATCCAAACATCCGGACGATGGGTAGGGGGGCCCCTGGGAGCTTCAGTGCCCAGGGGCCCCTGGGGGTGTTAATCTGGCTCTGTTCACCGCCATTCATATTTTTCCCAGCGCTGGTACAGGGAGAAAGCAGGAAGTGACGTTTGACTTTGGCTCTCTATAGGCCTAAGTATGTAGCCTAATCTTTCTCTGATATAGGCCTAGGCTACATCATTTTCGTCTGTGCTGATTTTTTAAATGGCAATGTAAGTTAGGCCTATATTGTTTTGCAGCTATTAGTCTGACTGCCTGGAAGCAGTCAGTCAGCACTATCTCTCCCGGTGCAGCGAGAGAGTCCGGCAAGAGAAAATAGTAGCCTATTACCCCCGGGGATCATTAAAGTCTTTCTGATCTGATTACAGAGATGTTTTTTGGAGGAGCATGGCCCTGGACTCCTGGAGTCAAAAGTAATCCAAAAGTAATGGAAAGTAATCAGTTAATGACGGTACTTTAATATTGTGATACTTGCATTACGTTACTGATTCCAATTTTTAACACGCAACTAGTAATTGTATCGGATTACATTTTCACCGTAACCATCCCAACACTGATGTGTAGTTCTGTATATTTACCATAGCTCCTCTGTAGCCCGGTTCTCCCCTCGGTCCCTCGTCTCCCCGTCCCCGCGCCTCACCCCGCTGGCCCGGGTCGCCCTGCAACAGCACAGCAAGGCTTCACACACACACACACACACACACACACACACAACAACTACATGACCCAGTCTGTCATGTCAGCCAATCACATACCTTCTCTCCTGGCGTTCCAGTGACGCCATGGTAACCCTACACAAACACACATGCTGATTGGTTAGGCCGGACTGATAGTCGTGTTCATTCTTAATGTCATATGACGTTCAGCAGAAAATGGAAAAAAATCATCCTCACCTCTTCTCCACTGCGTCCTCTCTCTCCTCTCAGACCTTTATCACCCTGATAGATAGATAGATAGATAGATAGATAGATAGATAGATAGATAGATAGATAGATAGATAGATAGATAGATAGATAGATAGATAGATAGATAGATATCTGAGGCAGTGAGTTTATGCTGTTTGGAAAGCAGGGCTGTGACTAACGATTATTTTTATTGTGGATTAATCTGTTATTTTCTCGACTAATTGATTAGTTGTTTGTCTATAAAATGTCACAAAATGGTGACACGTGTCGATCACTTTTCCCCCAAAAGCCCAACATGACATCCTCAAATGTCTTCTTTTGTCCTGACCAACAGTCCACAACCCAAAGAGAATCAGTTTAATGTTATAAAAGACTAAAGAGACCAGAGAATATTCACATTTAACATTCTTCTTTTCTTAAAAATTAGTGTAACCAATTAATCAATTGTGAAAAAAATATTTGGCGATTTATTTTCTGTCGAGTCTGTTGACTAATCGATGAATGTGCTGCAGCTCTAGAGCCGTGGTTTGGAAAACTCACCCTGGACCCCCGCTGCCCCTTGCTGCCCTGGAAACACATGGAGGGACAGTGTCAGTTGTCTGTGGACAGACAGAACAGACAGAACAGACAGAACACCTCTCTCACAGACAGAACAGACAGCACACCTCCTCTCTCACAGACAGAACAGACAGCACACCTCCCTCACAGACAGAACAGACAGCACACCTCCTCTCTCACAGACAGAACAGACAGCACACCTCCCTCACAGACAGAACAGACAGCACACCTCCTCTCTCACAGACAGAACAGACAGAACACCTCTCTCACAGACAGAACAGACAGAACACCTCTCTCACAGACAGAACAGACAGCACACCTCCTCTCTCACAGACAGAACAGACAGAACACCTCTCTCACAGACAGCACACCTCTCTCACAGACAGAACACCTCTCTCACAGACAGAACAGACAGAACACCTCTCTCACAGACAGAACACCTCTCTCACAGACAGAACAGACAGCACACCTCTCTCACAGACAGAACACCTCTCTCACAGACAGAACAGACAGAACACCTCTCTCACAGACAGAACAGACAGAACACCTCTCTCACAGACAGAACACCTCTCTCACAGACAGAACAGACAGAACACCTCTCTCACAGACAGAACACCTCCCTCACAGACAGAACAGACAGCACACCTCTCTCACAGACAGAACAGACAGCACACCTCTCTCACAGACAGAACAGACAGAACACCTCTCTCACAGACAGAACAGACAGAACACCTCTCTCACAGACAGAACAGACAGAACACCTCTCTCACAGACAGAACACCTCCCTCACAGACAGAACAGACAGCACACCTCTCTCACAGACGGAACAGACAGCACACCTCTCTCACAGACAGAACAGACAGAACACCTCTCTCACAGACAGAACACCTCCCTCACAGACAGAACAGACAGCACACCTCTCTCACAGACAGAACAGACAGAACACCTCTCTCACAGACAGAACAGACAGAACAGACAGAACACCTCTCTCACAGACAGAACAGACAGAACACCTCTCTCACAGACAGAACACCTCCCTCACAGACAGAACAGACAGAACACCTCTCTCACAGACAGAACAGACAGAACACCTCTCTCACAGACAGAACAGACAGAACACCTCTCTCACAGACAGAACAGACAGAACACCTCCCTCACAGACAGAACAGACAGCACACCTCCCTCACAGACAGAACAGACAGAACACCTCCCTCACAGACAGAACAGACAGCACACCTCCCTCACAGACAGAACACCTCTCTCACAGACAGAACAGACAGAACACCTCTCTCACAGACAGAACAGACAGAACACCTCTCTCACAGACAGAACACGTCTCTCACAGACAGAACACCTCCCTCACAGACAGAACAGACAGAACACCTCTCTCACAGACAGAACACCTCCCTCACAGACAGAACAGACAGCACACCTCTCTCACAGACAGAACAGACAGCACACCTCTCTCACAGACAGAACACCTCCCTCACAGACAGAACAGACAGCACACCTCTCTCACAGACAGAACAGACAGCACACCTCTCTCACAGACAGAACACCTCCTCTCTCACAGACAGAACAGACAGAACACCTCCCTCACAGACAGAACACCTCCCTCACAGACAGAACAGACAGAACACCTCTCTCACAGACAGAACAGACAGAACACCTCCCTCACAGACAGAACAGACAGAACACCTCTCTCACAGACAGAACAGACAGAACACCTCTCTCACAGACAGAACAGACAGAACACCTCTCTCACAGACAGAACAGACAGCACACCTCTCTCACAGACAGAACAGACAGAACACCTCTCTCACAGACAGAACACCTCCCTCACAGACAGAACAGACAGCACACCTCTCTCACAGACAGAACAGACAGCACACCTCTCTCACAGACAGAACACCTCCTCTCTCACAGACAGAACAGACAGAACACCTCCCTCACAGACAGAACACCTCCCTCACAGACAGAACAGACAGAACACCTCTCTCACAGACAGAACAGACAGAACACCTCCCTCACAGACAGAACAGACAGAACACCTCTCTCACAGACAGAACAGACAGAACACCTCTCTCACAGACAGAACAGACAGAACACCTCTCTCACAGACAGAACAGACAGCACACCTCTCTCACAGACAGAACAGACAGAACACCTCTCTCACAGACAGAACAGACAGAACACCTCCCTCACAGACAGAACAGACAGAACACCTCTCTCTCACAGACAGAACAGACAGAACACCTCTCTCACAGACAGAACACCTCTCTCACAGACAGAACAGACAGAACACCTCTCTCACAGACAGAACAGACAGCACACCTCCCTCACAGACAGAACAGACAGCACACCTCTCTCACAGACAGAACACCTCCTCTCTCACAGACAGAACAGACAGAACACCTCCCTCACAGACAGAACACCTCTCTCACAGACAGAACAGACAGAACACCTCCCTCACAGACAGAACAGACAGCACACCTCCCTCACAGACAGAACAGACAGCACACCTCCCTCACAGACAGAACAGACAGAACACCTCTCTCACAGACAGAACAGACAGAACACCTCCCTCACAGACAGAACAGACAGAACACCTCTCTCACAGACAGAACACCTCTCTCACAGACAGAACAGACAGAACACCTCTCTCACAGACAGAACAGACAGAACACCTCTCACAGACAGAACACCTCTCTCACAGACAGAACACCTCTCTCACAGACAGAACACCTCTCTCACAGACAGAACAGACAGCACACCTCCTCTCTCACAGACAGGGCCGAGAGAGTAGAGAGTAGACTCAAGACAAGACACCGAAGGAACATTTCCATATAAAGCTCACGCCCGGGTTTTGATTGATTAAAGTGCACAATAAACTACGGAAACCCTGAGACACAAGTGACCAGCTGGTTTTTCTCACTTGCCTCTCATGGCTTCTGTAATGAAGATGTAAAAGGTGCTGTTGTACCTTCATCATGCCGGGGGTTCCGATGTCTCCATACAGGCCTCTCCAGCCTCGCTCGCCCCTCTCTCCCTGCGGGGCGAGGAAGACACGTCTGTTGGAGCCATTATGCCTTCATCCTTTGGCGTATTCTCTTTATTCTTTAGTCTATTATTGAGATTTGTTGCTATTTTGGTTTGTCACATAGTAGCTAGCTGTTAATGGTACCCCCCCCCCCCCCCCCCGCCTGCTTGCTTTAGTCCTGAGAATGACATGAGGGGAGGGGCTATGTTCAGGCAGGTGTGTTAGCACACCTGTGCAATGCAGAGCCATGTATATAGAAGAGTCGTGACATCTCCATTCTCTCCAATCGACAGTTCACAGTGCGGACATCTTGGGATGACATCCCGATCTCGACTCTTCTCGTCCCTGGCACCTCAATGGTGGAACGAGCTTCCACCTCCGGTCAGGACAGCTGAATCACTGCCAATCTTTCGGAAAAGACTAAAGACTCACCTTTTCAGGCTCCATCTGGGCCCTTCTTGATCTAACTTCTTTCTCTCTCTTTCTAAAAAAAAAAAAAAAAAAAAACTACTAACCTAAACTAAACTTGTACCACTGTTCCTTCCGAGGTTGTAGTTGTCATAGACTGTGTTGCATAGTTGATTGCTCTATTGCTGACAAAAATGTGTTATTGTAAGTCGCTTTGGATAAAAGGCGTCTGCCAAAAGCTCAATGGATGAGTTTTTTTTACTCTCAAGAGTTCCAGGAAGTAAGGTTCTGGATTAAGCAGCACTGTCGAGTTGCAGCAAAATGGACAGTTTGTGTTGTACTTTTAAAGTTTTTTTCTTTTTTTATCAAATTGTACAATATCAGCTTTATTTTAGCATTAGCAAAAGTAGCGCGAGACCCCTTCCTGGCTGTTCATTGGCTAATGAGTCACGCATTTTGGTCCTCCGCTGATGCCACTCTCTCTCTAAATTGTTCTGGGTAAATAAAGTAGGAAAGTAGGAAGTGGTTTGGGGGCTAGAAGGGGCTAGAAATACATGTATGTATGTATGTATGTATGTATGTATGTATGTATGTATGTACAGTATGTACGTATGTACGTACATGACTTCAAGAGTAAATGTGATTTTTGAAAATCACGATTTTCAGAAAACAATCATCAAATCATAAAAGTGGTCCTCATCTGTGAAGATGACCTTGCTGAACACAAAGTTAGCTGTTTCATTCACTTCTGTTTAGTACAGACGATTATTTCAGGCGTTTAACCAACAGACAGAAATCCCACTGACTTCCCGACGAGGGAAAACAGGAAGTGCATGATTTGTGGGTTGGTCAACAGAAAGAGCTCATCCCTGCTGTACGTTAGGCTACTCTCTCTGTCCCAACAGGGAGAATCAGTCGCTCTGCTGTACGTTAGGCTACTCTCTTTGTCCCAACAGGGAGAATCAGCCGCTCTGCTGTACGTGAGGCTACTCTCTTTGTCCCAACAGGGAGAATCAGTCGCTCTGCTGTACGTGAGGCTACTCTCTTTGTCCCAACAGGGAGAATCAGTCGCTCTGCTGTACGTGAGGCTACTCTCTCTGTCCCAACAGGGAGAATCAGCCGCTCTGCTGTACGTTAGGCTACTCTCTTTGTCCCAACAGGGAGAATCAGTCGCTCTGCTGTACGTGAGGCTACTCTCTTTGTCCCAACAAGGAGAATCAGCCGCTCTGCTGTGTTTGAGCTGATGATGCAGCTTTAATGCGCTCTTTACAGCTTGGACCAACATCACGATGATTTCCACCTAAATCAAACATTTCATTAAGATAAAAGGTGTCTGTTTTGCTGATACGACAATATACTGTAGGCTACTGGCTGGCTGAATGAAACCCAGAACAACCTCCAGGGGGCTGTTACAATCGATATCATCATAATATATGGTTCTTGTGTTTTGGTGGGTTTGCTGTTTGGTGGGTTGAAGTGTGTCGGTGCCGGTACCTTCTGCCCAGTCTGTCCCATGGCTCCCAGTCTGCCTGGCTCTCCATCTGGACCCGTCACTCCTGGTGGGCCCTGAAACACTCCGCAGTTCAACGCCACATGAGTCCTCTCCTTCTGTAACCTTCACTTTTATACACTTCATTTATTTATGGAGGAAAAGATTCTCCCACCCCAGTGTGTGTGTGTGTGTGTGTGTGTGTGTGTGTGTGTGTGTGTGTGTGTGTATGTGTGTGTGTGTGTGTGTGTGTGTGTGTGTGTGTGTGTGTGTGTGTGTGTGTGTGTGTGTGTGTGTGTGTGTGAGTGTGTGTGTGTGTGTACCTTGCGTCCTCTAGGTCCTCTGCAGCCCTATAGGAACATAAACATGATACTAGATTATCAGCTACCTGCTATGCGGCCTTCAGTTCTAGTTTTCTGGGACTCTGGCCCGGTACTGTGTTGTGTGTGTACGGTCCGTGTGTGTTCCCAGCAGCGGACTCCCCCAGTTTGAAGTCGATCGGACGAATGGCTGTCAAGATAAACCACATTTTGTGTTGCCAGGAGGTGGCGCTATGCCGAATTGCACGAAATTCACCACCGAACTCCGTCAGGTCCGCCCTTAAGCGCACTCCCCCAGTTTGAAGTCAGTCGATCCGACGAATGGTTGTCGAGATAAACCGCTTTTTGTGTTGTCAGTAGGTGGCGCTATGCCGAATTGCACGAATTTCGGCACTGCACTCTGTCGCGTTCTCAGCGGCGCTGATAGGTCGAATGGTCTGTGAGTTAAAACAATTTTATGTTGCCAATAGGTGTCGCTATACCCAAATTGCATGAAATTCACCACTGAACTCCGTCGAGTCCCCCTAAGCAGGTTTGAAGTCGATCCGACTTATCTCGATAAGCCACTTTTTGTGTTGCCAGTGTTCAATGTTGAACCTGAACTGGAGAACGTTCACCAAGACGGAGCGCATGGTGAACCAAGAAGCGCGAGCTGGCGAGAGACCAGCTGCATCAACCGTGGCTTGCTCATCCAGCTGACGTGGCTAGCTCATCCAGCTAACGTGGCTAGCTCATCCAGCTAACGTGGCTAGCTCATCCAGCTAATGTGGCTAGCTCATCCAGCTAACGTGGCTAGCTCATCCAGCTAACGTTAATCAAGCTTCATCCCACTCTTATCAGTCTGACAGCATTTCTGATATTATGTTTCACTGCCACCAAACATGTTGGAAGCCCTAGATCAGGGGTGAGCAACTATTTTTCATGGGGGGCCACATGAGAAACCCAGATTGTTGCCGGGGGCTGAACAAATATTGTCATGCCGTAACCCATGGATGGGCAACTTTGATGATAGAGAGGACCACACAAAAAAGTCCTCGTCGAACCGTGCCAGCGTGAAAAATTTGGGGCATTTGAAGGCAGGTTTAGAGGAATAACTCATTTTAAATTAACAGTTGTGATTTCATTATTCAGTCTTAACCACCAATATTTTATCCTTTTCTCACTCACTCCTGAAATTTACTTTTTCGACCACCTGCCAATATGGCTGCTAGATTTTAAAGTTAGCAGCCAATTAGAATTTCCACTAGCCAAAATGTTTTTCTTGAAATAAACCAGAATATGAGTGGGTTAATTTAAGCATCAGTAAGTGGCCCGGGATTCTCAAAGCGTGTGTTGAGGGTCACACAAACAAAAATGCACTCTTGAAGCTAAATAAATCCAAAACCAACAAGTTCATTATTTAAATTTCTACTTCAATGTAGAACAGTAATTTCTTACACATGAGATTACTTTTAGCCTTTTAGTCATGAAGATTATTGAAAGATATTCCATATTCCAGACTGAAATGCTATAACAGAAGTGGAGTATTGGCCAGAATGACATGAACATTTGGACACTTATTCAGCGGGCATGTTGCGTTCAGGTGCACTGTAAAAAATAATAATAATAATAATAATTTGCAATTCCATCACAGGCCACACAAGGGTGCCCGCGTTGCCCGTGTGTGCCCTAGATAGACAAACAAGTGCCTTACGATAATGGTAAATAACGATGCCCAGAGTTGAGAAACCTCCTGTGACTTCAGTCGTACCTTTTCCCCCTTCAGTCCTGTGAGGTGCTCCGTTATATCCACCTGAGAGATGACAAACACAGCAAAGAACATTTATTCAAGTGTAGCTAGTTATTTAAATGAACAGTTCACCTAAAGAAATGAAAATTCTCTCGTCATCTCCCCCCTCATGCCAGTTGAAACACAGGTGAAGTTAGTCCATATATAACACACAGGGAGGTTACCAGCACAACTCCAAAACAACTGGAGTCAGTGGGGACCAGGGGCCGGTTGCACAAAGCACCTTAAGTTAAGGTTTTGATTAGAGTCCGAGTTAATGTGTCCATAAAATAAAACCGACTGCACAAAACAGTGCAGTCGATTTTAAAACTCAGACCAAAACGTAAAGGAAATGACAAAGGGATTTCTTTTTAAAGTTTTGGTCTGAGTGAAATGTTCTATGGTCTCTCCGGATCCTAAATATAGCTGAACCGTAGTTCAGTTACAAAGTAAAAGTATTTTTAGAAGCATTTTATGAAAAGTCAATGGAGAGTAACATGTCAGATGAAATCTCTTGGTACACATGCTGAAGCAGGAAGTGACGTTCCCTTTAGCTCTCAAATTGACTTCAGTTGTTTTGGAGAAGGCTGCTACCAAGTTGTACCTCCTTATGTGTTATATGGACTAACACATTTCACCTGTGTTACTTCCCTGTGTGTTATATGGACTAACACATTTCACCTGTGTTACTTCCCTGTGTGTTATATGGACTAACACATTTCACCTGTGTTACCTCCCTGTGTGTTATATGGACTAACACATTTCACCTGTGTTACTTCCCTGTGTGTTATATGGACTAACACATTTCACCAGTGTTTATGTAATTTGACATTAGGGTGAGTCAATGATGACAAAACTTGAATTTTGGGTGAGATATTCCTTTAAGTTTATTTTGGTTCACAGCAAGTCAACTCTCATTTATGTATTTTGTCCACTGACTGCTGTTACGTCTGTCTGTCTGTCTGTCTGTCTGTCTGTCTGTCTGTCTGTCTGTCTGTCTCTCTGTCTGTCTGTCTGTCTGTCTGTCTCTCTGTCTGTCTGTCTGTCTGTCTGTCTGTCTGTCTGTCTGTCTCTCTGTCTGTCTGTCTGTCTGTCTCTCTGTCTGTCTGTCTGTCTGTCTGTCTGTCTCTCTGTCTGTCTGTCTGGCTGTCTGTCTGTCTGTCTGTCTGTCTGTCTGTCTGTCTGTCTGTCTCTCTGTCTGTCTGTGTGTCTGTCTGTCTGTCTGTCTGTCTGTCTGTCTGTCTGTTCTGTCTGTCTGTCTGTCTGTTCTGTCTGTCTGTCTGTCTGTCTGTCTGTCTCTTTGTCTGTCTGTCTGTCTGTCTGTCTGTCTGTCTGTCTGTCTGTCTGTCTGTCTGTCTCTCTGTCTGTCTGTCTGTCTGTCTGTCTGTCTGTCTGTCTCTCTGTCTGTCTGTGTGTCTGTCTGTCTGTCTGTCTGTCTGTCTGTCTGTCTGTCTGTCTGTCTCTCTGTCTGTGTGTCTGTCTGTCTGTCTGTCTGTCTGTCTGTCTGTCTGTCTGTCTCTCTGTCTGTCTGTGTGTCTGTCTGTCTGTCTGTCTGTCTGTCTGTCTGTCTGTCTGTCTCTCTGTCTGTCTGTCTGTCTGTGTGTCTGTCTGTCTGTCTGTCTGTCTGTCTGTCTGTGTGTCTGCCTGTCTCTCTGTCTGTCTGTGTGTCTGTCTGTCTGTCTGTGTGTCTGTCTGTGTGTCTGTCTGTC
>NC_139627.1:60022326-60044826 GCF_964638095.1 Poromitra crassiceps
AGCCTTGCCGTGTTCCTTACCTCTGTTTTATTTCTTCCTCACTGTGTCTTCCTCCTGCAGTAGACGCTCCTGTGCATCCTCTCTCTCCTCCTCGCCTCTCTGAACAGCCTTGGTTCAGGTCCAGAGGAGCTGCATCTCAATCTGCTGGGCTTGCACACGCAGAGTCTGACTTCATCTCAATAAACCCTGCAGGTGCAATGCGATCTCTGGCAGCTCTCTGCAGGAATAATCAGATAATTAGCTGAACGCCGAGGCCAAGCCAACCAGAAGCCTGATGCTTGGCCCTTTCTCTGGAGTGTATTGAACAGTAAACTGCAGAGTCAGTCACACTCACAGGCTGCTGCAAGTTCCTACGTGAGGACTGGGCAGTGAAGGCACCATATTATACCATTAGAGATGGGAAAAGTACACACTTTCTTTATTTAAATACAAGTACAGTTACTTGTGTAAAGAAGACTCTGGTATAAGTAGAAGTACTGATTATTCAACTTGTTTACTCAAGTAAAAGTAAAAAGAAAAAAAGAGTAGGCTACAGGCTCTGAAATGTACTCAAGTATAAAAGAATTTCTGCCGGCTGTTTCTGTGTAAAGCTAATATAACTCACGTCATATTAATATTATTCAAATACTATTCAACTTAAAAGATCCCTCCCAAACATGTTTTAACATGCATAAAGACGACACTTTGATTCATAATTTGTATGATATGGTTTTTCTACAAAAAAGGTGCACCTAATGCGTGAGAGCGCGAGACGAGAGAGACAGACAAACAACCAACGTGGGTTCGAGCCTAAGTCCATTTTGAACAGCGACAGCCAGAGGAAAGAGTGATAAGCCTGAGAAAAACCTCTCTTACAAAGAGTGAGCCAGTTAAAAGTGAAAAGAGAATTGTGTTAAAAACTGTGTAGGCTAGATATGATATAGTTCATTGATTAAAATGTGTAATAATTCATTGTGGCCCTTTGATGTGATCAGGTTTGTACGCTTGCCTTCCAGCTGGCCAAGACAAGAGGCATGAGTGTGCTTATCCCAAAGCCCTGGGATGCCAGAGAGATGGCTGGGAAGGATCCAGAGCGACCATCTTTAATCCTACAAATGTAGGAAATGTCTTCTCCAACCTGTCCAACGTCTTCACCCGTCACCGCTTCCAAGCCAAAGATGTCCGGAATGTCGACGAGCACCATCAAGTGCCAGACAAGCTCCTTGCCAGCCCCAAAATAAATGCAACCTTAATACAAAATAAATGTTTGTGCACCATCTATTGTTCAGTAGCCTTTAATGTAGACTGATGTTCTAAACAAGTGACTGAATGAAAATGCCCTTGATCAGTTTTAGGCTACTTAATTGATTGTCTTTGTGTCTACAGGCCTACAATTGACTGATTAATAGGTTAATGCAAAAAAAAAAAGTTATCTGTGAAGCCTTGCTGGTCTATTTATTTAATTGATCTTTATTTTGATTGATTTAATTGATTAGTGTTTAGGCCTATAGGGCGGTGATTCTCAACCTTTTTCATATCAAGGACCGCTAAATTAGTCTAGTAGCCTCGATCCATGGACCCCCATTTGATGACATTTTGTCTCTGACCCAAATAGGCTATGAGAGTTTTTTTCTTTTATTGTTAGGCTATATGATTTTGTCCAGAAGTCCATGACCAGCCTACCTCTAGCCTAATTGTAGGTAGAGAGAGAACTATGATCAGAACAGTCAACAGTCATCTAATCTACATTGTCTAATTGTGTTAACTTAGGCTATTCTAACTGCGATAATGATCTTTAATTAGCAATTTGCTCGG
Source organism: Poromitra crassiceps (assembly GCF_964638095.1). NCBI lineage: Eukaryota > Metazoa > Chordata > Actinopteri > Beryciformes > Melamphaidae > Poromitra > Poromitra crassiceps. The sequence continues at coordinate 60,024,121 of NC_139627.1, forward strand.
GGCACCCTGGAGCCTCCTCAATGGCCCATGGTCGTCCCCGGACCTCATGTTGAGAACCACCGACCTAGGCTTCAAATTACATTGATAGGATAATGAAGCAACTAGCTCCAGCATGATTTGCAGATGGGGTGGACGCAGGGGCGGTTTTCGACCCTTTTTGGGTGGCCCACCCTGAGATAGTCTCAGCCCACCCTGGAAGATAGATTTTTTTACAAAGAAAGAATAGCTGGCCTCCTCTATTCATCTCTCATTCATGCTTTAAAGCCATAAAATAATAATAATGGTATTGGTGATCAGAAATACATGCAACATACAACCTTTATTTTGAAAATATGGTTAGGTCTAGAGGAAGTTACTCATCTACACTCCTGGAAAATTGATCACCCAGGAAATAAGGAAGTGTTCTATTTCTCCTTGAGAGCCTCAGACTGACAACAGAGACCACCAGCAAGCCAAGGTAGATTCAGTCTCTTTTCTATAGTGAGTAAGGTCTTAAACACCATGATTATTGAGTTGGTTGAAAAACAAAGTCTTTATTTTAAGTTATATTTTGTAAATGAACTTTTTCATTAGTCGACCAGAGTTTACTATGAAGCGAATGGGGCAACATCCTGCGCCCTGCATCTAATGTATTGGTACCTGTGGTCATCATTGTAGGGGGCTACTGAGCTACTGAGCTGAGTAATTTTGGCCAGCCATTTTGGTAATGTGTTAAATCGTAGCCTATGTTTAGAATAGCCACTGATATGCCTGTTGCAGTGTTGCTTGCTATGTGTGAAGGTTAGCTTCATTCATGGTTGCAGTTTATAAAGTTAATTCCTTTAACTTATTTGGTACCTCATTAACCTCAAGTCTTAGATTATTGTTTTATTGATTTTGTGTGGAGGTGGAGAACAGAGGAACTGTGGTAAGAAGCTGTATCTGCTAAGAAGTACACGCACACAGAAGAAGAAGAAGAAGAAGCAGAAGAAGAGTGAATCTGATAAATTGATTAAGCTTTCTTCATAGATCTAGTCTCTTCATTCTTATCTCAAAGTTCACCAGATTGATCCATTTTTACTTTAAAATGTTAAAAAAAATCCTCCCGGTGGGGCAAGCCCCCGGACCCCCCTGGGGGGTCTGAAGTCCACCAGATATATTATTTGGGGGCTGAGCCCACCCAAAGGTGTCATCCTAAAACCGCCCCTGAGTGGAGGTGATGTGTAACCATGCACAAAGGTGAGTTTGAAGCTCAGTTTGAATTTAAAGGTGCCCAATGGTACCTTTAAATGTGGCCACTGTAAATAGTGTGACTTAGCAGTTAAATCTAAAGGGTTTACTGACCCGCTCACACGAGTATACTACTGAGCATTTTATCAACTGTAAAACTATACATGTGATCTATGTACTTTCTTGTTCCTTATGTGATGCCTTTTATGTAGGACGCACTAAACGTCGCCTACAGGAGCGCTTGGCAGAACATAAATATGCGGCCAAAAAAGGGAACTGTGATGCCATGGTTCAACATTTTAAAGATCTTCACAATGGTTACTCTGCTGTCTTCACAGCTGTTGGTATTGACCATATTCCTCTTTCTTCTAGAAGAGGTGACAGACAGAGGTTACTTATAACCTCCAGACAGAGGTAACCAATGTGAGAGCCACTGGATCCATAGACTCCAAGCTATGGCCTCTCCTGGTCTAAATGATTCTATTGACATGGTCTCTTTTCTATGATGTTTTTCTTTGATTCTTAATTGTATTGTGTTGCTGTTGATATGACGTGTCTGCTCTGCTTTCTAGGATACTGCCCTCTGGTGGTGCTGTATATGTCCTGGTGGTGCTGTATATGTCTGTGAAGACAACCAGTTAATTGTACCCTTCACACCTGACACCTCACCCCCTGTTGCAGATTATAATATTTCTATTTTCTCTATGAATGTCTTGACTGGTTTCACATGTCATTGTGCCCTGACGAAGGCCCATGTTGGGCTGAAACATGTTGGCTATTTTTTATTGTTCTACTATGAACTAAGCATTTTCAATTAAATTAAAAAAAAAAAAAAAAAAAAAAAAAAAAAAAAAAATTAAAGCTTTTTTAACCTTTTGGAAGAGTGCCTTGGCTGCCTGCTTTTTGCAGATCTTCTCCTCTTATAAAAAAAAAAATACGGTTCTACTGTTTTTTTTGTTTATGATTATGATTATGCTTTTATCCATAGTTTTATTTCCCAGTCATTTTAGGGGGCAGAAGAGAGGCGTTTTGCATGCGTTAATGTCGTTGTTTGAAATCTCTCCTATACAGGATTGTTTTTGTTGCTGCATTTTGCCTCAGATTATATAATGCAGAAATGAAGCAGGTCTGGGCTGCAGCCTTTGAGAGGGGCATGTGCTGAGAGAGTCTCTCTGTAGGAGTTTTACACACAGCTTTGCTCTCATTGGTTCTAGCTGTAACAGTGTGAAAAAGAACTCGAGCCATTGTTAAAAGAAACATCATCAGTCATCAAGGGTTAAAGGTCAGGGGTGATGGGGTGGGTTTCAGGTGGAGTCAGACCCAGCAGCTGTAACAGAGTGAAGTAAGAGTAGACCCAGGGTCTGGAGACACAGTGACTCTTCTCCAGACCGTCTGCCTCCAACAGGAGACTCCGATTGAAGGACAACTGCTGCTGTAGGAACGCCCTCTGTCTGGAGGTAGAGAGAGAGAGGGTGAGGGGGGAGAGGGTGGGGGGAGAGAGAGAGAGAGAGAGAGAGAGAGGGTTGGGGGGAGCTGCCTTAAAGAGAGTATAATAATTGTTTCCTCCAGCACAGTTGGATCAGGGGTTTTGTTTTCATTTCTCAAAAAGTTATCAATGAATTTGCACAAGGGACAAGAAGTGATTAACTTGTCATAGTAGGCTACCAATTGGCCAAAGGGGGCGTGGCCAAAGAGGGCAAATGCAGAACAAGGTATATGCCCATTTGCCACCCTGACCACAGTGCCCTTACTGCCCCTAACGCCTATAGTGAACAATGGTGAAGACAAGACACCTATAGATCACCTGAGCCAAGCGACACCCCATGGACACACAAACAATTACACATCGAGAATCACACACAGGAAATAAGACCAGACCCCCCCCCCCCACCCACACACACACACACACACACACACACGTACCTCTGCAGCAGCTGGGCGTGCAGTCTGGCCTGTTGGGCCACCTGCAAGGCGGCCTCCTCCTCCCTCCTCCTCCTCCTCTCCTGCTCCTCCTCCTGCCTGTGGAGGAACTCCCCCCTCTCCTCCTCCTCCATCTCCTGCAGCATCCTGCTCTCCTCCTCCCTCCTCTTCTCCTCCTCCAGACGCACACGCTCCCCTTCAGCTGCAACAGGCACAATGTGAAGGGAGGTTACTGTTCAGCTGCAACAGGCACAATGTGAAGGTAGGTTACTGTTCAGCTGCAACAGGCACAATGTGAAGGTAGGTTACTGTTCAGCTGCAACAGGCACAATGTGAAGGGAGGTTACTGTTCAGCTGCAACAGGCACAATGTGAAGGTAGGTTACTGTTCAGCTGCAACAGGCACAATGTGAAGGTAGGTTACTGTTCAGCTGCAACAGGCACAATGTGAAGGTAGGTTACTGTTCAGCTGCAACAGGCACAATGTGAAGGTAGGTTACTGTTCAGCTGCAACAGGCACAATGTGAAGGGAGGTTACTGTTCAGCTGCAACAGGCACAATGTGAAGGGAGGTTACTGTTCAGCTGCAACAGGCACAATGTGAAGGTAGGTTACTGTTCAGCTGCAACAGGCACAATGTGAAGGTAGGTTACTGTTCAGCTGCAACAGGCACAATGCGAAGGTAGGTTACTGTTCAGCTGCAACAGGCACAATGTGAAGGTAGGTTACTGTTCAGCTGCAACAGGCACAATGTGAAGGGAGGTTACTGTTCAGCTGCAACAGGCACAATGTGAAGGTAGGTTACTGTTCAGCTGCAACAGGCACAATGTGAAGGTAGGTTACTGTTCAGCTGCAACAGGCACAATGTGAAGGGAGGTTACTGTTCAGCTGCAACAGGCACAATGTGAAGGTAGGTTACTGTTCAGCTGCAACAGGCACAATGTGAAGGTAGGTTACTGTTCAGCTGCAACAGGCACAATGCGAAGGTAGGTTACTGTTCAGCTGCAACAGGCACAATGTGAAGGTAGGTTACTGTTCAGCTGCAACAGGCACAATGTGAAGGGAGGTTACTGTTCAGCTGCAACAGGCACAATGTGAAGGTAGGTTACTGTTCAGCTGCAACAGGCACAATGTGAAGGTAGGTTACTGTTCAGCTGCAACAGGCACAATGTGAAGGGAGGTTACTGTTCAGCTGCAACAGGCACAATGTGAAGGTAGGTTACTGTTCAGCTGCAACAGGCACAATGTGAAGGGAGGTTACTGTTCAGCTGCAACAGGCACAATGTAAACGGAGGTTACTGTTCAGCTGCAACAGGCACAATGTGAAGGGAGGTTACTGTTCAGCTGCAACAGGCACAATGTAAACGGAGGTTACTGTTCAGCTGCAACTAGGGATGTTCATCAATAATCGATAATCGATCGTTGAGGAATGAATTCGATCACGTGGAATTTTTTATCGATTATAATAATAATATTTTTTTATTTTTTTTATTTTTTGCGGACTAGGTTTGGGTGGAATTCGTTCCTCCTCGCCCCACTCCATTGCACAGCCGACTAACGTGAGGTGGAGCTTCATATAGGCTCTAGTTTTCTGGCTGGGCACGGGCCTTTGTGCCAACAAAACTGTTTTAAACATGGGGAATTCACACCGGCATGCGCCGGGGACACAAACAAATGCACCCAGCGGTCTGCGGACCTCAGTGAGGCTCAGGCCTGTTGATTTGACTCTGTGCTGTCAGCTAAGCTGGAAGACGCCGATTGCCTTACATCATGTAACCTGAGATGTAACATGTTTGTTTACCTGGCCACAGCGCTAGTGTCTGATATTCTTACTACACAGCGGCATCGCCATTATAGCTGGCCGAGAACGCGCAACGTTATTACCAGACCAGAGTAAAAATATATATATATATATATAGTATTATTATTATTATTACGCTATCGATAATCGATAATTGATTGTTAATTTTCCCGAATTTTGATTATGGAAATTGTTCAAAATGAACATCCCTAGCTGCAAAAGGCACAATGTGAAGGGAGGTTACTGCTGAGAACACTGTTCAGCTGCAACAGGCACAATGTGAAGGGAGGTTACTGCTGAGAACAGACTGCCTGCCGCCTTGGAGGAGCAGTGGAGCAACGTGAGGTGGAGAGATCAAGAGCGCAATGGAATCAAATGGGCAATGGTGGAATCAAACATGATGGTGCAACTGAGTATGATTGCAACTATGTATGACCATTGTTGGAATTGATCCAAGTTTCCTTAAGGTCAAAGATCCTCCTCATAAAAGCAGGAGGGGAAAATGGTTTGCAGACAGGTCCCCTGTCCCCATTTGACATTTCTGCTGAGGTCGACACACAAAAGTGTCGACAGTTCAGTTATCTAAAGTAAGATGAACGTTTATTTCTATGCCTATTGTGGTTAAGAGGTGTTGCGTCGTCTCCCGTCTCAGTAAAGGCGTTGTGGTTAAGGTGCCGTCTTTTAGTCCCCATGAAGACATAAAGAACAGAGGTTAAGCATGCATGGTTTAACCACAGGGTTTTTCCACTAGTTTAGTTATACGCCTGTGACGCATGATATGCATTTTGAGAGCTGACGCCTGTGACGTATGAGATGCTGAATGTGTGTGTGCAGGATGTTCTCTGAGTGTGTGCGTGTAGGTGTGTGCGCAGGATGTTCTCTGAGTGTGTGCGTGTATGTGTGTGCGCAGGATGCTCTGTGTGCATATGTATGTATGTGCACGTACACAGTTTGAGCCACCTGTTTGCACACCCCCCAGGAAGATAAGCACCCAATGAGAATAGCGAAATTGGCAATCTGCATACCCACACATGGAAACTCCCCTATTAAGATCCAGCCTCTAATTTGATTGTATATAACCCACTGCTTGATGAAATAAAGATTGCTTCTTCATCGGAGGAGACCTGAATTCAGTCCAAGACTTGTTGTCGTTTGTTCTCTTTTCACTTTTACTCTCCACCAGAATTAACGAACACGGGAAATTGAGTCATCTTTGATTGCAATCCTTTTTCCATCTAATTGATTGGTCAACTTTGCTAATTTCTAATAGTTGGTGACCCTGGACGTTTTCTGTGTAGGAGGGACTTCTGTCCAGCCGCTGGACATCAGATCTTAATAAGGTGGCCACCTCGTATAAGGTAAGCGGAGCCTATTATTGAATTCTGCACTTTTGGATATGTAAATCAAGAGATCTGATGTTCAGAGGTTGAGATTGAAGGTAGGAATGTGAATTGCCGACATTAAATCTGGAGAATAAATTATATATAGGACATTTTTACCTAACTGAGTAGGAGTAAAAGCGTAATATTCCAGGGATAGTGCGGGGGTTTGACCAAGCTACGGGCTTGAAAGACAATCAAACACTAGGAATAGTTCCAGGATAGCGTGGGGGTTTGACCAAGTTACGGGCTTGAAAGACAATCAAACGCTAGGGACATAGGGACAGTTTCACGGGAAAGTGTGGGGGTTTGACCTAACTGAGGGTTTGGAAGAATAATCAAGCACTAGAAACGTTTTGGAGAGTTTCATGAGGAAGTGTGAGGGGTTGACCTGAGGGTAGGGAAGACACTCAAGCACTGACGTTTTTCTGATAATCTGCAAAACTGTATTTGTATAACCAATTACTGTGGAGGAATTTCAGAAGTCTGTTGATAGTGCTCTAAGTCAGCACTGACTCTGGAACTGTGTTGTAATTGAAAGTGGAATTTAAAAAAGAACCTGTTAGCACTCGCTAACACGTGACTACCGGTGAGCACGGTCACAGTGCTGGGTGAACCCCATGCAATGAGCCGGGGAGAGCTGGTCTGAAGCAGTGTGCGAAACAGTAAACTCCCTAGAAGCTTGCTCATTGGGCACTCGGTTCTGGGCATTACGACCCAAATCCACTTTCATTACGGGTGTGTGGTAAGCGTTATGTGTTATTACTCAATAACTCTGTCAGGAGAGATGAATAGCTGGGTTTAGTAATTATTTCTTAAAGAGGATAATATTTAGAGCTGTTTTTCCTAAAGCGCGAGAATGTGGGGTAATAGGAGAGTACATTTAAAAATGACGACATAAGTTTTTTTTTTTTTTTTGAATGTGAAAGTGAAATTTGGCACACTGCTGTGTGTAGAGTGAGTAGTTTAGCACACACACACACACCTGGATACCTCAAGTTAGGAGTCTAGCCGAAATAACAGATTCTGACCAGTGCATACCGGTGGCTTATACCCTACGGTGGGAATCCCTTGACGGGAGCTGGCATCTGTGAAAAGGCCCAAGACTCCTCTCTTAGAGTACGGCGTAGATAAGCCGACTACTGACCGATACAGCTAAGGCGTAGATAAGCCGCTACTGACCAACCCCTGCCGGACACTGGAGTTAAGGCGTATATAAGCCGATAGGACGTCGATCCGCAGAGATAGTGCAGAAGTAGAAGGATCGCTGGCGTCTACACTCATAAAAATAAAATTTTATTAAAATTTAGAATTCATCCAAATTTATTTTTAATAATTATTTTACATACCTCATAACAGAAGATATATTGTGCCAAAATCTAGGGGGAAATAGAATAGTACAAAGAGTAGAACGATTGAGTCAAAATAATTTGTTCGTTACAGTAGTGTCAGAAAATAATTTTTTTTTTTTTTTTAGAATTCTTCTAAGTTTAATTTTATAAGTATTTCCTATACCTCATAGTATTTAGATATATCGTTCCGGGATCTAGGGGAAAACAGGATTGTAGAGAGGGTGGAACAACTGAGACAGTCCGAAGGTCCGACAGTCCGACAGTCCGACAGTCCGACAGTCCGAAGGTCCGAAGGTCCGACGGTCCGAAGGTCCGACAGTCCGAAGGTCCGACAGTCCGATGGTCCGACAGTCCGAAGGTCCGACAGTCCGAAATTCCGACAGTCCGATAGTCCGATAATAGTCGTGGTGTTAACAATAGGATTCTATTGCTTGTGTATCTGGACTGAAGCAAGATGAACGAGGAAAAAACTTGTTAGATTTAGGATCAAAACCGCAGGGAGATTGAAGTACATTTTCTGTATAACATAGAGGGATAAATAAATTGTGTAATTAGCCACACTCCTGGATTTGGAGAGGGAGTGCAGTTGGGCTCAAGGTGACAGTTCGATTCTGACAAGGGACGCCTTGTCAGAGTAAAACTGACAATTGACGGGGGTGAAGTGATTTTATATGCCTGCCTTGATAATTTTTATTAAAATAGGGGGAGTTTTAGAAACCACAATAACAGGGTGGCATGTGTGGAGTATTATTCATTGTGAGAATGCCACGGTAATCGGATATTTTGAAACACATTCAATAGAGGGTTTTACTGAAAAAATAGTCGAACTTTCAAATTGGATGGATATAGAGTTTTCATTAATAGGACTACTGATTCTCCCGGCGCTTCATTGTATTATAGGAAGACATTAGAAGTGAAAGTAAGTTGTTCTTGAAGGGACATATAACAGAGGGTGTAGTGTTCTCAGAAGGAAGCGGCTGCGGGAAGCGTGGCTCTTGTGGCGACCTTTGATATGGTTATAAAGAGTTGAGAATAGGTTCATTGAGAAATACTGTACTATTGACAGTGAACTTTGAGATTTTTGATAGAAACCGGAGCGAGTTTAAATAAAATAATTTGAATGCCCTGTTTAGCCATATAAATTAGAACTCAAACAAAATTAGGAGGAATAGGAGTATGAGAGATCGCCTCTGATATGCTAAAAATAGAAATGTGGCAGAAACGCTCAATTCTGCTGTTGCTAATAGTAACGATCATATCTATGTCAGATCCTAAACTGCATATTCTGGATAATCCGTCGGGGAAGGTGAAGATTCCGTTTGGGTCGTACTTTACTCTGGGATGTAGTTTTAAAGCCGAGCGTAAAGTTAGGGTAAATTGGTGTTTTAACAGAGTGGGAACTCCAGGATACTGCCAACACAGACTTTCCACTGAAGTGTATAACAACTCTGTGAAGCAGAGTCAAGGGGAGGCGGGTGTAATTACTTCTAATTACACGTTATCAAATGTTAGATACGGGCACAGCGGACAGTATTTTTGCCATGTCATAATAGAGATTCCCCTTTTAAAAGAAGCGATTAGCAACGGAACGAGGGTAGTGGTTATTGAACCGGTCCTTACAACAGATGTTCTGCTCCAGTCCGGGAGATTTTTGGTGGCTAGGGAGGGGGATTGGGCCCCCCCGAACCTAGCCATCAACAGGCGGCAGCGGGCCTGCGAAGGTCTGAGGGCACGTTAAATCTTTCTATAGTGCTGGGGAGAGGACTGAAGGCCCCCGTGTCTTGAAGTATGAATGAACATACTGCTGTGGTACCGTCTAGTCGGCGTGTGTGTCGCATGTAGGTGTGTTGGCAACACGTGGTACGTGGATGACAGTCCACACCTAGCAGAGTGGGCTTCTGGGATAGGAGTCACTTTGTGAACAGGCAAGGCAGATGTAAACGGTCAAAGTTTCTATGCCCATAGCAAAGTGGGGTAGGGATCAGACCGTCGGCTTCCAACCGGGTGGCCAATCACCACTACGGGATCCACCTTAGAGGTGGGTTGGCGGTCGCTATCGATCTGGGTCATCTGCCGGTTGGGTCGCAGATGGCAGTAAGACCATGTTGGACTGAATGTCAATGTGGCCGCCGCGCTCAGCTCAATGTACAGTCAGGCCACTACAAGCCAAAAGCGAATGAGTTAGTAGGCGAGTAGTGCTCCTGTGATCGGGGTTTTTGAAAAGAAAACACCGGGAAGCAGGAGACTGAAGATGGCTAAGTGGGGTTGTTGAGGCAGCACACTTGAGTCAGCTTCAGTGGAACGGGGTCTAGCCTGGGACTGCGCCCTGGGAGAGGGAGGTCTAAAGGACTCAAGCGAGTGTTTACATAGTCCTTGGAAATATGGAGCTTGAAGACAAGAGGTCATGAATCCTGGAACAGATTTATTTGAGTTGTGTATTTTTATACTATGATTATTGGATTTTATTTTATCTTTATTTTTATAATATCTTTTTAATATGTTTAAAATGCTGCTATAAAATTGAAGGGTTAGGACAAAATACAGGTAAATGATTATTGATTTAGATTGGATAAATTCAACTATTTAGTTACATAAGTAAATCATGTAAACAGGGGGTCTGTTGGAATTGATCCAAGTTTCCTTAAGGTCAAAGATCCTCCTCATAAAAGCAGGAGGGGAAAATGGTTTGCAGACAGGTCCCCTGTCCCCATTTGACATTTCTGCTGAGGTCGACACACAAAAGTGTCGACAGTTCAGTTATCTAAAGTAAGATGAACGTTTATTTCTATGCCTATTGTGGTTAAGAGGTGTTGCGTCGTCTCCCGTCTCAGTAAAGGCGTTGTGGTTAAGGTGCCGTCTTTTAGTCCCCATGAAGACATAAAGAACAGAGGTTAAGCATGCATGGTTTAACCACAGGGTTTTTCCACTAGTTTAGTTATACGCCTGTGACGCATGATATGCATTTTGAGAGCTGACGCCTGTGACGTATGAGATGCTGAATGTGTGTGTGCAGGATGTTCTCTGAGTGTGTGCGTGTAGGTGTGTGCGCAGGATGTTCTCTGAGTGTGTGCGTGTATGTGTGTGCGCAGGATGCTCTGTGTGCATATGTATGTATGTGCACGTACACAGTTTGAGCCACCTGTTTGCACACCCCCCAGGAAGATAAGCACCCAATGAGAATAGCGAAATTGGCAATCTGCATACCCACACATGGAAACTCCCCTATTAAGATCCAGCCTCTAATTTGATTGTATATAACCCACTGCTTGATGAAATAAAGATTGCTTCTTCATCGGAGGAGACCTGAATTCAGTCCAAGACTTGTTGTCGTTTGTTCTCTTTTCACTTTTACTCTCCACCAGAATTAACGAACACGGAAATTGAGTCATCTTTGATTGCAATCCTTTTTCCATCTAATTGATTGGTCAACTTTGCTAATTTCTAATACCATCACACCAGCATCCCACACCATCACACACAAACTACGATTGTGCAACTAAAAGTAGGATGCTGCAACTAAAAACTAAAAGTATGGTGGTGCAAGATTAAAGATGAATTCTTTGTGACATTCTTTCAAATGTCACAAATTGCTCACCTTTCCTCCCTCTCCTCCTCCTCCTCTCTCCTCCTCAGCAGTCTCTCTGTCTGTCTCTTCTTCTCCTCCTGTCTCCTCCTCTCTCTCTCTCTCCCCTCCTGATCCCGTCTCGCTCGCTCCTCTCTCCTCCTCCTCCGTTCTCCTCCTCTCTTCCTCCTCCGCCAGCCTCTTCAGTCTGGAGGGAGGAAAGGAAGATTTGTGAATTCACTGACAGAGTATGGAAGCCCATTGAGGACATAGGGCCCTATCTTTGCAACCAGGCCCGTAGCTACCATTGAGAACACCGAGGTCATGACCTCGGTATTAAAAAAAAAAAATTGAAAAAAAAATTGAAAAATAGCCCCGGCCCCCAGATCTATTCATCTGTCATTGATATTTTAATGTGACAGTTGATCAGAAATGCAACAATTTGCTTCCTCTCTGTATGCTATAGATGGTAAATCATCTCTTAGTTCTCTGTGACAGTATTTTCCTGTGTGTACCCTCTAACACATACCCGCCACACAGGGGGGCTGTATGTTGCCCATGTGTGCTTTATAGTAACGTTCAGTCAGAACTCATTTATAATTAAGCCCATAGTTAATGAACTAATCATGTACAAAACACACACACAGTCACATATTTTATATACTGTATATGTTGTAAGCCTCATTTTTGCCATCACAGCTGCTTTTTACATGTATGGGATAATACAGGCTAATATACAAGGTGTCCCAAGCTCTGAGTCATTATAAACTCAATTAGCTACAGAAGCTAATGTTCACATTCAGTCCTTGTATATTTCTCTCATGTGTTCATCATTCCTTTCCTCCTCTGTGTGTGTGTGATTGAGAAATGAGATGCAGGTGGTGTTCATCCTAATTGGCCTGGTCAGGTGTCAGATTGCTGCTGGCTGATTGGCTGGTGGAGAGCATTTAAGCCAGCTGATGCCATCCTGTCGCCCCTTGCTCTCCTCATTCCCAACGATGATGGCTGCTGTGCTGACTGCTGTGTTCTGTCAGGTAGGAACTGTGTGTAGACCTACTTTAGTAGTTCTGCAGAACTTTATTAAGATGTGTCTTTATCTTGGTAGACCTGTGCAGTCTAAACTGTAAATAGTTACCTTCCAGATCTACACTTTTGTACACTGTAAATAACACTTACCCAAGTAGCAGAAAGTAGGGGGAGAAGCCCTTTAGTTTTTTGTAACATTTTCTGATGTTTATTTTGTAGGAGCTTATAGGTAAGAGCTGTGTCTCTTATTTAATCCATCATTTTCTTTTCTTAGGTAAATTTAAGGTTGGGGATTAGCTTGATTGGTTAGTTGTGTTGGGGCCATGCTGTGCTCTGAAACTAAACCTGCTACTTGTGAACTTGTGATGGTGGTTTGGCTGATCATCCTTGGGAGTGGGAAGAGGGGGGCACTTTTGTGTTGCGGTCCCGTTCCCCGAGGCCGGTTCCTAACATAATTGGGTGCTCGTCTGCTTTTCTCATTCGTCAGCACGTCGTCTGTGAGTGTGTGTATATTTTATGTTTGTCTGGTGGGCAGTCTTTGTGCAGGTGGTAAATGGTGTTAGTCAAGGTGGCTTTGCATGGAGCTGAGGAAGCCCATGGTGGTAAAGCTGGTGGAGATGTTTGTTGGAGGAGGAGCCGGTCAGAGGGGACCAGTAAGACTGAGGAGGGGCGTGGCAGGGCCGTCAGTAGCACCGTTTCTCCTCTTTCTGTGTAGACTGCTACCCTACAAAAGTCTCCGTACATAGACTTGCCTGTGACTCTGACTCCCAAGCCGTCTAAATCAGCGATACAGACGTATTTACAAGTGTCACAGAAACATTTCAAAGCCACATATTGAGAAGAGTTCATAGCTTCTCGACGTCGGGGTTAGAAAGCTTGACGCTGCTCATAAATGCCTCTTTTCATCTGAAGTCTGTGCTGGTGATATTTTTTACCGAGCCTTTGGCCAGAGTGGCGCTGTGACGGCTGAGAGCTCTAACCTGGAAAAAATTTACCACCTGCACAAAGACTGCCCACCAGACAAATATATATATACTCAGACGACGTGCTGACTAACGAGAAAAGCGGGCGACCCCCTAATTATGTTAGGAACCGGCCTCGGGGAAGGGGACGGCAACACAAGTGCCCCCACTCTTCCCACTCCCAAAGATGATCAGCCAAACCACCATCACAAGTTCACAAGTAGCAGGTTTAGTTTCAGAGCACAGCATGGCCCCAACATCAACAAATCAAACTAATCGCCAACCTTAAACTTACCTAATAAAAGGATGGATTAAAAAAGAAATAGACACAGCTCTCACCTATAAGCTCCTACAAAATAAACATGAGAATGTTACAAAACTAAAGGGCTTCTCCCTCCTACTACTTGGGTAAGAGTTATTTAGTGTAAAAAAGTATAGATTTGGAAGGTAGCTATTTACAGTTTGGACTGCACAAGTCTACCTCGACAAGGACAGATCTTCAAGTTCTAAAGAACTACCAAAGTAGGCCTACACACAGTGCCTACCTGACAGAACAAAGAGTCAGCAGGGCAGCCAATGACTGCAAGGGATGGCATCAACCCATTTAACAGTGCAGACACAGTTGGTGAAATAAAAGTTGTGCTATCAGTCAAAACTCTATTAGCTATAGCATTTAAACCTTAGAGTCATGTGTTCACATCATTCCTTTCCTCAGTGTGTAATTGAACCAAGAGTCCACTCATTGTACTCCCAACTATGATGGCGCTCAGGTGACTCTTTGCTGTGTTCTGTCAGGTAGGAACTGTGTAGGCCTACTTAATTCTTCAGAACTTGAAGATGTGTTATCTTGGTGGACCTGTGCAGTCTAAACTGTAAATAACTACTTCCAGCTCCACACTTTTGTACACTAACATCTTACCCAAGTTAAAGTAGGAAGGTAGTTTTTTGTAACATTTTCTCACGTTTATTTTGTAGGAGCTTATAGGTGAGAGCTGTCTTTTATTTAATCCATCCTTTTCTTAGGTAAGTTTAAGGTTGGGGATTAGTTTGTTGTTGGGGCCATGCTGTGCTCTGAAACTAAACCTGCAACTTGTGATGGTGGTTTGGCTGATCATCCTTGGGAGTGGGAAGAGTGGGGGCACTTTTGTGTTGCGGTCCCGTTCTTAACATAATTGGGGGCTCATCCGCTTTTCTCGTTCATCAGCACGTCTGAGTAATATATATATATATATATATATATATATATATATATATATATATATTATATAGATGTTTGTCTGGTGGGCAGTCTTTGTGCAGGTGGTAAATGGTGTGCATGGAGCTGAGGAAGCTCATGGTGGTAAAGCTGGTGGAGATGTTTGTTGGAGGAGGAGCCGGTCAGAGGGGACCAGGAGGAGGGGCGTGACAAGGCAGGGCCGTCAGTAGCACAGTTTCTCCTCTTTCTGTGTAGACTATGCTACCCTACAAGAGTCCCGTCTCCGTACATAGACTTGCCTGTGACTCTGACTCCCAAGCCATCTAAATCAGTGATACAGACGTATTTACAAGTGTCACAGAAACATTTCAAAGCCACATATTGAGAAGAAGGGTTCATCGCTTCTCGACGTCGGGGTTAGAAAGCTCGACGCTGCTCATAAATGCCTCTTTTCATCTGAAGTCTGTGCTGGTGATATTTTTTCCAGGTTAGAGCTCCCAGCCGTCAGAGCGCTCAACAGCGCCACTCTGGCCGAAAGCTCGGTAAAAAATATCACCAGCACAGACTTCAGATGAAAAGAGGCATTTATGAGCAGCGACGAGCTTTCTAACCCCGACGTCGAGAAGCTATGAACTCTTCTTCTCAATATGTGGCTTTGAAATGTTTCTGTGACACTTGTAAATACGTCTGTATCGCTGATTTAGACGGCTTGGGAGTCAGAGTGACAGGCAAGTCTATGTACGGAGACTCTTGTAGGGTAGCATAGTCTACACAGAAAGAGGAGAAACGGTGCTACTGACGGCCCTGCCTTGTCACGCCCCTCAGTCTTACTGGTCCCCTCTGACCGGCTCCTCCTCCAACAAACATCTCCACCAGCTTTACCACCATGAGCTTCCTCAGCTCCATGCAAAGGCACCTTGACTAACCCATTTACCACCTGCACAAAGACTGCCCACCAGACAAACATAAAATATATATATACACACACGACGTGCTGACGAATGAGAAAAGCAGACGAGCACCCAATTATTGTTAGGAACCGGCCTCGGGGAACCGGACCGCAACACAAAAGTGCCCCCACTCTTCCCACTCCCAAGGATGATCAGCCAAACCACCATCACAAGTTCACGAGTAGCAGGTTTAGTTTCAGAGCACAGCATGGCCCCAACACAACTAACCAATCAAACTAATCCCCAACCTTAAATTTACCTAAGAAAATGATGGATTAAATAAGAGACACAGCTCTTACCTATAAGCTCCTACAAAATAAACATCAGAAAATGTTACAAAAAACTAAAGGGCTTCTCCCCCTACTTTCTGCTATTTGGGTAAGTGTTATTTACAGTGTACAAAAGTGTAGATCTGGAAGGTAACTATTTACAGTTTAGACTGCACAGGTCTACCAAGATAAAGACACATCTTAATAAAGTTCTGCAGAACTACTAAAGTAGGTCTACACACAGTTCCTACCTGACAGAACACAGCAGTCAGCACAGCAGCCATCATCGTTGGGAATGAGGAGAGCAAGGGGCGACAGGATGGCATCAGCTGGCTTAAATGCTCTCCACCAGCCAATCAGCCAGCAGCAATCTGACACCTGACCAGGCCAATTAGGATGAACACCACCTGCATCTCATTTCTCAATCACACACACACAGAGGAGGAAAGGAATGATGAACACATGAGAGAAATATACAAGGACTGAATGTGAACATTAGCTTCTGTAGCTAATTGAGTTTATAATGACTCAGAGCTTGGGACACCTTGTATATTAGCCTGTATTATCCCATACATGTAAAAAGCAGCTGTGATGGCAAAAATTAGGCTTACAACATATACAGTATATAAAATATGTGACTGTGTGTGTGTTTTGTACATGATTAGTTCATTAACTATGGGCTTAATTATAAATGAGTTCTGACTGAACGTTACTATAAAGCACACATGGGCAACATACGGCCCCCTGTGTGGCCTGCGATGGAATTGCAAAAAAAGTTTTTTTTTTCTTTTTTCTTTTTACAGTGCACTTGAACGCAACATGCAAGATACCCGCTGAATAAGTGTCCAAATGTTCATGTCATTCTGGCCAATATTCTTCTGTTATAGCATTTCAGTCTGGAATATGGAATATCTTTCAATAATCTTTATGACTAAAAGGCCAAAAGTAATCTCATGTGTAAGAAATGGCTGTTCTACATTGAGGTAGAAATTTAAATAATTAACTTGTTGGTTTTGGATTTATTTAGCTTCAAGAGTGCATGTTCGTGTGACCCTCAACACAGGCTTTGAGAATCCCGGCCACTTACTGATACTTATGCTTAAATTAACCCACTCATATTCTGGTTTATTTCAAGAAAAACATTTCAGATAGTGGAAATTCTACCGTAATTGGCTGGTAACTTTAAAATCTAGCAGCCATATTGGCAGGTGGTGAAAAACGTTAATTTCAAGCCCTGCAGGGAGAGTGTGGTGACATAGGAGTGAGTGAGAAAAGGATCAAATATTGGTGGTTAAGACTGAATAATGACATCACAACTGTTAATTTAAAATTAGTTATTCCTCTAAACCTGGCTTCAAATGCCCCAATTTTTTCACGCTGGCGCCGTTCAGCCCTCAGCTAAATCTGGTAGCGAGGACTTTTTTTGTGGCCCTCTCTATCATCACAGTTGCCCATCCATTACGGCATGACAATATTTGTTCGGCCCCCGGCAACAATCTGGATTTCTCATGTGGCCCCCCATGAAAAATAGTTGCCCACCCCTGCTATAGAAGGAAGAAAGATAAGTCACAACATTCAGCTTTTGCATTGAGGCTAGATTGGGGCTAGACTTTAGGGACAGTTCTAAGTGATGTTTGTGTAGATGGGCCATTGTATTTAATTGAGCAGTATTCTGCCATGTGACCTGTATGCAGAATATGAATTATATTATATGGGGAGACATTTATTTTTTGTATCATTTTAAAGCAACAGCACAGTAAAGAGGATATTAATCTAACATGATGTCTGTAGTTCTTTATAGATCTAGCCTCTTAATTTTGCTCTCAAAGTGCACCAGATTGAAGCATTTTACTTTAAAATGGACACAATTTTCAATCCGGGGGGGCACAGCGCCCCCTGGGCACCCCAAGCCGCGCTAAAACGACCTTGGTATTTCTCAAACCCTGGCTACGGGCCTGTTTGCAACGGCTGTAATTTTGCGTTAGCGCCCGTTTTGCGCTGGAATAGCGCCGCACAAAGCCTTAATTGTGGGCATGTTGGCCCGCTGTACTTCGCGTCATCTCCGCACAAACCTCATAGGCATGTTACAGTATGCCCAAAACAGTATTCACAAGTGTGAGATCACTCCCCTTAAAAGCCACAGCGTCACCGCCATCACGTCTGTGACAGCAGCTTCTTTCTTGCTGAGTGCAAGCAGAGTGACAGAGTGAGAGAGAGGGGAGAGAACGAGAGAGGGAAGAGAGAGTGAGAGAATTGGAGGATGAACCAGTTCGGATTCGTAACGAAATTTGATGCTGATGGAACGATCCATTTGAAACGTACCAAAGGGCCGCCGCGCAGTTACACAGTGAATATCCCCATGTCCCAACGCGTGCGCCTACTGTAATTAGTCTTTTCGCTCATATAGGCTATAACATACACATTTAAAAATATTTGTTTCTTTAATAGGGTAGGGATGTGTGAGATTTTTATTCTAGCCTATTTCAATAGCCTATACCAATTGTCCACTCGGGTTAAGCTATTGTTGCATGGTGCAATTGCAGGGAGAGAGGTTACTGTATATAGCCTACTGGCCGGTGTTGTGTCAAAAAGTGATTTGCTGCCAGAAACTGATTTCGATCCGCGGGACAGCGCACAGCGCTGCCTCAGTGTCTCTACTCACCCTGTGCACCGACCCACCCCCAACACCCAGCGTGCCTACCCGGCCCAGCTCCCACCTTCTCCGGGCAGACCCCCCTCCAGGACCCGGCACACTACCCGAACCTGCGCACCCCACCCCGGGCTACACACAGACTCCTGCCCCGCATTACATTACATTACATTACGTCATTTGGCAGACGCTTTTATCCAAAGCGACTTACAATAACACATTTTTGTCAGCAATAGAGCAATCAACTATGGAGCACAGTCTATGACAACTACAACTTCTGAAGGAACAGTGGTACAAGTTTAGTTTAGGTTAGTATTTTTTTTTTTTTAGAAAGAGAGAGAAAGAAGTTAGATCAAGAAGGGCCCAGATGGAGCCTGAAAAGGTGTGTCTTTAGTCTTTTCCGAAAGATCGGCAGTGATTCAGCTGTCCTGACCGAAGGTGGAAGCTCGTTCCACCATTGAGGTGCCAGGGACGAGAAGAGTCGAGATCGGGATGAGCGACTTTTGAGCCCCCGTAGCGAAGGAGGGGCGAGGCGACCTGCACTGGTGGAGGAGCGAAGGGAGCGCTGAGAGGTTTGGACCCTGACTATAGATTGCAGGTACAGATCCTTGTTCCCCTGGTAATCCAATTCAAAATGCAAATCACTTTTTGGCAAAAAACCATGACAAACGAATTCTCATTTTTAAATCAAGGTGTGTTTTTTTCTGAGGTGTAGGCTATAGTTGAAAATTAAAATCAACGTGAACGTGGTATTCTGAGGAGGGAAGTGTGTCCATGCGCGAGGTGTTGGAGAGAGTGATATCGTGCTGTGCACAATGTATCCAAG
This sequence comes from Poromitra crassiceps, assembly GCF_964638095.1. NCBI lineage: Eukaryota > Metazoa > Chordata > Actinopteri > Beryciformes > Melamphaidae > Poromitra > Poromitra crassiceps. The sequence goes on from NC_139627.1 coordinate 60,043,220, forward strand.
CAAGGATTTCCTGCACTTTAGAATACTGTGTGCGCTCAGGCATATGCCTGGCGTAGTGTTTTTTTGTGTGCTAAGACCTGCTATTTGGTGGCGTTAAAATTGAGAGCACCCAAGGCCGTTTTTTCTAACACATTGCGCTGGAACGCCTATTTTGGCACAGGGAACGCCCAAACCTCTGTTTACGCTCGGAACATAGCGACGGTATCTTCGCCAGAGCGCAAAATGACACTTGCGGGAGGCAGATGATAGGGACATGCCTGGACCACGTCTACACTAGGGTTTAATCCAGGGAAACGGGATTCCCGGGATTCCCGTTTCACGGAAAATTAATGACGGGAAACCAGATTTTTTTTGTTGTATTTTTACATGCAGAACATATTGGAATAGGGCCTATTCCAAAATATGCCGACAGTGTACTTTCTTAAATGATGTAGCCTATGTTTTAAAAGAACATGTAATATATTAAGCTACTGTAAGCATTGTAAAGTCATTAAATGATCACAATTTAGGCCTATATGCATTTCGGAGACATCAAAGTGAATCAATCAACCAACAATCAATCAATTTTCTATTTATATAGCGCCAAATAATGAGCTATTGCAGGCAGATTTTATACTAGCTTCTCTGACAACAATGCTATTGCCAGTAATTTGAAATTTGATATCCTTTGCAGAGTGGAATTAATTTCTGATTTTATTTTGGCGTGTTTTGGCCATGCGCCTGTGTGCGCTGTGCGCCGGTGGAACACACACTGAAAGCTTATTGCAAATAGCCTAATAAACAGAAAGTTGGACTACCAATGACATTACACAATGCAGCACCAACACATGTGTACCGTATGTTAAATAGCTAGCTAGCGGTTAGTTACGTTAGCTAAGCCACAACCTGTTGCTGGAACCACTTCACCGGGCTCACACTCTTTCCAGTAACCCATCAGCTTTGATGTATTAGCAATAATGTGACTTGCAGCTAAAGCTACAGTCATGTCATGCTGGTTGCTGGCCTGTAGACAAAGAGTATTGAAGTCAAGAGATGAAGCTCTTGCTCCTCCTGCTATGATGCTGCAGTGGAACAACCTTCGGTTCTTATCAATATAAGTTATTTGGCGCAGAATCGTCAAAGTCGTCCTGCTTTGCTAGGCTACTGCGATTGGTCAAAGAGTTTGATGATTGATAACTAACAGCACACGATCAGTTGGGGCTTAAAAGAAACACATCACTGAATCAGTGGTGGATAGGCTTACATCCAAAGCCTTATGAAGGATTGCTGGATACCGGGCTAAATCAGAGGTGTGGTGCTGACCAGGTTAAATCAGAGGACCAGGTTAAATCAGAGGTGTGGTGCTGACCAGGTCAAATCAGAGGTGTGGTGCTGACCAGGTTAAATCACAGGTGTGGTGCTGACCAGGTTAAATCAGAGGTGTGGTGCTGACCAGGCTAAATCAGAGGTGTGGTGTTGACCAGGCTAAATCAGAGGTGTGGTGCTGACCAGGTTAAATCAGAGGTGTGGTGCTGACCAGGTTAAATCAGAGGTGTGGTGCTGACCAGGCTAAATCAGAGGTGCGGTGCTGACCAGGCTAAATCAGAGGTGTGGTGCTGACCAGGTTA
>NC_139627.1:60049826-60057326 GCF_964638095.1 Poromitra crassiceps
TACCTACAGCATTGAAAAAAGGGCTGGCAGTCAATGTGTTAAGCAGGAGTTTCAAAGCCTTTTTGATCAATGGGATGAAAATATCAAAACGTTTATTGACCACAGGGCCTGTATAGTGTGTTGAAGTGTTTGCATGATGTGTACTGTGAACTCACCCTCTGGGTGCTGCTCCTTCAGCCTCCTCTCTCCCCTCCACCCTCCTCCTCTCCTTCCTCTCCTCCTCCCGCCTCCTCTCCTCCACAGCGCCCCCTACTGCTGCAGCGGTGTCGCTGCTCTGCAGGCCGGGTGGCAACTGCTTCCCCCTGGACGGACAGACGGACAGACAGGTCAGAGGTCACTTCATTTGTTTCATATTTCCAATCTGTTGCATCATCACTCAGTGGAGTTAGTGGATCACTCCTGTTGATCTGTTGCATCATCCTTTTTATGAGAAATCTGCTGCATAGTACTCCCGGGCATCCGGGTAGTGTAGCGGTAGATTCCCTGCCTACCAACACTAGGGTCGCAGGTTCGTGTCCTCGTGTTACCTCTGGCTCACTGCACTAGCACCTCCCCTGGTCGGTCGGGGCGCCTGTTCGGGTGGAAGGGAACTGGTGGGAATAGCGTGATCCACCCACGTGCTACGTCCTGCCGGTGAAGCAGAATCGGTTGGCAACTGCACATGCGTCAGAGGGAGCATGGTGTTAGTCTACGGCTCTCCCCAGATCGGCAGAGGGTGGAGCAGCGACCGAAGGAGCAGGGGGGGAGAAATTGGGGGGGGTTTCAGGAAAAAAAAAGCCTGACATGGTGCTGCCGAAATGGCCATCTTCTATTGGCTGATCTTTTCTGCCAGCCAGCTGTTCGTAGCCTACTCTAGAAGATGGTACCGACAAAGATCAGACAAGCATTAACGACTGTTAAAAAAGTAAGATTACAATGAAGATATAAGAGTTTCTGTGATGCAAATGATGACAGAATTCACACATTTCCATAAGCTTACACACACAAAAAAAAGATTGTATATAGTTCCAAGAAATGGTTCGGCATGTACCAAAGCAGAGATCAGCGTTATTATAAACACTTTCAAAGAGCTGTGTGTTTTATTCTTCTTTAATGTAGGTGTTGTTTTAGGGCATTTGAACATAATCAGAATGTTTTTCTTTTTATTTTATTTTTTCATTTAGATGGAACCATTTAACAACCCTCCTTTTGACCCGGCCATTTTGAACATTTGAGGAGGGAAACTACCTCTATGCAACTCTACTGCTATGAACCTAGATGATTACACATTTCACATAATGTGAAAAAACAAACACAATCAAATGGATCTGAAGAATCAAGAGGATTTCAGTTTCTATTTTAATATGGTTCATTATCTCCAGTTAACAGCGTCTGACCTAGCTTAGGCTACTAACTATTAAGGCTAGCCAGCTTAGGCTACTAACTAGTAAGGCTAGCTAGCTTAGGCTACTAACTAGTAAATTCAATAAAGTAGATGTTGTCGTCGTTGTTCCTGAGATTGCTGCAAAGTTATCTGTTATTGTTGAACTAACACGGTTTATATTCATGCCAATCTTCCAGATATATATAGAGTTGTACCCCAAGTGTTCAAAATGGCGTATTTACTGTGTTCAAAAGAAGAGTCCATATGACCTCCGACTTCGCGAATGGACATTTTCCTAAAAGCTCCAAGTTCACTAGTTGTGAGGTTTGTTGACATTTTCAGAAATGGTGAAGTTAATTTTTTGGGTGGATGGTAAGTTAATATATGTTATGTACCGTAATAGTGTAATTGCCTAGGCTATCTATGTCTGATGAAAATGTTGATAATCCTAATGGCCTCATCTTTTTCCTGTGTCATTATGCCTTTGTATTTCCTGTATTATGTTGCCCGCTCGTTAGGTAGCTACAAATCGTTAGCCTCGTTGGCTTCTAGAAACCTACACTCAGTAACAGTAAGTAACATTAATATTACCGGCCATCTTTTGGCGTCCATGTTGCCTAGCAGCGGTGCTCTCATGACATAATTTCCCAACTTACAGCGGCTCCGGTTGAAGTGATCCAGATGAATGAGCATTGGCTGGCTGAGCTGAAGCAGCCTGTCTTCTATTGGCTGGCTGAGCTGAAGCAGCCTGTCTTCTATTGACTGGCTGAGCTGAAGCAGCCTGTCTTCTATTGGCTGGCTGAGCTGAAACTTCTTCCTCCTCCTCCTCCTCTTCCTCAGCATCATCCTCTCCTGCCTCCTCCTTTCCACCTCTCTCCCTCTGAGGACGCCTCCTAGCATCCTTTTTAGCATCCTTCCTTGGTTCTTTCCTCGTTTCCTTCACTGTCTCTGAGCTTGGTTCCTTCTTGGCCACGACTGCTGGAGCTAAGAGTTTTGAGAAGCATATTACTCTGACAAAATGATTAACAGCAATATATTCAAACATATGATGGAACACTGTATAAGAGGAGATCACTTCAGTCACATGACAGAAGGCTTTAAAGAGGAGATCACTTCAGTCACATGACAGAAGGCTTTAAAGAGGAGATCACTTCAGTCACATGACAGAAGGCTTTAAAGAGGAGATTACTTCAGTCACATGACAGAACACTTTAAAGAGATCACTTCAGTCACATGACAGAACGCTTTAAAGAGATCACTTCAGTCACATGACAGAACCGTTTAAAGAGGAGATCACTTCAGTCACATGACAGAAGGCTTTAAAGAGGAGATCACTTCAGTCACATGACAGAACGCTTTAAAGAGGAGATCACTTCAGTCACATGACAGAACCCTTTAAAGAGGAGATCACTTCAGTCACATGACAGAAGGCTTTAAAGAGGAGATCACTTCAGTCACATGACAGAACCCTTTAAAGAGATCACTTCAGTCACATGACAGAAGGCTTTAAAGAGGAGATCACTTCAGTCACATGACAGAACACTTTAAAGAGGAGATCACTTCAGTCACATGACAGAAGGCTTTAAAGAGGAGATCACTTCAGTCACATGACAGAACACTTTAAAGAGGAGATCACTTCAGTCACATGACAGAACCCTTTAAAGAGATCACTTCAGTCACATGACAGAAGGCTTTAAAGAGATCACTTCAGTCACATGACAGAAGGCTTTAAAGAGATCACTTCAGTCACATGACAGAACACTTTAAAGAGGAGATCACTTCAGTCACATGACAGAAGGCTTCAAAGAGGAGATCACTTCAGTCACATGACAGAACGCTTTAAAGAGATCACTTCAGTCACATGACAGAAGGCTTTAAAGAGGAGATCACTTCAGTCACATGACCGAACGCTTTGAAGGGGAGATTGAAGAGGAGATCACTTCAGTCACATGACAGAACACTTTAAAGAGGAGATCACTTCAGTCACATGACAGAACACTTTAAAGAGATCACTTCAGTCACATGACAGAACACTTTAAAGAGGAGATCACTTCAGTCACATGACAGAACACTTTAAAGAGATCACTTCAGTCACATGACAGAACACTTTAAAGAGGAGATCACTTCAGTCACATGACAGAACACTTTAAAGAGGAGATCACTTCAGTCACATGACAGAACACTTTAAAGAGGAGATCACTTCAGTCACATGACAGAAGGCTTTAAAGAGGAGATCACTTCAGTCACATGACAGAACACTTTAAAGAGGAGATCACTTCAGTCACATGACAGAAGGCTTTAAAGAGGAGATCACTTCAGTCACATGACAGAAGGCTTTAAAGAGGAGATCACTTCAGTCACATGACAGAAGGCTTTAAAGAGGAGATCACTTCAGTCACATGACAGAAGGCTTTAAAGAGGAGATCACTTCAGTCACATGACAGAACACTTTAAAGAGGAGATCACTTCAGTCACATGACAGAAGGCTTTAAAGAGGAGATCACTTCAGTCACATGACAGAAGGCTTTAAAGAGGAGATCACTTCAGTCACATGACAGAACACTTTAAAGAGATCACTTCAGTCACATGACAGAACACTTTAAAGAGGAGATCACTTCAGTCACATGACAGAACGCTTTGAAGGGGAGATCACTTCAGTCACATGACAGAACGCTTTGAAGGGGAGATTGAAGAGGAGATCACTTCAGTCACATGACAGAACGCTTTGAAGGGGAGATTGAAGAGGAGATCACTTCAGTCACATGACCGAACGCTTTGAAGGGGAGATTGAAGAGGAGATCACTTCAGTCACATGACAGAACGCTTTGAAGGGGAGATTGAAGAGGAGATCACTTCAGTCACATGACCGAACGCTTTGAAGGGGAGATTGAAGAGGAGATCACTTCAGTCACATGACCGAACGCTTTGAAGGGGAGATTGAAGAGGAGATCACTTCAGTCACATGACAGAAGGCTTTAAAAAGGAGATCACTTCAGTCACATGAGAGAAGGCTTTAAAAAGGAGATCACTTCAGTCACATGACAGAAGGCTTTAAAAAGGAGATCACTTCAGTCACATGACAGAAGGCTTTAAAGAGGAGATCACTTCAGTCACATGACAGAAGGCTTTAAAAAGGAGATCACTTCAGTCACATGACAGAATGCTTTAAAAAGGAGATCACTTCAGTCACATGACAGAAGGCTTTAAAGAGGAGATCACTTCAGTCACATGACAGAAGGCTTTAAAGAGGAGATCACTTCAGTCACATGACAGAACCCTTTAAAGAGGAGATCACTTCAGTCACATGACAGAAGGCTTTAAAGAGGAGATCACTTCAGTCACATGACAGAAGGCTTTAAAGAGGAGATCACTTCAGTCACATGACAGAACCCTTTAAAGAGGAGATCACTTCAGTCACATGACAGAAGGCTTTAAAGAGGAGATCACTTCAGTCACATGACAGAAGGCTTTAAAGAGGAGATCACTTCAGTCACATGACAGAAGGCTTTAAAGAGGAGATCACTTCAGTCCTGGTTGACCAGCGGGAAGTCATTTAGAGTTGGGCTGCTGAGACAAACTGTATATAATGACGTCATGTCGCAGCCATTAAAATAAATGGTGATATTACTTATTTATGAGCATTATAAACATATATTTTCGATATTAAAATAGAGAAATAGAACAATAGAAATAGAAATAGAAAACAAAAAGAGAAAATCCACTTTTATGTATTTATTTGTTAATTAAACCCTTTAGCCTTGCAGTTAAAGCTCCCCGACAAGGAGGGTGTGATGCAGACCCCTAAACACTAGTTCCAGCATCCCTGTGGTTGGCGAAATGATTAAACTTTTACAAACCAGAACTTAAAGATAATGATGGACTTCAGGTAATGAGTTGCTTCAGTTTACAAAATAGATACTTCTCTCTCTAGCTCTTCTCAACATTAGCATCTTAGCAATCCATGGCAGCAGAGAAGCTGGTTCTTGCTGGAAAACCTCTGAGCTCAGTGATTTGTTGTATTGATTGGTTTGAATGGGAGTTCTGTGGGTCTACCTGGGTCAGAGCTGCTGGCTGGCCCTGGATCCGCATCTTCTGCTAGCTTCTGTTTAGGAACAGTGACAAAGACACTATATCAGAACTAAAGAAATGTGTTTATTTTCACACTATAGGAATAAGAAAATGAGGTGTTGACAGCACATTGATCAATTCTGTGATATTGCAATATTTGCTTGTAGCCTACTACTGTAGTTTATGTAAAAAAACAACAACAGGGGTGCATTTATATGTTTTGTTTACAAGCGGTGGAGTACACAAAGCACAACATTTGCTAACTAAAAAAGCAACTTAAATATTCCATGTAACCTACGCATACTATCCGGCCCCAAGCTCAACATGCAGATCAGATTCCAAATTCAAGCAAAAGTAACTGCTAAGTTACAGAGGAGATATATATATATATATATATATATCCACGCCACGGAGCTGGCGGGAGGAAAAAACCTATCAAAAACAACAAACAACTATGAAATGCACATAAAGAGCTGCACTGAGTGAATGACTGCTGACAGACTTTGACTGTTGTTCACTTTAAAGGAACTTTATAACGGCGTTTTGAGAAAAACAAAAGAGGAAACAGCAAACTGACCTGACTGTGTATATTCCCTGTGACCTCTGAGCTCTGCTCCTCCTCTCCCTCTGTAAAGAGAGGGAGAGAGAGAGAGAGAGAGGGAGAGAGAGAGAGAGAGAGAGAGAGAGAGGGGGAGAGAGAGAGAGAGAGAGAGAGGGAGAGAGAGAGAGAGAGAGGGAGAGAGAGAGAGAGAGAGAGAGAGAGAGAGAAGCCCCTTTTACACAGCCTATTCAAGGCAGCATATTTCATACAATTCAATAGTGGAATCAAAGGTATGTGAAAAAGCATAACTTGCTGTTAATGCAATCTTGTCTGTTGTGCGTCCCCTTGTGAAAAATAACTATAGTATCCTTACTGTGCGTTCATACCCACCAGAGAAAACAAGCGCAAATTCACAATAGCTGTGACCAGATACGCTATATCAGTCAGAGTGTCATCTCTCTATGTCAGTCAGAGTGTCATCTCTCTATGTGAGTCAGAGTGTCATCTCTCTTATAGCCGCTTCTTAACCTGCAGTGGAATCCGTATTATAACCCGCTCCTAGCCGGTTGGCCTGCATGTTAAACAACAATTAATTAGCCGGCCTACACGCACTCCCGCGAGTCCGTATCATATTCATCTCGGTCGCCGGTCTAGGATCTGGATTAGCGCAAAAGCAGCTTCTGTTTAACTCTGGCAGCTCATGATCCTGATCATGTAGGCTAGCTGTTATGTGGGCGGGTGGTGGTAGTTTATTAATTAATCAATCGTTCGGGGCAATCGCTTATACCAACGAGCAAACTCACGGTTTCCTCAAGTGCTGCAAAAACGGCTTGAATTGTTTGGCAGAGGGATCCCAACGCGCTTCAGCTATGCAGGCAGCCAGGTCCAGTGCATCAGGAGGGACGCTTACTGCTGCGCTGCGCTGCTTGCTTGCTCCCATGTCAGAAAAAGCCTAACTTTTGTGGGGAGAAATACATTGAAAACTAGTCAGATATGACTTGAATGCCACTTGTAAAATAAATCACCCACAGTGATTGACGACGGTCCGACCACTATTTTGACTGGGCGGCTTTATGTAGCCTAACAAAGGCGGAAGCGCTCATTTTTGGAACATTGCCACCCCTCGTGGTCGGAATGGACTCCGTTAAAACGGCATGTTTTTGAAGTCTCCAGATTTGTCGCTAACGTTAGTCTCTTCTGAGAAGTTTTCTGGAGTTGGATGCAACCAATTCTATTGTGTGAGGCAGCCATTTGAGGCAGGCAGTGTTGTGTGACTGTGCGTCCACACTGCGGAGAGGATAGGAGCTGACTGACTGATAGCCTATATCGAGACATATAGGCCTAGCCTAACTTTTGTGGGGAGAAATAAATTTAAAACTAGTCAGATATGACTTGAATGCCACTTGTAAAATAAATCACCCACAGTGATTGACGACGGTGCGACCACTATTTTGACTGCCTCATTTTTGGCACAATGCCAGGAATGGACCCTCTGTTAAAACGGCATGTTTTTGAATGGAGTTTGGTT